>NC_137469.1:173021109-173621109 GCF_964235325.1 Thermobia domestica
TTTTAATTAGAAGTTTTTTAAAAAGCAATTCGGTTAAATAGAACTGTACTGTATTTTGAAATTCTCTAAGCCAAGCCCTTTTATTTGGTACTCCACACAAAATCTTTCACTCTCACTTGATGCCTTTAGAGTTTGCAATGTTGAGATTTATACGACGCCATATACCTAACGGCGCTTGTAAGATTATCACAAATCTCTCGAGATCTCATTCATCAAGTTCTGTTACGCTGTTCAGGTGGGAGTAAAGAAGGGTGAAAAATACTACCATCCTTTTAGTTTCTTAGCAGTGAAGTAAAAAGAATAACTCAACAGTCAGACTAAAACGCAACTCAAAAATTATATTCTATATTATTTACTATTTTTAAACAAACAAGGAAAACTGGAAAATGTATTTTTTTTATAGAAAAAAACAAAAACTGCAAATTTCTAGGATTAAAAGAGAAAAAATCGGAACTTTCAAGAATTGGAAAAAATGCAGTTTTCCAAGACCCATCCAAATCCTGGATTAAAAATTATTTTATTATTATAGGGGGTATATTACAAAATGACTTACGGCTTCTCCAAATTCCTTAAATAACGTTGATAATTCTTGCATATCATTTTGCAGATTAAGAACAACTGAATTCATTGTATCATTTAACTGTAAAGCCTCCTTCTGTGCATATTCTAGGTTCTGCTTCACATGCTTGCTAGATTTCTTCAAATTAAGAATTTGCTCTGTGAGAGCACTATTCTGTTTCCTGGTGAAAAGAAAAAAACAACAGACAATTAAGTCATCATGAGAACATTTATGAAAAAAAAAAAAAAAAAAAATTGGAAGAAATACGGAAAATAGAAACAATTTTGTTTATTTTATACGACAATGTCTCTTAATATATATAAATGAAAGTCACTATGATTGTGACTTTATACCTCTTAAACTACCGGACCGATCTCGATCAAATTTGCCACATAGACGAGGTTCGAGCCTGGGATGGTTTTTATCATTGCACTTTAACGATGCAACTTAGAGGAGGAGGAGAGGGAGATATATAAAAATGATCGAAAATGACTGATATTAATGTCGAATCCATAGTCTTCGTGGGCGCTGAGGTGAACAGTGATACTTCCGATGCCCCTTAAATCCAAATTCAGCCCATTTATGTCCAAAATGAAATTTATTCTCCTCGTGCGAAGAACGAGTATTCTGCTAATATATATATATATATATATATATATATATATATATATATATATACACACAAGGGCGGATCCAAGGGGGGCTAAGGGGCTATAGCCCCCCCCCCCTTGACGCTCAGGTTTACACTGGATAAAATGGACTTCAATCCTGCTTTACACTGGATAAAACGGCAAACTGGTTTAGCCCCTCCCTTGATCATATCCTGGATCCGCCAATATATATAGTAGCAGAACACTCGTTATACCATACTCCTTTCCTAACTAGGGAGGTATGATACCTGAGTCTTCAAGTTGCTACGCCGCCAATTGATAACTTAATGCGTCGTATCATATATACGGGGAGTCGGAAACTTTAAGACGCTTTTTCTCCGCTATTTATGGCTATTATGCACTCCCAATTTGTAATATTAACACTTTAAATGTGCACTACTACCTCGCGAAAAATGGTCCCGAAGTTCATTTACCGAAGTCTGCTTTCTCCTTGTAAGTGTTCCCTGTTGGAGAAATATTTTTGTCGTCGATACTTTCCCCATTGTCAAAGATACGGTTTTCAAAGGATTATGGCATGAATTGAGCATTTGAAAAACAATGAGTAGTTTCCTCAGCAATATTTCGTACTTTCTAGAAAGTTACGCACAGAATGTAGTATTACTCTTCGACTTCTGATCTGACCCAATGGTAACATTTTGGAGCAAGTGAGAAATTGGGATCTGGACTGATGAGTGTCTTTAAATTCTATTTTCAATCTCTGTTCGCAAATGTAAGTATATTTAAAAAAAAAAAAAAAAAAAAAAGAGGCCATGCTGTGATTTCTCTTTTGTAACTACTAATGTATATTAGGGTGGGTTGATTTTTTCAAACTAGCTTTCTGAATACTTCTAAAAAGTTAACACCTGATTTGATTGTCCCAAAAAAAAAAAAAAAAAAAAAAACCCTCATGTTTCTACTCTCCTTTTTGGAAGTGGAATCAGATCAATAAGTTTTCAATAGACTTGAGTTAGAGAAAAGTCTTCTTGGATGTGATTACTAATATGTAAACAATTAGCTGCAGGTTTACGTGTCATATATCCTCAATGCTGCAACAGACGCTAAAGTCCAAATCAATCAACGACAATATCGTAAACGAATGTAATGTTCGAAAAAGCTTTCCTATGTTGCTTCTAACTTTTATTCATATAAGATGATAACGCATGAATATCAACTACATTGTGAGCTAGTGGTCTACTTTGCCACGCTTAGTTGCATGCATGGGGAGCATGCCCGCGACCGTTCGGTCTCTTTAATGGACGGGTTCCGCCTACAATGCACCCCGCCCGTAGTTCCACAATATACGCTATTATTGCACGTGCACGAAGTGCACCGTCAAGATTTGTCCCTTAACCTTGACACCTTAGTGTGTAACCCCCATTCTCTGAGGGAGTGGGATACGCCCACTGCGCGGCCAGACCAAGTCCTGAGTGCCTACCAGTTACCTACTGGTTGAGGCAGACTGCTAGCGAGTCAGTCCTACCATGCTCTGCAGGCATGGCGCCCGAGCGTATTAAGGCAAGCTCACCTCCCGCCCGTGTTCACCGTTACCCAGATTCCTGGGATTGGCTTCCACAAGCTACGGAATCCCACGGTATGACCACAGCCCGGCAGAGTCCAACCCAATTCCGGGGCCCCAGGCAATGCCCGAGGGGGCTCGTTCAATCCCGGCCCTGCCTACCTCTATCGTTCAACTGGCAACCGCCTTGTCGTGTAGAGGTACCACGCACACGTCGAGATACTCCCGTATCTCATCCCGGACCCAATGGTACGTGTTAAGTCACCATTTGAGTTTGGTGCTGGCCCATATCCCACAGTCTTTCCTCCCTTTGGCAGGATCAGAATCGTTACCCAGATTCCTGGGATTGGCCCCTCCCCCACCTCCGTTTGGTCCCACTGCAGGCAGGAGTCCAACACCCCCCCCCCCCGGTAGGGTCGTCCGAACAATACGGGACTACCTCTTCTTACGGGAGAGGTAAACCGTACATTACCAGACCCAATGGCTGATGTAGACTGTCTACCTTTAAAGACAATGGCCATTTGGGAGCGGCGGCTCCCCTGGTAGGGTCGTGGCTCCTGCACCCAGCTCACACTACTGGGACCCACTTCCTCAGCACTCCTGAGGTACGAGTATGCGTTAGGATACAAGTATCCCATCCCGGACCCAAGAGAACGCATTAAACTCTCTTTGAGAGCAGCTACAACTCCCCCGGTAGGGCGTTGGATCCGCCCACCCAGGGCACACCAACTACCCACTCTTTTTGGCGTGTTGGGGTACCACGCAGCCTTATCTCCCAGACCCAAGGGCACGGCTTAGTTGCCCATTTCGGGGGATACCCAAGGGCTCACCCCCGCCGGTAGGTGCGGCAGCCGAAACTACCTACCCCACTGAGGACGTGATGGGGTCACACGTACTCTCCCAGATCCAATGGCACGAGTTAGTCGCCCATTTCAGAGGATGCCCCCCGAAGGCTCACCTCTGCCGGTAGGTTGTTGACACCACGTGCTAACCCACTACCATGTGGCAGTTAAAGTACCAGTAGATGGGTCCGGGCACAGCTGTCAACCTATCTCCCCCTGAGAGTTACCGAGCCACCACAAGGCATGTGACCCGGCCATACACAGGGGGTCCCTCCCCCTTTATCAACTACAGTGAAATATAACACATAAAGAGTGAAAAAGTACTAACTGGACCGAGAGTCGAATCCGGGACCGTGCCGATGCGTTAACTACTACGCCACTGAGTCTGCTTCCCAGAACAGCCACTCACTCTCGAGGTCGGTGCTCTCCAGTCGGACCACGTGGGTTGTACCAGGCCACTGAAGAGCTTGGACAATCCCTATGACGGTTGTATATTGAGGACCTATGACGGTTGTAATTTCATATAGATATTAATGAAAGAGGGAACAACAACGTCGTTAATTACACCTGGCTGTAGTGGTTAACGTATCGGGATATGCCGGAGGTCCCGGTCCAATCAGTAACTTTTTCACTCTGTGCGTTATAGAATTCATATCCATAGAGGATCTGGTATGTTACAAAGATCGCTTGTTTCCTCTTGCATTAATATCTATATAGTGAAATATGTGTACATTGATTTCTTTACTCTATTAAAAAGTGTAAACTTACAAAAAAAAAAAAAAAAATTCTGGGATTTTCTCGAGCAACACTTTAAAGAATGAACCAAGAATAAGTAATTTGTGGACAAAGAGACAGTAGCGAAACATGCGCCCACGGCGAATGCAAAACCGCAATCGCCGGTGGCCAACCAAAAGGGTAACATACAACGAAGGCAAATCACAATTGAATTGAACGTGTGTGAATGCTGAATTCATTACCCAACGCACACTGCACACTTTGGGATTTGGCAGTCCTCGACCCATGCAGTTCCGATGTTAATACCTAATCAGAGGGTACTGCGTCTCAACTCGGCCAGAAAATAGAGATCAGGAAATAAATGACAACCATATGAAGGCATGGGTCTACTGCCAGATTTTTTTTTTTTTTTTGAAAACAGGAATCTTGGTGAGACTAATCCATCTTGATAACTGCGACGTAATACATCCTTTTGCGGAATTTCTGTCATACTTTATGTAAGCTATATATCCGGCGATAATGGTTTCTACTAGTAATAGATAACGTTACTCCCCATGCAGCACGGATGGTATTATAGCAGTTTAAAAATCACTAGGCGGAGTTTCAGGTATTCTCTTAGTGTCTTCGGTCGCCAGACTTAAACTCCATTTAGCAAATATGTGCAAGCGTCACGTAGTCTCATGCAGAACTATCTACGAAATGAGAGTTGTTGGCGACCACTCAGACATCTGGACTGAAACACTCACAACGTTAGCATGATTTCGTGGACTCTTATCTACACGACTATGGTATACTTTCTTTCTTTCTTTCTTAATTTATTTTCTAAATATTTTCTACCTATGACAAGAGATACAGGGACACATTTTGCACAAGTCCGTTCCCCATTTGTTGGTAAACTATTGAGATCTCTAACATAAAAAGCTTCAAATACATGAAGAAAACACACAATGTCATCCATATTTCAATAAATATGTATAACCTTCTCGACTGGACAAACAGATAGCCCAGTTTATTTGGAATCGGAGAAAAAGAATGAAAAAAAAAAAAAATCAAAAAAGGTCACTTGCTGATAATAAACACGAAAGTTAATAGCCACCGTCACCACCACAAGTAATATGCTCCAAGTCGTTTACAACGGACGGGACACGTTTGTTTTGTAACATGTAATAATAGTAAAACATGTTCTGCAAAGATTTCCAATAAATGAGAAAGAAAAAAGTCTCATTATTGAATGTTCAATTCTAGATGGTCAACATATAGAGGTCAAGTTAACATTGGCAGCGTACGAATAAAATGATTCTAATGCGATCAAGTTCCAAGATAGCCAAGAAAGAACTTATAATTTATAAAATAATAATTAATGCACGTTTCGTAGGAAATTTTAAGTTCCACAAATAAAGTCAAAAAATGAAATGAAATCCTTGAGTTTTACGTCCCACGCTTATGCCGGTTAGGCTAAAGGAGACGGTGATGATGAGTAATGAATGAAATGGTAGAATGAAGAAAGTGGGAGGAAACGGGAGAACCCCGAGAAAACCCACGCACACGGTGTTCGTCCACCACATGGTTCATTTGGCGGGGCTGGGATCGAACCCGGGACCCCAAGCACCAGAGGTGAACGCTCTACCACTGAGCCACCGCGGCCCCTACAAATAAAGTCAAGTTAACAGAACTTACAATATATATGAAATTGGAGAAAATAACTGATTTTATATCGCACCAATTCCTCTATCGCACAGGTACCTTCATGGCTAAGTGGTTAGCGTACGCGTCTTTGGCGTGTCAGACCTGGGTTCGATTCCTGGCGGGAGCTTATGTGGTTCGGATTCCACGTTAATCAGTAGGTCCCGTCTTATGCAGCCTCGCTGCTGAAAGGGACGTTTAACTCAACTCCTCTACAGGTACGAATTCAGTAGTATATACGAAGAGTGAAGAAATAAACGACTGGTCAGAGGATTGGATTTTATTTCCTCCAGTTATCATATATCATTTTTAATTAAACCGTAGAAGGTATTCTGTAATATAAACACTGGGTTGTCCAAGCACAACAGGAGTTGTGGTCTGAGTGGCTAAGTCTTAGTCCCATTGGCGTAATGGTTAAGTTGTAGAGCCGGGTTCGATTAGCAGTCTAGCTATGGATTTTTTTCACTCTTTGTATATCATTATGTCAGATCTTACAGTAATTTGGAATACTTCCCGCAGCATAAAAGTTCAGAGTTAAATTCGAGTTATCATCCATGCAACGCCAGGACACGTAATCTAGTTCTCTCGAAGGTGTGACATAGTACTTTTGAAAGTGTAATATCTGTTCTGGTGACCATCTTGCATTACAGTATACCCGCCAACTGTACGGATTTAATTACTGGCATGGTTCGGAGCTGACAAAAACGTCAAATCCTACGTTTTATGTCCTTCATATGACGCATTCAGAAGCCAAACCGACTAACTCCATTTTTTTTTTTTTTTTCAAGTTCTACACATTTTTGACTTGGAAAAATACATTCTTTTTAGAGGCAAAATCGATTATCTCCAATAGTGTAACAATTTGCCACTAGAATGCGTAAACGTTCTGATCATTTTCATTTAAATACATTGTATCTAAGCTACTAAAGTTGTCACTACTGAAAAATCTCGTTTGATGAAGTTAATCGGTTTGCCATCTTAATAGCTTATATATAAAGCAAAACTGACTAATCAAATGCAGTCCATAAGCTTTCATAAACAGAGTATCATCACCTATTTTTCTGGACTTAGAGAACGCTTTAAATCTCTTAGCTTAACTCTTAAGTGTGTGGTAAACTGTTAAATCAATCAGTGAAAAGTTAACTTAGCCATGAATAGTCATCAAAGAATAAACAGAAATAAGACGCTTACTCAAGTTCAATGCAAAGAATAAACAGAATTAAGACGCTTACTCAAGTTCAATCTCCATATTGGTTAGTCTCTCCAGATGAGAATCCGCTTCTTCCAGCTCTTTCTGTAACATTTGCAAATCATCTTCGTCAACGTCATAAGGCACATCAGGCAAATGCGAATGGTCTCCAGGAAAGTCGAATGAGCCATCACACAATATATTCTCATACCTGGAACAAGGTCAGAGAAAAAAAAAATCACTTTTCATTAATAGACACTAGGAATAGAAAGGGACTATACAAAAATCAATTACACACAAATTTTTATGTAATATTATCCTTAATTAGTAAATAAAGTAGTTATTTATTGGTGTATAAGGCATACCCCACTTTCTGTATTCAATTTTGAGGAAATATATTTTCACTACATATCAGATTAAAAAAAATAAATACAGTGATATTTTAGTAAGAAACATATGCGGGATTAGCACCTTAAGTAAATGTTAAATCGCATGCACATCTGGGAATGTTTACAGCGCATGTCCTTCTGGGAAAAAAGCACACATACTATGAAAGAAAATAAAAAGACTGTAATCAAACTACATTTACTGAGTCCTGATCTGTACGTAGCTGGAACGTACATAATTACAAAAGATAACAGGATTTAGATTTCTGGGCTTTCGGCATCTAATGCCATTTAACCTGTCACGTTTTGAGGGATGACGCCCTTCGGCGTGCACACTGTCCGTGGAAATGGAAGGAAGAAAGCGGCCTGGGACCTATAAGGTAGGCACTACCCCAGCATTTGCCGGTGTGAATGAGGAAAAGCCAGGAAAACCTCATTCAGGGTGGTTGGCCTGAAAAAGTCTTTTACACTTTTTCGACCAAGTGCCCCCACCGGGAATCGAACTCGGGACCGCTCGCACCAAAAGATAATAGGAACAGACAAACATAGACATCAGGATACTTTATGCAGCTTATAATCGCACTTTGATTGAAACAAGTGTGAACTGAAGGAAATGGCAGGTAATTTATTTTATCAATAGAAGAACAAAACAAAGGTTGAACCGATAAACAGACACTCACCTCTCGGTTTTATGGACCCTCAATTTAACGAGTTTCGAAAGCAAGGGACAAAATCTAGAGCAGCCGATCCAGTTTGAAAGTCCTTAATTCAAACTAAAATGTTAAATATACTGTGTTTAGTTTATATATTCAATTCCAGAGTTCTGATTTTAAACTAAAAATGTTTAATTTGCTGTATTATATGACATATTTTTAGTCTGAAAGTTCTGATTTTAAAATATTGCACTGCAAACAAAAATAACCAGGAACATCAACAATATCAGGCAATACCTAAGTACAAAACAATGTACTCATTGCGAACAAATGAATTTCCAAGAACACTACACTGTATGCCACAAAAAAATTAATAAATCCACAAAACGCATACAAACACACGAGAATAAAGAAACAGAAGACTAAAAGAAAGTATAAAATCAACACAGAACAGAACAATATTTGCAATATGTAAATACTTCGACAGATTCACACAATATAATCACTTACCAAGTCTACCACCACTGAATAATTCAACATCAACTTCGAAAACGAAAACAAAACTGAATGGAATTTCGAATAAAATAACCAACTAAAATAAAAGTACAGAGCAAAAACTTCATTTATCTAAAATTACAAATAATTAAAACATTATTACAACTTCATATATACAAAGCAATAGACGTATACATGACTAGTGTGGTTAAGTAAAAAATCTCTTAGTTCCTGTAATAATATATTTCAACGGTAAAGAAAAGACCAACAACAGGAAAAAAAGAATACCGAAAAAAATAAGGAAGGAAAAGGAACCAAAACCAGGTACGTAAAATATATTTCATTAGTTTTATACAGGGGACCTGTAGTTTAGAATCTACAAAATGCTATTATGTAAACAAAGTTGTGACCAAGAAAGCTGGGATCACTTTTATAACGATGTAATTATCGGCCACTTAAATTTCTCCATTATATTAAAGGTCTTAAGATAATAATTAGTACGTCAACGTGTGCAAATACCGCATTTTTTAATAAATGGAAAATTGGTACTTAACAACTGCGCTGTACGCTATCAAAACAGTTTCCAGTGTAAATGATAATTCAGCGCAGTGAACAGTAGTAATTTTCTCTTTATTAACTACATTTAATAATAAGGTACAAAGAGTGAAAAAGTGACTGACTGGACCACGACTCGAACCCGGGACCTTCGGCATACTGTTAATCCTAAGCCAGCCAGTCAGCTTCCCAGAACAGCTATTCACTCTCTCACTCTGGAAGTCGGTGCTCTTCACTTGAACCACGTGGGTTGTACCACAGACCCCTGCTGTGCTTAGACAATCCCTGTGTCCATATATATTGAGCACCTTATGACGGTTGGGATTTCATATAGATATTAATGAAAAAGGAAACAACCGATTGTGTTAACACACTATATCCTCTATAGATGTGAATTCAATAACGTAAAGTGAAAAAGTTACTGGACCGCAACTCGAACCCGGGACCTCTGGCATACCGTGCCAATGCGTTACTTTTTCACTCTTTGTACGTTATTGAATTCACATATATAGAGGATATGATGTGTTAAAAAATCGGTTGTTTCTACTTTCATTAATATCTACATTTAATAATGTTTCGAGTACAAAGATTTTATGAAAATAATAATAATAATAATAATAAATGGAGATGCAAATATGTTACAAGATTTTAGTACTCAAGTGTGATGGTAAGAAGAAAAACCTTGAGACTGTAATCTAAATGAGCTATTAATATGTTTTCCTTTTGAAAATGACTTGTCCTAAGGGACAAAGATGATATAAGCTAATGGGACTTTTAATTGCTGAAGAACCATAAATTTAGCATCTGATTTCATATTAATGACTAAAAAAATTGTAATAAAATGAGAAACCGGGAACGGGGAGGATGATTGGGTTTGGCAACTGCCAAGAGTGGCAAACGGAGGGAAAAGAGGCATTCACGAAAATCGCATTAGCCATGCACGTGAGAACGAACTTTGGACTTGGTTTGAGAGGTTCTCATATATATTCATGTAAGTTTTTTTCATTGACATATGTAAAATTTGGTTAAAAAACAGAGTCTGAGCTTTCAGTTTTGGTCTCTTTGCGAACACAGGCTTGTGCCATGTAACTCATAGCAGCTCTTAGATACTGTACATAGTGTTATTATTCTTCTTCTGTTAAAATTATAAATTTCTTTTACGTTAATAAAATTGTAGTACCAGCATTCAGAAGTGAAAGGGTTCTTTTACTTAAATTCCACAAAGAAAAAATAAAACCTACCTCTTATGCACAAATGTTATTAATGCTGTTAACTTTATTCGATACAACAACTACCAGCATAATTACATTATAAACTTACATTTTTATTAAACAATAACATTTTGTAAATACTAACTGGTCTACTTCCGAAAAACTGACATGTTATTTGGTGTTACATTTTTTTTTCTTTTTCAAATAGGGGCGAGAAGAGTGTGCGAAACATTTTAATATTGATCTTTGCGACTATATAATAATAATAATAATAATAATAATAATAATAATAATAATAATAATAATTATTATTATTATTATTATTATTATTATTATTATTATTATTATTATTATTATTATTATTATTATTATTATTATTATTATTATTCCAAGATTTATTTATTATACGTCACAAATTTTTACGCAACATATTAAAAAATTGAACTTACTGGGCTTCTTCCTCCGGCTGGAGAACATTTTCTGGTGTAATATATTTACAAAACCAATCCAAAAATGGTTCAATATTTGGGTTCTCAAACAAATGCTGGAAATCTTCCACTGTTATCCCACTCGTGTTACAACCAATATTCTTCAATATTTGTTGTAAACTTCTTCCTTGCACCAAGGCATCCATCTCCATTAGATGATAGAACTACCTAAAGTGAAGAAAGAGAACCAAACTGTTTAAAAATGAATCTTTATGATTTCTTATTTTAATTTAATCATAATTAGGGGCACGAGGTTTTCGCACTAAGAATTGGACAATTTCGCGTTTTGTCGTATTTTCCAAATAAAGTTTCGCATTTTGTAGCTCTTGTGGCAAAGATATTCTCTGACATTTTTACAATTGTTCCTTTTGTTACTAAAACACTACAGAAATAAACCACTAATTATCTAAAAACAAAATATACTGAATATTTCACTTGACATTGTAAATTTCACTCAGATTTTTTAGTCAAACTGAAGAAGAATTATTAACTAAACTTACTATAAGTAGGAAAGTTTTGCTGTATTCTGAAACACACAGGTATAAGTTACATTTAAACATTAAACATAAACATGTTATATATGATTCCACAATTTCCTCCTCCATATGTATGTTTGTCCATACTTGAAAAAAAAAAGTGCTTGGGGTCCCGGGTTCGATCCCAGCCCCCGCCAAGTGAACTTTGTGGTGGACAAACGACGTGTACGTGGGTTTTGTCGGGGTTCTCCCGTTTCCTCCCACTCTTCATTCCACCATTTCATTCATCACTCATCATCACCGTCTCCATTAGCCTAACCGGCATAACCGTGGGACGTAAAACTCAAAGATTTTTTGAAAAAAACATCTCAGAATTGGCATTCCTTGTTGGAAGCCACTCAAATGTAAGTGCATTTACAACAAACTTCAATCAATCATCACTTCGGAACTTTTGTCCATTCAAAACATTCACTACACTGCACTTTCCAGACGAATCACTTGTCAGGAGCTCATAGACCACTTTGTAAAACTTCAAATACGGTACTTCATAATTAGATGCTTACATTTTTTTTTTTTTTAAATGAAAGCAAAGCTTTAAAAAACTTCCTTCACGCAACAATGTCTGGCTCACTACTACATGCAATTACAGTAGGATCAAATAGCTTTCCCAAAGCAGCATATATTTCTGTAGTTTGGGAGTCTTTGGGAAGAAACCTCCAAAAATTATCTTTCCGCACATATTTTTTAAAGTATCATTCAACACTAGCCCTCTTTTCACTTGGTATCAAACGTCAGAGTGCTTTAATTTTTTCACCACAGAAGCCCTATATGTTCTCTATAACCGTGTCCGAATCACCCAAAATGCACCGTTCATGCTACGTTCTACCGTCCCATCAGCGGAAAAGTGGCGCTTTTAAATTAATGACAACTTATTTTTAAAATTTCGCGTTTTATCGCGCAACAGAAACCAATGAAAATACACATAGAATATCACAAAACGTCAAGAAACTGAAAATTACTTAATTCTGACAAATTTCGTTTTATCGTACATTGCGAAAAACTCGTGCCTCTAATCATAATATTCTTGCTCTTATAGGTATGTTAATGATAATGTTACTGCTTGTTAATATACGGTATATTAGTAATTGTACAATCTTCAAGAATTCAGAAAATTATTGCCTATAAATTATTTCACTCATATCATTAAAATAAGGCAACTACAAGTGATACCTACCAATGGAAGACCGTGTAGCGCCAACAACAGCTTTAATTTTAAAACACTCGCTGTTATAGCAGGTCAGAATGGGGAATATGTTTAAAATAGAATGAATGCAAAATTCTTGGTGGTAGGTACAAACGGACATTCTCACATCCTTCTAGATTCCAGATAACAGTAGCATCACTTCAGGTTTTGCCAGGGAGGGTAAGAATCCACTGACATAAGTCTTCCACGTTGACAAGTACATGCTTCTCAAACTTATGGGAGGCAATTGCTCCCCTGCCCTTCCTAAATGACGCCCTTGTCAGAAAGTAATATCCCATTACTTCATTATCCTTTAGGCATGATGTGATCTTAATTGATATGCTCCGCAGCTTGATGCATAATGGTTCTCATTTACAGATCGATGTTCGAAACATGATTGAATAGAACAAATTATTATTATTATTATTATTATTATTCGTGGCTAATACCTAGGCAATTCTTACGTCCTTCTAGATTCTATAAAAGTATAACATAATTTATTTCCCTCATCTGATAGAAATACAATACGAATCTCCTCCCAAATTTAGGCCCGAGAGGGGCACCGGGTTCACCCGGGTAGACGGTTCTACCAAATAAAACATTTATAGGTGCAGGTAAAATATGAGGATTTAGGATTTTAGATTTCTGGGCTTTCGGCATCTAAGGCCGTACATGAGGGATGACGTTCCTCAGCGAGTACACTATCCGGGGAAACGGAAGCAAGAAAGGATTGGGAAAGGAGGGAAGCGGCCTGGGACCTGTAAGTTATGTACCATCCCAGCATTTGCCTGGTGTGAATGAGGAAAACCCAGGAAAACCTCATTTAGGGTGCCTGGCCTGATAAAGCGTTTACACTTTTTCGACCGAGTGAGGTAAAATATGATTTTTCGTAAAGGAACGAGAGTGTGAACATTAGGGTGATGATTTTTGATTTTTTTTCTCAAGAATTATTTCCTGTAGCACGAATTATTGAACTTTTGTCTATTCATGAGTAAAATAACGTTTATTCCATTGAAATATTGAAAAAGGTCACGCACAAACCACTTTGAAAAGTTACGTTGACCATTCTACCATTATTATTATTATTGATTACAAGCTGACCCTTTCTATCAATTTGTTGACGAAGCGAGTTTAATAGGTACTAAAAAGTGGACGTTAAATGGAGATATAGCCAGAGTTTATTGTTATAATTAAGCATATAATATTTTATTAGTGCCTGCCTTTTTGTTTTGTGTAGTTGTTATTTGCTTGTTTTTAAACAGCAAAACGCAATAACAATATGAAAATAACAATTTCTTTAATTTGTTACGTATTTAATATATACGTTAATGCTTTTTCTATTTGACTTCCTGAGTAGAAGACAACACGTAGTTCAAGAAGAGCTTTTCCTTTTTTAACACGGAGAACAAGGAAACCTGGACAAAACTCACTCCAGTTTCAAGCGCCATCAAGAAGAGGCAACGCGGCAATTTATGAAGCTCCCTTGAGTGAACGGAGTTGTATACCCCTGAAAAACCACGTCATTGGACGATTCAAATTTCTTGAGCCGGAGAACGGTGAGAGAGAATCGGTATAATTGCTGTGGAACTTAAAGCCCTATGGAGCAAAACATTGAACTTCCTGTATGTATCTGATCAAGCTATTTTTGCAAAATTAGCAAACCTTCTGCAAGACTATGAGCGCTGTATATATATATATAACTATTCGTTGAATGAACTATTTTACGTGACCAAAGTAAAAGGCGAATGGATGTGCGAAGAGAATAAGAACCTCTACAAATTGCAAATTGAAGGTAAAGGTCAGGTTGGTTATTCCACTGGCAAACCTGCTACTGCAAAAACCATCCATTCATCCAAGCGAAGGATGGCAATGGAAGTGACTGTGTCAACACTTACCAGTAAGCAACACCTTATTGCTCCGCTAGTAGCACGAACTCATGCGACAACAGCGAAGAGAGCCCGTGAGAGAATAAGAATGCAGCATCAACGAGCAGAAAGAAGCATAACTCAACAGGCATTTGCAAGACGCCTTGTTACAAGCTCAAACTTGTCGTCTCAAGGAGCAGTAAAAGTCTGCATGGGTGAGGGCATTGAAATCCCAACCCCATGTCAGTCAGCAATCCACAAGGCTATCTACACGAGAGCTGCTCAGGTGAATAAACACTTAGTGAGCACGCGTCATCTGGAGAAGTGGAGCACACACTTTCACGGCAAACGCATTGATGGCTCTGAATATCTGGCCGTGGTCCTTAAGAATGAAGCAAAAAAATTAAGCTGATTGCGCTCAAATTGAAAGATGGAAAAGCTCAAAGAATCGCATAAGGACTCTAGTGTGTTAGAGGAGTCCAACCTGCGGAGTTTAATTGCTATGATTGCTGCCGACACAATAAGTATGAATACCGGGAAGAAAAGTAAATGTTTGAACACAAAAGTCACCCGAAACCCAAGTTCTTAAGCTGCCAGCACCTTGTGCTGGGTTGCGTTATTCGGGTTGTCATGGACGATGAGCTGCATGGGTCGACCAAATCACTAAACATCAAGTATTTCTGTGTATACGATTTGATGAGCAAATATGATAAACTGAAAGCAGCCTTCAGCAATGGTAAAACTGAGACTAAGGAACATGCAGCTGGAGAAACGACGAAGTTTTTCTACTACCTCGCTCGTGTCTTCCGTCACTTTACTGAGGACGGAAATTCATTTCGTGAAATTTCAACAGATCCCAAACACAGCAATGCACGCTGGAACTCTCGTGTCATTCTAGCCCTTCTTGCGTTTATTCTGATACCTGAAACCCGGAACAGGCTGCATAAAATCTGTTCATTCATTCCTATTTATGGACTGACCATTGGTTCAGCATTCGATTGTTTCATGCTGAAGATGTTGATGAACAATCTGAAACTCTGAGTGACTACCCAACAGGTCTCAAATGCTTGAAAACCCATCTGAAAGATGAATCTCCAATTTGCCCGCAGCAACCAGTGCTGTGAGCGTGCGATCAAAGTTTTGTAAGATTTGTGACTCCTGCTGCAAGAAGGGCAACCTCCCACTGAGATTCATCCTGTCTACTGACATTATAGTGAATAATTGACTTTCTGAGTATGTTTGATGACTCTATATAATATGGTATATATGTGATTCTAAAGCTTATAATCAATCTTGTATCTTTCTAAATTGACCCAAAAATTGGCAGAAAAGCTGATAAATAATAATTTTAAAATCGTTTTATGCGTGAGGTTTTTCCATCATACCGTATTGAAAGTGAGATTTTCTCTAATCTTGAATGAAAGCTCATCAAATTACGATACAGGGAAACGAGGTTGTAATCATCACCCTAGTGAACATACGTAAGTTCTGTCAGTGCACAGCACATTGAAATGAACTTTGGATGGTAGTAGAGGTATTGTATGTGTAACTATTTACTAACGCGGACGGCGGCAGAATACAAGAGTACAAATTGGGTAGAAATAGACGGCGGGAATTTTCGGTTTGTAGGTTCACCTAACCTAACCTGAAAATTTAAGAAATGTCAAAATTTGGTAAGCAGTAAAACAGTTTCGAAGGTAAGAATTATTACCGGTATTTTAGAAGCTCTAACCTAACCTGAAAATATAATAAATCTGCCCAAATTTGACAGAACCAACCCGAAAGCTCAAACCTCACCTAAAAATGTAAGAAATCTGTAACTATTTGGTAGAACCGTCTGCTCGAGTAATGTCGCTGCGCCAATAACAGGTCAAAATTCGGAATTTGCTTTAAGTAGAACGAATGAAAAAACTGATACCCTGGGATTTTCCTCAATATTTACGACATGAGACGAAAACACTTTTATTTTTTCTTCTCGTCTCGTTCCGTATGCAACACTATTCGAAAGTGTAAATATTCATTATAATGCAAAAGCTTGGGCCATATCCTGTACCAATTAGCGTCAACGCAATACAAAAATTCGAGTTTACTTTTGCGGTAATTGCTAAGGACATATTACCTAAGTAGTTGAGCCAAGACTTTTTCTGAAGTGGTTTAATAAGAAAAAGCATAGCATAAGATGAAAGTATCAACAAAAGCATATTAGTTGAGTGACACAGCTAAAGGATTGACTGTAACTTATGTTTGAATTTCAGGTAATTGTGCAGATGCGAATTGTAATCAATGATTCCAGTTTCTCGTGGAGTTTAATAAATTCCCATTTAAGAACAGAACTATCTTTGGCACATAAACAAGAGAACGCCTGTGCAAAAGCCACGGTTGGTCACGTTTGAGATTAACTGTAGGTAACATGTGTAGCTATTTCGTCGAACACAATAACCGCACATTGAATATTCAACGAACTTAAAAAGTTCGTTACTGAATTCTCTATGTCTGTGTGTCTGTCTGTTATTTGCGATTTTTTAAAATCTTGAACCCACCATTCGATAGACCATCAAAAACTATCTGAAAAAGTGATGAAATTTTTTGCGTCACTCTTACCGTTCCCGAAATATTGGCCAAAAAATGGCTGACTTTTAGAGATTTAAGGAGCCAAATCTCGGGAACAGTAAGTCGGATAGAGATCATATTGGTGTTGATCAATACTTAAGAGGATGGAAAATATCTTGGTACCAAATAGTAAGCGGTGGCCTCTGATCAAATGACCACCGTTTCCCAGATATTGGCCAAAAAAGTTCGAATTTCGGGAGATTTAAGGATCCATATCTCGGGAACCGTAAGTTATGGAAAAATGATATTTTGCGAATTTTTTCGAGAAACAGAAGGTCCGGAAAAAATATTTACTTTTACAAATAGGAACAATCACAGTTATCATTTCCGCTCCATTCTTTTTAAGTTCGTTCTCGCAATGTTCTTGGAGCATTCGCAACTCGTTTTTTTTGAGCACTAACAACATTTTTTATGGCTGAATCCGCGACATTCATTAGTATGATGCAACACTGAAATCACTAGATCCTAATTAACGACGGTAAAGTGCAGGATTAGGTAAAACCTTACTTTAGACAATTCATTTATTAGAATAATATTCCTATTTAATTTCATAGCTATTAGAAGTAATAAAAATTTAGTAATGAAAAATTAGGTCAGGTTAGGATTAGGTGTCTTAAAGAGACGAACCATTGAATAAATTGCCTAAAGCAAAATCTTGCCCAAGATTACCTCCAAGTGGTATGGGAACTCATTGTGAATACCCGAGTTTTTTCACTACCTTCACTTACGTCCATAACCCCACTAATCGCTTAGACCCAACAGTTTCGTCTTGCTCAAACTCGGTTAGAGAGTATTCATCCTTATTAGCAGCCACTTAGCAGAGGTTGAGTTATTGTCCGATATTTTTTATGGCATAGGTCCAGAACTGTATTTCTAAAATATGGGCATCACTTGAACAGAAAGTTCTACAAAAGTTTGATACTTTCTTACATTTTCACGTTAGATTAAAGCTTTGTATTAGCAGAACATGCACTAAATGAGGAACTTCATTATTGCTTGCAGATTGACTTCACGAGGGCTCAGTGTAGGCCTAAATACAGTGTGGTCGTATGGAATAAAACACGAACCAACTTGTGCTACGTGGCCACTAAAAAGCACGATGCTATTTAACTAAGTCAAGGTAGGAGCGCTGCAGGGGAGCATGAGAAATAGCGATGGGGTGCGTCCGTAGGTAGCAAGCGCGTCTGCGACGAGTGGTATAGGCGAAACGAGAATAGTAAGAGCACAAGGGTTAATTGCTGCATCGAAGGACCAATTTTAGATAATTTACCAGATGAATTGAAGAATTTATTTTGATTTGTGAGCAAGAGTGAGTGAAAATCAGGTGAGGGAAATAGTTGAAGAAAATAATTTTTGTTAATTGTTTTTGATGTTATAAGCGCCACTATAAGTGGAGGCAGAAGGACTATTTCGCGGAGAGATACACTAGTTATGATTTATGGGTAGGGACGTGAAATTTTCGTTTTAACAACATCATCGAAAACTTGAAAAAGGCGAAGTAAAGTATATAGATATACCTAAATATATGATAAAAGGCCGTGTTTGGTGTTTCTAAATCGCGAAATAACGCGAATTTGGTATTTTTTCAAAATAACACCAAAATGCACTGCATAAAACAATATATTTGCGAAATCGCCATGTTGGTCGGTAATACTAATAAAATAACATGTTTCCATTGCAACAAAATGAGATTCACAGAAGATACCAGCCCTGTTATTTTTAGACCGGGTGGTTAGTGAAAGTTTGCCCCTGAGATTTTGCTGCCTGTTCTCTTGAAGCAATATCTTTGCCAGCTTCCAACGTTGATTCTGAAAGATATTTTTCAGAATACAACTCTGTAGTTACGGTAAGGAGACAAAATCTTACAGAAGAAAATAAAATATTGGACATTTTGTCCTTTGAAAAATAACAAACATTGAAGAAACTATACATTCACCCTTAGATCTAACTCAAAATGAGTGTTGATAATGATTTGAATTGCGTTGCGAAATATATTGTGAATTGATTTTATTTTATTTATATATTTTGACGTGAAGAAAATGTTAAGAAACACTGCAGTGTGGTTTTTAGGCTATGCATGTATTCAAATTATACGTTAAGTAAATCCAACTTTAGGAGAGATAACGAGCCACTTTTTCTCAGACAGAAAATCCAAAAATATAATTTATTCCTTCAAATATGGGATGTCAAAATTTAAAACTACTCATTTAATTTTAAAATTAAATTTTAATTTAGTTAACTTTCACAGACTACCTTCTCTATGTTTACAATATACCGTAAATACGCGCGTAATTTTCACCCTCGCATAATTTTCGCATCCCAATTTTGAAGGGCATTTTCTGTATATTTTATTTTCCTCGCGTAATTTGCGCACGCGAGGATTTGAAAGTGATTTCTAAGGTAAGAAACTTCTTAATCCATTTTTTAATGTTAATTTTCTACAAATTTAGAATTAGTTGTTTGTTGTTAATTCTTGCTACAAAGAAAATGTGTTCCGGTATTTTCGTGTTAATTTGACTGGGGAAAAAAATTAGATGATCTTCACTGATGTGGCTAATTTTTTTTCCCGCATAATTTACGCACCCTTGTTTCAGAACAACTTTTTTCGTCTAAAAAGTGCGAAAATTACGCGAGTAAATACGGTACTTGCTTTTCAAAACCAGTATAGAACAAAGCAAATTACCTCTCATTGGTTGTATGAAATCGCGAAAAATAACACCGATTTTGGGCAAAGAATAACACCGATTTCAGGGATAAAATAAAATGAAAATTTCACGTCCCTATTTATGGGAAAGGGAGTGTGGAAATGGTGCGTAAATGACAAGATTGTCACATATTGAGTTTGAATTTTAGGAAGTTGTACAAAGTTAAGAAGTGTCAGTTGTTGAAATTGTGTGATAGTTATGGTCTGCTAAACAAGCGAACAGTTTGTCGTAAGTGAAGAAACGAATTGACACTATACAAAGAAGAACATCTAACCAAACTAATTTAACCTAACATAATTTAGCGCAATTGGTACTTTTTTGAATGGTACTTCGTATCTCCCCCAAAGCTGTGCAACACATAATCCATGCACTTAATGACAATGTGATTCCAAGTTTATGCGAATACCCACTGCTGCACACGCGCCTGCCCCATACGGACGCATCCCGTCGCTACCGCTTGGGCTTCCCTGCTATTCCTGCCCTCACTCGGTGCTTTTTAGCGGCCACCCACCTCAATTCAATTCGTGTTTTATGCCATACTTCCACACTGTGAGGTGACGTGATTTTGAGGTTAACGTCGCGTTCAGCAGCCAGGCTATATGAGACGTGGATCTACTGATTAACGTGGAATCCGAACCACATGAGCTCCCACCGGGAATAGAACCCGGGTCTCCCACGCCAAAGGCGTCCAGACCGTATGCCGAGCACAATTATAGGGTTAAGTTCCAAAGTTGGACGTCCGTTTCGAGCAAAATTTTGAAAATTTACAGGGAAAATGTGGACAATTTGATCGTTTGTGTGCTTGATAATATATAAGGGTCTCGAGAAATCTGTTTATTTGTAATATATATGCGGTTATAAACATGGGACTATACGGCGAGCGGGGGGAACTACTTGGCGCGAAGTAACCGAACAGGTGCATTGTGGGAAAGTAACTAGCATTTATGTTATCAATACTGCGGATGTACAAGGGCTGTAAACTAAGTTTTAACATATGTGAAGCAATACGTTCATAACGAGCAAAATCTTTTAAAAGTTTGCGAAGAGCACGGATTAATGAACTTAATAACAAATTGAAGAAAATGTGGAAATCAGATGACAGCGAAAAAACGTGGCGAAAGCGGACGTCCAAATTCGGATCAAATGCCTATTCACTCTCTCACTTAAAAAAAAAATAAATAAATAAAAATAAATAGTTTCATATCATATTCTACCTACAAAAAAATCCTAAGGATCTGGGGTAAATGTTTAGCAGACGGGGTTCACAAGTACGTAAAAAATACAAAATTTACTGGAGAAATGGTCAACAATTATTTCGAGTGGTGAGGTTAACTGTACCTGCACGACACTTTTTCTGTCTTCTCGGGATACCAACTGAAGTTGTAATTTAAAGTGTTAAAATAATGTTAGCTTCAAACAGACAGATATACTTACTTCACAAAACAACGTTCACTTTTTTATATGTTATCACTTCTTCATAAACAGCTTAAATGAGCACTGCGTTTAAAATCAAGGAGAACGTAAGGAAATAAACAGCTATTTATATCCAACTCACATTACATTAACATACTTCTCTTTACACAAAGAAAACGGAAACTTTATGAATACAAAATACATAACTCAAACAGTCCCGCCGCCATGACGGGCTCATACAATTCTTCTTCTTCTTCTTCTTTGCTAAGCGCCCAGAGTTGCCAGATCTCTTAGATTCAAAAGTAGCAAGGTTGTGCTCAAAAAGTAGCGGATTTGAACTATATCTAGCCCAAAATATTTTTTGCAGCTATATATACGTGTGTGTGTGTGTGTGTGTGTGTGTGTGTGTGTGTGTGTGTGTGTGTGTGTGTGTGTGTGTGTGTGTGTGTGTTCGAGTTGGCAACGGTCAGGCGGCGACCATGGTTTCACTGTTGTCGGTGGTGTTAGAGGAATCTCTACATACGTAAAAATCAGAAGAACTTCAATGCGCAGTGAACTGGGCAGATGGTGATAGTATAAAATAGACGACTTTTCTGATTTCCAAGTCAGTTTTGTGGGCTCTGAAATACTCTTTAAAACGATTATAGTATGTTTTTTTACTGTTATTGCTCACTTCTTTAATTCATTTCCTAAATTCTTTATCTAGAGCCATGAATTTTGGAAGTTTTTATTGTAAATCCACTTGCTCATTATGTTAATATGGATAATACATTAACATAATTAAATTTTCGATGTTCACGTTTACACAGCTCCATGAAACTATTATGTCTAGGCATTAGACACAAACACGATCACTGATACTGCAGCAGCTCAAACTCAACAAAAATCTAGTGTTGTCAGATCTGGGAATTGAAAGAAGAATTAAACTACCTAGGTATTGTCGAACATGTTAGCATTAGTAAAACTATTGTTCATTATAAATACAGTATTCAACACTTTTATTGTATAGTATAAAAATAATAATTTTTGATTTCATGTATGAAAATTAGAAAGTAGCGGATTCTTAAGAGTTATAGCCTGTATATAATTAAAACTAGCCGAAAAAGTAGCGTGTCGCCCAACTTGAAATTTTGGTAGCGAGGGCATCTAAAAAGTCGCCCAATCAGCTACTTGTAACCCAATTTGACAACACTGTAAGCGCCGGAACGACTTGTTATTGTCTTAAACAAGACCTATCAGAATTTAGTGAGGTAACAACAATTTAGATCCGCAGATTTAGCTTCGTCTAACTATTACGTGTACTTATTTCCGAAACTTAAATAGCACTTGAAAGGACGCCATTTTAGATCTGATAGGGGTAGTGCTACGAACATTGGTGCGAGGAAATCTTCAGATTTTTTAACTTTTCTGCAAAAACTGGAGCACTGTACAAGGTAGTATATTGACTTCGGGGGATGTGTAGAAGTAAAACTTCACCATTCCACGTGCACTCCTGGGTTGGGCTACGAATTTTTCAGCAGCTCCTAGTGAATATGGTAGACGTCACGTCAGTACTTTGAAACAAAATAAGTAAGGGAGCACTAGTATAAACCAATTACTAACTAAAGATCAGCACTCTGACAATACGTTTTATTGGGAAGCAATTTAATTCCACAAATTTATCATTATCATTATTGCAGGAAGGGAAAACACAACTGTTTTTATTCCCTTCAAAACATTAAGCCCTGGTAGTTGCAAACTAAGCTGCTATAAGCACATCCTCTGAATATTGAAAGCCGAGAATACTGTTTCAGAAAAAAGAAATAGTGAACCTTTAAATAAAACAAAATATGAAACTGAAAGCTTCAAACCTGGATAAATACAAACAAGTTACGTAACTGTTTTTACCTTTCTTTTGTTCTCTTCGAAGTTGATCCAATGAGAAGAAAACAAATCGACCAAATCAAGTATTGTTCGCTAGGCACAATAATTAAAAATCATAAGAAATAAGTATAACTAAAATTTACCTCAAAAGCGCTAAAGTAGAAAACAGAAGTATGCGTGCATACCCAAACGCTCAAAGAAGAAAGCTTGAGGACTAATCTGCCACATAGTAAATGCATGGAAAGTAGACTACAATTTGACGATGAAATTGGTTATGATACTGATATAAAATACTACATGTAGAATGTTTAAGGATTGTAGGAGTCTGGGGGGCAGTCTAGGTGGCAGTCAGGGGGGCAGAAGTAGCTACTAGGGGGCGCTCGCCCCCCTTGCCTCCCCTGTGGCGTCGTCACTGGAGCAAATTAAGTAGGAGATAAACTCTGAGAAAAACATCATACAAGGAAGAAAATTATGAACTGCAGGGAAACATGCGATTTGTACAAAGATAAAAGAGAAAAAATTGAAGAGAAAACGGAACCGTGAGAAGAATGGTATCCAAGTTGAAAAGTCCTGGTCCGTAAGTTGCATACAAGGGAGGGTAGAACTGGGAATATTGAGTAGATGCAAAAACCAAGTGATTACCTGTACGCATATTTTTTTTATTCCTACCCCAGCCTAGCCAAAGTTCATTGGCTGATGAAATTACGTGACAACATTCTTTTCGCCAAGTACATTTGTTTTGCACACAACAATATACATATTATAAGCATGGCGGGCAATTTCAACGTTTACTAAATCCTCGCCGGTACATATGCCGACCAGTGCACATATGTCCTAATTGTCCTATACTTCATTACGTACAATGCATAAAATCGGCTTAATATATGCCTGGCGGAAAATTTTAACGTTTACTAAGTGCTAGCCGGTACATATCCAGACCAGTGCGTATATCTCCTATATATTAATACGTAGAATGCCTAAAATCGGTCTAATATATGCATAACGTAAAATTTTTACTATTACTAAATGGTAACTATTATATTTGCTTACCACTGTACATATTTCCTATACTTTAATACCAACATGATATAAAATGTACTAATATACAAATGACAGGAAAAATGGCGCGTTGATGCTAATACTAGGTGGTACGCATTATATTTCCCGGCCACTGCGCATATTTTTTATACTTTAATATGTACAGAACATAAAAATGGACCAAAATTTGTATGTCGCGAAAAATCATCCGTTGCCTTACATAGTAAGTGCCAGCCATTATATTTGTCGGCCACTCTGCATATTTCCTATTCATCATTAAAAACAAGGAGTAGAAACGAATTACTGTATGTTTCGCAGGAAAAAATAACCCGTTGACGCTGATACTAAATAGTATCCATCATATATGTCGACCAGTGTGCATATTTCCCTTACTTCACTACGTACATAACATAAAAACGTACTAATATATGTATGGCGCTAATACTAAATGTTAGGCATCATATTTGCTGACCGCTGCGCCTATGTGCTATATTTCAATACGTTCATCGCATAAGAATGCATTAATATATGTTTGGCGGAAGATTTTAGCTTTTAGTAAGTGGTAGTCATCATATATGCTACGCAAAGTACCTATGTCCTATATTTCAATACGCACAACACATAAAAACGAACAAAATATGTATGGTGGGAAAATCTCCCGCTAACACTTATACTAAGTCATATCCACTATGTTTGCTATGCGGATAAAAACGGAGTAAAATGTCCCGCTGATATACATTTAAAATGTAATTATAATTCAGGAATTATCTGTCTCATCAAAAAATAATAAATGACCATGCAACTTAGGTACATCGTTAATTTTTTATAGTATAAATTGCATTGAGATGTTCTATTTATTGCTGGCTTATTTATTTATTTATTTAATTTATTTATTTATTCGTAGTTTGTGTGTAGGAGAATGTTGCGACAGCGAAATGTTATCCATAAAGATAGAAAAAGATACATATTCTGCTTGCTCCATACACCTCTATACCTTGCTGCTTCTCGCTCGTGACGTCACGTGAAACGAAGAGTTAAGCGTCTGAGCTTATAGCCCAACCTTTCCTTCTAGTAACCTTAGCTCAATATGCCGAAAGCGTGGGCACGGGCTTCTCCCTGCCTTTAAGATCCAAATATACTAGTATGGCCGCCCCTTGCAAAGGGACCCAGGAGTCAAAACTCAGGCATTTCTAATGACAGAACAAAGCCTATAAATAATCACTAAATTAGGCAGATAAGCATTTCTAGAGGACACCGGATCCAGCCTTTCTATCAGGCCTTTAGAAAATTTACTGCCTGGTGTTCAATTAATACCACATGAAAGAGTCATTAAAGGGATATCGAATAAAATTAATAATTTGAAGTACATAGCATTGTTAATATTGAAGTTGGGCAACGGCATTCTCTCATTACTTTCGTATAAGGAAAAATTCATGTATTTAAGTAATTTTTCTTTAGATTTGCTTAAACCCTTATATGTTACAGCCAAAATGAAATGAAATCAGTTTTACGTCCCAAGGTTATGCCGGGTAAGTTAAAGGAGACTGTGATGATGAAAAGTGAATAAAATGCTAAAATAAAGAAAATGGTTGGAAACGGAAGAATCTCGAGGAAACCCACGGACATATTATTTGTCCACCACAAAGTCCACACGGCGCGAGCTGGGACCGAACCAGGGACCCTATGCACCAGAGGTTAACGCTCTACCAGTGTGCCACCGCGGCCCCATGTTACAATCGATTTAAGAAAGAATCTTATCTCCTTGTATAAATCATAAGAAGCCAACATTACCGGAAAAGAACCAAGAAAACATTTGATCACAACACACGACTCATATACTTAGACAAAGTCAAGAAGTTTTTTCATCGTCAAGCGCATTACGTTACTTCCACTTGTCCTCACATTTATTCCGGTGATAGCAAAAGACAGACTGATGATTTTGCATCTTTCTTCGTATCGTTTTTTCACTAGTTTCTTGACAAATACAAACTACAAACTATTGAGCAAAGGGTAGACATAAACAACATAACTGTTAGTTTTCAATCTAAATAGTTATTCTGTAACTAAATAGTTATTCTGTAACTAATACTTATTCTGTAAATTATACGACCCACAGACGATAGTAGCTTCGCCTCGCCACAGATAATTCTCAAGAACCCAAATATGAATGAGTTTAGAATTGTTTTGAACTTACAGCGTACATTAAATACCTGTCGGTGCCATTCCAGTCAACTGAGAATGTGTTAAACACTTTGAAAGGCAAAAACTAAATGTCGATTTAGATTTCTCGTACAGCTACCACCAAATCTTGCTCCATCCGAAAAGCGGTAAATTCATGACACTCGAGGTCAATCATACAAGAAAATCTTAGAAATTTTTCATATGCGTAATGGGTCACAAAACTAGCGCCCAAGCTCTCTCAATTCCACCTATCATGATTTTGAACGGAATAACGAATATTTTTCCGATGACATCGTGCTGGGAGGCTACACTTTTCAACAATAGCTATCGGATTTATATTTGTTATTTCAAAAATTACGGAATTTTCATGCTTCACCTGAGAAGAAAAAAATATTTTACTCAGAGCTGAATGTTCTCGAATATTTAGTATCAGGATATTTTATTAGTCTCTCCAACAATAGCCAGAAAATTAGATATATCAAGATCCAGTCACAACGAGAATTTTGAAAAATTTTATTGGTTTATGTTCTTAGGGGCACATATAAAGGATTTTGCCATAAAAAGATAATTTTCAACAAATGATTCCAGTGCAATTATTTTGCTTTTCAAAAAACAATCTTGTGGATTATTCTGTTTCTGGTGAGGGGGCTCTAAAGTTTTGTACCCTCACGTGTAAGCAACTACTATGAAACATGTTATTCACTAGCACGTGTTATTGTGTCCAAAACATAATCACCAGCAGACAATGGAAGGAGGATACCAGCAACACACGAAGTTGGTTCCGAAGGAAATCGAAAATGGCCGGGCTTCTCCTCACGGTCCTCCCCTTCAGAGGACATCCATGAAAGAATTTTAAGTGGACAGAAGCAACAGTTCCATTGCTGATCGCTAACCTTCCTAAATTATCTCCTGAGACCTTCTTGTGTTACGGAGATTTCCTTAAATCCAACCTCTCAAACCGCAATGAGGAAAACAGCATTTCTATAACTACCTACTCCGGAGGCTGTAATGAACAAAGAGGTGATCCATAATTATACTATCTCCTGAAACTACGATTAGTAAGGGAGATATCTTTTAAATCACCGTATGAGGCCGCTGTGGGCTAGGAGATTTTATCTTTTAATCTGAAACCACATTTCGTTTGCTGAAGTTTTGTATCCTCACGGGAAAACATCTTATAAATTTTGAATTATTTACAAGTAAATTTTTAAGATAATATTTTTTATAATTATACGGTGAAGGGTTTCTTAGAATTTTATTAGATTCTACCAAGTAAAATATTGCAGTATGATAATCAGCTAAGCAGTTGGATATCATCATCGACTGCAAAAGCATTACAGCCAAGCCGCATGGTGTTACTACTGTCGATGCAACCATAATACGGGTCTGAGAATAAGCGAGCAATTATTTATCTCAAACTAATTTAGGGTTGTAAACTTGTTTCAGAGGCATATCGAAAGGTGCGTCGAGTTGACATAGCTCTCAATGAATTTGCATGCACCGGAATATATTCACTGAACCCTCAGATATTTACATATACCGACTGTCTGTCCTTAAACGTGACTCATGTTGCAAAATGTTACACTAGGCCTACCTATGATTACCTAGAAACTTCACTTCGGTAGCGGTCGAGGGAAAGGGGGATACTTTTTGTTCGTCGTATGCAGCGGATCCACGTTTTCTACATATGACCGAGGAATAAGAATCTTCTCGTCCATGAACTAGTAAAGAGCTCTCCATTAGTAAACAGTTACCGTCATTGCCGGAATATCGCAAGACGTTTAGCGCCACAAAGCAGAATAACTGGAGAGGGTACGACACTAAAATATTCACCATATAAGACGCAAATTTAACGAAAAGTATCTTCAGCACACGAACTACCAAAGGAAGGTCACAAAAAAATAATCAACTACCTCACAGACAGAGAGAAAATACGACCAGACGAACAGGAAAGCACCACTAAATACATAATTTGTAGTGAAACGTTCAATAAAGCCTGGGTATTCATTTCTATGGGGCTATTTAAAGCAAGAGGTATACAAGAACAATTCTAGAACTATTCAAGACCTGGAAAAAAGCTTTCATAGTGCCATTAAGAACATTAACACTTCTAATCTTCGTAAAGTTGCTGCCAATCTAGTGAAACGTGTTAATCAGTATTTGAATCAAAACAGGGGACACTCCCAGCATCCGCTGTAAAGCTGGTAACTCATTTCTGATAGTAGCAGTATTGCCCCGGGTGCATGTAAGTAAACGTTTTATCATGATAATTTCAAAGTTTGTTTTTCATTGTTTTCAGGAATTGCATAATGTAGACAGATCCTTAGTACACCTTTTGATGCACTGAACCATAAGCAAAGTTGCCAATTCAGAGTGTTAATTTATGAAAACTACGATTTCCCTAGTTTCCCCTTAGAGAGGCTCATCCAATTAGTTACCGGTAGAAATGGAAAATTATTTTTCTGCTCCGTAGTTTCCAAGCTACTCCAACTAAACAAACTGAAAATTAACGACAGAACATCCATACGTATGAGTTATGAGTCAATTTACATGTTTTGCAGAAAAAAAATGATTTACACTTTCGGTTACATCTGGCAACACAGTCCTTTGCACCCTTCAAAAACAAACCGCGTAACTCGATGTTGTATCACTGCGCGGACGACTATTGCTGATTGGTGAAGAGAAAATTCTTTCATCTGTTTCCTGCAATATTTCTGCTGCAGCACGTGTATGTATTTCTGCCACTGCGATGTGCATTACTCGTCTCTCTCACACTATCGCTGTGATATGGGGCAAAATATCCAGTACTATAATATCCCCCTCTCATTTTAGAGCAACTGAACATTGTTAGTTTTCTCTAAATTATAATTACAGATGAAACTACAATGTGTTATGTTAAATTATTAACTGAATTATAAAGAGCTGGTATGTAATTGCAAGCATATTTATCATTATGGGAGATTATTTCTTCTTCATCTATTACCTAAATCATTACGCATATCCATGAAAACAGATGATACTTTTCCCCCTTAAGTTCAATTTATTGATGTGCTTTCTTACATTGTATAGCATGCGAACATACAAATAGTAACTACAGTAATGCAAAGTAAATAAATCAATAACCTGTATATACTATTCTATGAGAACATGAAAATTAGCTACTTAAGGTCATAATTTTCTTCAAGTGAATTGAACAACTATTTGCTTTTCTTCTGCACTTATGGGTTTGACTTGTTTATGTTTAACAGAATGACTCGGAGCAGCAGGTAACATCTGGTTTTCTTGGGTGAGATCTTTAAATTGTGGCGCGCACTTCGCGTGTTTTGACATTTGTTGTAACAGTTTTCTCTTACAAATTCGATTCTCTTACAAATACAATTTTTTATGTCTGTTCTTTTTCTACGAATACGGAGGGAATTTCACGAATGTTACCTCATTGGAATTTGTGCTCTATGTGCTTTCCAATGGTGTATAAATCATGACTCTGTGATAATTAGAGGAATTACCAGAGCCCCTAACGCGAGAGTCTACCATTTTGTTAAAATCCCTGGCGAGGGTCTAAAGGTTAATTGTGTTGTTAAGTGGTAGACACTAATCATCGTTAGCTGTCCATGTTGCAGATATAGATGGATCTTCAAAACTTTTCATTTGTTTCTTGTAGGCTAGTCACTGCTCTTTCCTTTGAGTTGTATTGTTTTTGTCATAGTATTTCTTCTTGCTTATGATGTGAGAACTGTTCATTATTATGGAAATGATAGTGACCAAAAAATGATAGTGACAAATTCAAAATACGAATTGAATTTGTGGATTTTTATCTTAGAATAAATAATAGTGTGTTAGTGTATAGTGTGCATAGTGTATAGTATAACCTCCGTTATTCTTGGAAATTAAGAAATGTTCAAATACTTAACTTGAATTTCTGTTGGTTTGGTTATACGCACATTGAAGTGCAGAATTTCGTTCAGTAATTACTGTTATAATAAGAATATAACTCTGTTTGTAATTTACTCCTGCACAAATCGTGCGGAGGATGGGTTGTTTCAGGCACGTAGCCGAGGGGGGGTCCGGACCCCCCCTTCGAGACCAGAAATAAAAAATTAAGGAAAAATAAAACAAAATGAAAAAGAAGGATCAGCGTTAAAAATTAAAAAGAAAACTACAGGAATCTTTTGCTTACTCTTTCTTATGAGGAGCTTTGTATTACTTGCAATATGGTGGCGAGGTAAGCGAGATATTCTGGAAGAGTCAGGGAATTTGAAATTTCTAGAAAAGTTATAGAATTCTCAGAATTCCTGCTACTAGTCAGGGAGATTTCAAGCTTTCGAAAGCATAAGTGCCGTTGTGTAACAGCGTGGACATTTTTAATCATAACTTTTCGTCATCGCATCCTTGCAGTATCAAACATGTTATTTCAAGGACAATTTTCTGTTGATCCTTTAACCTGTCATTTGGAACCGACAGTAGTTGACGGAACAATAAAAACAAAAAATATGTTGAAAGAAAGTTTTGTTAGCATTTGATTCAACAGAGAAAGGAACGCATATATTGTAAAACTAGTTGAATATACACATGCTTCGCACAGTGGCTGTATTTGGAAGTCAACGCCTGTGGGAGTATCACCATTGATCTCAGCGACCGCGAAAACTATGTATTTGATACTAATATCGGTCATTTTGGGCTATTTCTTTACATGTCTCGGTATCCACCCCCGCTGACTCCCGGCCCGCATACTTGCAAGTCATCGCTAATGGAAGTGTCACCATTGATTTCAGCGACCGCGAAAACTATGGGTTTGACACTAATATCGGTCATTTTGGATTACTTTTACATGTCTTGGTATCTCGCCCCTCTCCGGTGACCCACGGCCCGGAGCCGCATAGCGTGAATTTAGAAGTTAATGCGACTGGAGTTTCACCATTGATTTCAGCGACCGCGAAAATATGAATTCGACACTAATAGCCCAAGTGGTAGAGCGTTGGCTTCGCATTCGGGAGGTCGTGGCTTCGAACCCCGCTGCCTACCATCCTGACAGGTTTTCCAGAGTTTCCCTCAGTCCTACCAGACAAATGCCGGGATGGCACCTACTAAACAGGCCCTGGTCGATACCTTCCCAAATCCTTTCCATTGTGATTGTTGTTGGATATTCAATGTAAAATGGCCTCTGAGCTGTATCTGGTGATTGTTAAATAAATAAATAAATAAATATCGGTCATTTTCTACTACTTTTACATGTCCCGGTAAACGCCCCCTGAGACCCCCCTGGTTTGAATTTGGACAAAAATGTTTAACTCTGGTCTGGAGCGTGGACCAAGGTATTCGTGACTAAAATTTGGTAACTCTCGGACAATTTGTCTGGTTCCCAAGCCGGTTCCGGTAAACGCTCCCCCTGATACCCCACTGTTTCGAAATTAAAAAAAAACGCTTCGTCTTGATCTGGGGCCTGGGCCAAGGCACCCCTGACCAAAATTTGGTAACTCTCGGTCCACTCGCCTGGTCCCCAGGTCGAACGCAGACAGACAGACAGACAGACAAACACACAAACAAACTCTTTATTTTACTTATATAAGAAGATAGTTTACAAGACAGTATTCAGTGTGTACTTTTTATAATAATTGAGGTCATAACGAAAGGAAAATTGTTAAATTTGAATAAACAGGGGAAGGTCGTAAATATTGCAAAATCTTTTTCAATCCTTTTTTTTTTTTTATTATTTTGCTCGAAATTTCTTCATAGTTTGTTATTAAAATACTTGCCAACATATCCTCATTTTATTGTCCTAACAAACCAATATATGTTGATAGTAGTTTAGATTGATCGAGCTCCTGGGCCTTCAGAATTTCGTGCCACTCCCCCCCCCCGTTACGAAATCCTGGCTAAACGAACCAATATATGTTCCAGTAAAATAGTTTAGAGTGATCGAGCCCCTTTTGTGATGACCACAGTATTTCATGTCACGGACCCCCCCCCCTTCACGAAATCCTGGCTACGTGCCTGATTGTTTGTTAGAAAATTAAATTTGCTTCATCAATCTGACATTTTAGTTGTTTGAAACATGTCCAACCAGCATCGAGGAAAAACACGTTTAAAACAATTTGTTTAAAACGTTTAAAACAAACTGAATAAAACAACAGCTCTCGTTTTAACCCTTTGGGGATCCTATGGTACCTGTACAATTTTGTACCATACGCGTTTTTCATGGTACATTGTGTTATTTCTCTTCTATTTGAGCTTTTTCGTCCGGTTTTTTTTTTTTTGTTTTCCAAGTCCAGAGGCCTTGTAGAAGACATTACGTATGGCTCCACACCTTCCTGCGTCCAGACATAGGAGGTGATGACCTCATAAGTCAAAAATTTATTTTCTCATTTTCTAAGCCTATGTTCAATATTTTTTGGCGGGCTTATTTTTCCACGTAGAAGATTGAAACTTTGCACAAACATTCAGTACACCGAATAGTATTTACCAGATTTTTTGTTCCGATGTCAGTGCTAAAACAGGGGAAGAACCAGAGGGGCAAAGGGGTGAAAAAAGGGATATTTTTACCCCCAAAATCCCGTTTCTCGTCATTTTCCCGCCTCACATACATGATGGGGACACGTGAATCATACCGTCTGAAAGGCAGTTCCATTCTGAAGAGAATGACGGTCGAATCATTGTCCTAGGGTAATTAGGGACGTCTCAGGGATTTTTTGAAAAATATACTTCTATATAGGGAAAAATGGGACATGGTGGGCATATTATTTTGGCGGGCTTACTTTTGCACCTAGAAGATTGAAATTGTGCACAAACATTCAGCCTACCTAGTAGTATTTATCAGATTTTTTTTTCAGATCTCTGCGTTAAAACAGGGGGGGTCCAGAGGGGGAAAAACTTAAAAAGGGGATTTTTAGACCAAAAAATCCCGTTTCTCGTCATTTTCCCGCCTCACATACATAATGGAGACACGTGAGTCATACCGTCTGAAAGGCAGTTCCATTCTGAAGAGAATGACGGTCGAATCATTGTCCTAGGGTAATTAGGGACGTCTCAGGGATTTTTTGAAAAATATACTTCTATATAGGGAAAAATGGGACATGGTGGGTATATTTTTTTTGGCGGGCTTGCTTTTGCACCTAGAAGATTGAAATTGTGCACAAACATTCAGCCTACCTAGTAGTATTTATCAGATTTTTTCAGATCTCTGCGTTAAAACAGGGGGGTCCAGAGGGGGAAAAACTGAAAAAAGGGATTTTTAGACCAAAAAATCCCGTTTTTCAGGATTTTCCCGCCTCACATACATAATGGAGACACGTGAGTCATACCGTCTGAAAGGCAGTTCCATTCTGAAGAGAATGACGGTCGAATTATTATTCTAGGGTAATTAGGGACGTCTCAGTGAATTTTTTCAAAATATACTTCTGTATAGGGTAACATGGGGAAATTTCTGATTTTTTTTTCTGGCGGGCTTATTTTTGCACCTAGAAGATTGAAATTGTGCACAAACATTCAGTCCACCGAGTAGTATTTAACAGATTTTCTTTCAGATTTCTGCGTTAAAACAGGGGGGGTCCAGAGGGGCTAAAAGTTGAAAAAAGGGAAATTTAGACCAAAAAATCCCTTTTTTCTGCAATTTCCCGCCTTAGATACATGATGAAGAAATGTGAATGGTACCGCCTGAAAGGCAGTTTTATTCAGAAGAGAATATGGGCGACACATGACCCTAGGGAAATTAGGGATGTCTCAAAAAAATTTTTCCCTGAGATCATAGTGTTTTGTTGTAATTTGGGGCATGGTGGGAAATTTTGATAAAATTTCTCCCTCCCTTACTATTCAAGATAGAAACTTGAAATTTGACACACACATTCAGTATACCAGATTTTTTTAGATGGCTACGTTGACACAGGGGGGTCCAGGGGGGCCAAAGTTCGAGAAAAAAATTCCCTCCGAAACTTTCACTTTGACATTTTTTCCCGCTTCTGGTATATGGTATGAGCATGCAAGTGGTATCATTTGAAAGCCAGCTTTATTCTGAAGAGAATGAGGTATGAACCATGATCCTAGGATAAATAGTGTCGATACAGTAGCTGCTTGACTGAAAGTCTAAAAAAATAGCCCAAAAAGCCAGGATCCGGAAAGGGTTAAACATGTTTTAAACGTTTTGTTTTAAGCATATCAACTCTGACTGAGTAATGATCAGAAAACGGGAAAGAAACAACTTCAGTACTTATTTCGGTGCTATTCATGTTGGTAAATATATTGTGTAAACAAGCAGATCCCGTAGTAGGTCTGCGTATAAATAGATGACAAAGAGTTCCACTTGACCCTTTTCCTCCACTCAGCACCACGAGGACACGATATTCACAACACGGTAATCAATGCCAACAATGCCACGTCATCAACTTTACTATCATGAAAGTTCAAAGTTCTGCAGCCATAAATCGACAACTACGTGTATACTGCCTATACTTGTTTCTTCCATTCTCCTAAATCGTATCGTCCCCTTTGCTTTGTGTTCTCTTTCTTCTTCCTCCGATCCTAAACGAGTGTTCTTTGAGTTGGACATTCGACTGCTGTAGTTGATTATTCTGCCTTAAGTTAGATTTTTCGTTTGCTTTGAGTCTAGCGTCCTGTTCAGCAGCTACGATACAAGAGACGTGTGTTTACAAATTAAGACAAGATACAAATTAACATGGAATCTGAATCACATAAACTTCTGCTGGGAATCGAACCTGAGTCTTCCGCGTCACCTACTGCCTTAGGATTGGTTTGTATATTCATAAGTGTTCTAATTCCAATTCTCTGTCAATAATTTTATCAATTGATATTTTCTTTTCGAAATACAATATGATATCATATCTTTTTTTGGAACTTATTTCCATGAAATAAAATGCGTTATATGATCTAAATTTTTATTGGACATAAATTATTATTCAGTTAATATTACAAATAAAAGTACAGTAAATAAATATAGATTTTAAGATACACATAAGTACTTCAATTTTTGGATGATTGTTCTTTTGACTCAGTCCTGCACAATGTCTCTAGGCAGTCCTATCTTTACAATAAAAATTACAATAATAAGCATAATTGTTTTATTATATCTTGGATTGGGTCCCTGGTAGAATGGAACTAAATTTTGAAGATTCTAATGAAATCAAGAGTAAATTAAGACATAAAGAGCGAAGAATAACATACAAATAACTAGAACAAAAACAGAAGTCAAGAATTAAGATAGAAGGAAGGAGAGAAGTAATAATTCAGAAACGGGTCGGGACTCTAATTAAAGGATAGAAACCATTCTGACTCACGCCGATCTGAATTCAGATAATCTAGGGTTCTCATTGTCTCCAATTTCGAAGAAGTAACCAATCAAGGACATCTACATCCTAGGAATGGACAGAAAATACACAGACATCATCGTGCGATTGGCAGACATGTTCAAAATCCTGGTTTCGAAGATGTATGTTTCTTAGTTGAGATCTTTCTGTTTTTCTTTTATTCTTTGTCACTTTCTTCTTTTCTTGCAGTCAGAGGCAAAAGGGTTCTTCCACACTGACGTTTGAAGAACTCTTGGGCAATAAAGAATTGTAGCACTTACTCCTCCTTCCACAATAGGGAGAAAAGAACGTCTAGCTTTCATAATTTTATCCGTGGAATTGTATATAAATATTGTGATAGAAAAAAAGTTCCAGTAGCAGCATGTCGAAAAGTTATAACAGAGTAGAATTAGGAAAATGGCACAGTTCTACCTGTTTCCTCGTGAGTTTAATACTTCTTGTAGTTGGTCTTGAACTATGTTTTATGTGGTATGTATTTCTTGTCATGTCATGTGATTTTCTTTCATTTTCCTTCGATTTGTTTTAAATTTCTTGAGTGATGGTGATCAGTTGCCGTCACTCTTCCTCAAGTAGTTGGCTAGTCAAGCTAATGTCTTATGGATATGCCTGGGAGTGGAGCTATTAAGTAATGTATTTGTCACCGGTGAAGTATGAGTAGATATTAATTTCTGGATAAAGTTTCTTTTTAGTCGTTTGGGTTATTTTCTTGTGAAGTATGAGTAGATATTAATTTCTGGATAAAGTTTCTTTTTAGTCGTTTGGGTTATTTTCTTAACTTTGTATCAATTTCATGGTTGATGTTTCCTAGCGACACTTTCCTAATGGTGTCGTAGAGAATAAGCCGGATAATTTTGTTCACCATCGTTCCAATTTCTAGTATTAGTTCTGTTCTTTCTTGGTATGCTGTTGATAAGAACTATTTCTTGATTGGTATGTTTTATTGTGTTTGTCTTCTGGTAAATATGATATGGTAATTCTAGACAGAGGATGCGCTGCAATAGTATTGTCTTCATACTTCATGGTTCTTCTTCCATGCTCCATTGGAGTGAGCAGTTGTATTCTAAGATATGGTTTCATAGCGTGTTAGGTAAATCAAGATCATCCTGGATCACATTTCTGTGGTCAGAAGTGTAGAGGAGAACATGGACATTTGCTCACACCAGCTGGAAGGTTGCCTAAAGCTTTTACTTAGCACAATGTTCCTCTATCTGTGCCCAGCACCTGTAGCATTCGGTAGGATTACAAAAATTCTTTGTTAGTGTTGGCAGTACCTTCAGCATTTTCAACAAGGTTGGGGCCGCGGAAAGACCCTGTGTTCTTGTATTTCGTATATCTTCTTGCATATGTTTACCCCTGTCGTGATAAGCTTACTTATTGGATGAGATCCAGGATGAAGATGAATTAAAGCTTAGTGATTCTTTTATCAGAACTTATCCTGGTGATTTGGATGCAGTATGTTCTTGACTTTGAAGTTGACGAATAACTTCGTCTTTACTGAGGCTGAGATGAACCTCTGTTATTACGATGATGAAAATAGCTTCTTTTATGGGTAAGTTGGTCAAATCTGTCCTTTTCGAGCCATAATAGCTAGCTGCTGCACCAAATTCAATAGGTATTTGTTAGTAAGAAAACTGAATTTATATTCTTGTTTAATATCTTGAATTTCCCTAATATCATAGTATTACTAGAAGATCGATTTTGCATTGTGACCTTTAAACCTTGTGGAGAAAAGGTTTTCTGAAAGTGAAGTTCTTGGTTGTTCTCCTTTTGAATAATAAAAGCATGATAGTAGTTCTTGATGTAAATAGCTTCACGCTTTTTCTTGTTGTGAAGATAAATTAGTCATTGACATACTTGTAAGCATTCACCCCTCTAAACAGTAGAAAGTCATCCGGATAGATCGCTATTTTGTCTTTGAAACTTTGTGGAATCGTTTTAGAGAACATTATTTAACATGCAGCAGAAAGTGGGAGCAAAAATAGATCTTGAATAGCATCCTGTGTCGGAAGAATAGTTTAAATTTTCTAACACTCGAGTACTTACTTCTTTCTCCTTGATATCGAGTTCAGGATTCTTGTTTGGTTTCAGGGAACTATGCTCTGTCTCCTTAATGATATTGGCTCAATCATCTTTATAACATAGATGTGTTTAGTTTGTTGTAATCGGCTAAATGTTTTATTAGATGTATACAAATAAATTCCGGATTGGCAGACAAAAGTACTTGGACCTTCTTTTATGTTTGATAAGTGACATTGCAAATGTTCTTGCAAAAATGATAAAGTTCTTCATGTTTGGAGATGGTAGCGATGATAGTACGGATGTTTTGATAAATTGATCTTCCTATTACTTGTTTTGTAGTAGTTTCAATGAATTGGTTGGAATAACTTTTAAGTTGAATCACTTCATTTCTCCTTCTATTTCTGTACTGAGCCGTTCTTCATTCTGAGTAACATTTTTATTTGCTTTGAGGTTTACTAGCTTTTAGTTGCCTTCTTGTTCTTAGTGTTGTGGTCCTAAAGTGCATTTACTTGAGGTTTCCTAGTTTGTTCTAGGTAAAATTGCTGTCGTGTATGTCATTCCAAAAGACTACTTCATGGTTCTTCTAGGAGCTGCTGCTGTTGATGGTCATGTATAAATCTTCTTTGTGAAGTAGCGTAGGTCTGGCTTCTCAGTTAACGTTCGAGATATTTACCAGCTCCCGTTCGACGTTCCAATGTTTTACAGACGGCACATGAAAGAGAACGAGAGTTTCATTATTACAATGCAAAGAAAATTGTGTAAGCATACGTATTTTCATAGACATGATTTAGTGCGTTAAGTGTTATTTCAATTAATGAACGATCAAAGAGAATATAATAATACTAAGTTTGATTTGTGAAAAGAACCAATAAAACTGATACTGTATTAAATTTCTTGAAAGTTATCCAAGTAGTCTTAAGATACTAGGAAGAAATTTAATCTTAGCGTTATCTGTTTCAAGTTATATCCAGTAAAAACCCATCATCAACCCAATATTTATTTATTATTTTCCCTGATTTTTGTTTTTTGTTTCTCAGTGGCAACACTAAGCATAATCTCTTGCGATTAGAAATAGAATGAGTTGCTTGATAGCTATGAAGCACGTAAACAAACAAAACAAAACGATCAAGTTGTGAGTTGTTGATTCATTTTGTAGGAAAGGAATCTGTCCCTATTTTATGAATAGGTGTATGTATTTATACATGTACATGTTTTAATATAAAAATAGTAAAGCCTTTCTCAAACTGTCATAATCATAATCATAATTTATTGCACCCATTCATCGTCATACAACGAAATTGGATATGCCAGTTATATATATACCGGTTCACATAAACATATATACTATTGTTACATATGGATTCTTATAATTAGGTTCACTAATTTACTTAATAAACACTTAATTTTACGCATACGAATTATTTTGTATATATTCCTCAACAGAGTAAAAGCATTGTTTTATTAAGTACATTTTAAGTAAGATTCTAAAGCTGTTTAAAGAGACTTGATCTTTTATACATGATGGACATAGATTGTATAATACAATGCCTTTGTGAGTAACTGATTTATTGTATATATTTATTCTATATGCATGCAAGTGAATGTCTTCTTTACTTCTTGTGTTGTACCTGTCAATCGCTTTGTTAACAATAAATTCACTACCATGATTTTTCAAATATATTAATATTTCGATCAAGTATATTGAGGGAAGGGCCATTACTTCAAGTTCCTTAAAACACTTCTGCAAGGAGAGTTCCATTCTACTCTTGCTAGTATCCTTACCACTTTCTTCTGTAGCCTAAAGATGACAAGAGTTTTAGGAGTATTTCCTCAGAATATCAATCCATATTTTATTATAGAATGGAAATTTGAGTAATATTTACACTTAGTAATATTTACATTAATTTTATCTCTTATACATCTAATTACATAACACAGTTTGCTTAACTTACTTCTTACATGTTCTATATGTGGTTCCCAGTTGAAATTATTAGATATTTTAACTTCAACAAAGGTAGCAGTTTCTATATATTTAACTGTTTTATTATTTATTCTTATTATTGTATTGGCTTGATTACTTTTAACATTATGCAAATTTAAGGTACATGTTTTATTTGCATTAATAATTAGACCATTTTAGCTGTGTTGCGCAGACCACAAGCGGTGCTCGAGATCTTCCCTTGTGGTATTTTTAGATTGATCATTATTTCGAAAACACAGAAATAATAAAATTCTTGTTATTTTAATTGAAAATCTCAAATAGGTGTAGATTACGTAAATTGTAATAGTTTGTATATATGTATTATTATTCAGTCTACAATTATTTGAAAATGTATTTTCCTTTATTAATATCCATACATAATTAAAATAATTTTATTTAATACCATTTCTAAACTATAAGTATATTGGTATTACCTATCTTTAACAATAATAAATTTAGTTTCGAAGGAAATAAGAATACGGTGGTAACTAGAACATTCTGACTAATAAAACTGGTCCCCATTTGAAAAGAGTTTGTGAAACGTTAATGAGTTCAATCATAAAAGAAAAGTTTTGTTGAAAAAAATAATCAAAGGTAATGGCTAGTTTAGAAGTAAATGGGAGGTGGGAATTCTCCAAGTATTCAGTTGACCTACTGTGTTTCCCACAGCCATAAATGTAAATTGTGGTGTCACGTGCCTTGTGAAAAAAGCCCAGAGGGCATATAGTGTCATAGGATTGGACAACGTTTACTTCTTTTGTACTATCTACAAGGAATCCAGACATTTTGATATAGATTCAGAGGACGCGCGTGAATCTAAGAAAAAACAGGTAGTAGCAATCATGATGTGAAAGATAACTTTTGCAAGTCAGGTCAATATTATTATAAAACTTGTGGCAAAAATGTAAATCAAAACACCAATCAGGATATTAATGAAACAACACAATAAACTAATGTAATATAGAAAACGAGTATCGTATCAGAAAATGTAAGGAAAATAAATTATAATATTCATAAAATATGTCACAAGTGTGAAAGATTAAAGTCAAAGTGCTGTAGAAAATATCAAACAAAATCAATAGTACAAAGACTGACGTAAAGTTGTTACATTATGAAATATGCAATGAATTTACATTAGTCATGAGAAAATATACAGATTGAAGTTCCGTTCCCATGTGCACGACGCCTGACAGTCCTTACTAAAGCAAAATTACTTTAGCAGCGTTTCAACTGTTTCTCAAACAGGTTTACGGAGATGTCAATCCCACGCCAGTGACCATCATTCATACATCTAGTGTTTGTTGGTGGAGAGTTCCTACTCACAATCACACAGTTGATTAACTTAGAGAGCATTACACTCATGCCAGAGGTTCAACTTTGTTTCTCAAACAGGTTTACGGATATGTCAATCCCACGCCAGTGACCATCATTCATACATCTAGTGTTTGTTGGTGGAGAGTTTCTAATCACAATCACACAGTTGATTAACTTAGAGAGCATTACACTCATGCCAGAGGTTGAACTTTGTTTCTCAAACAGGTTTACGGAGATGTCAATCCCACGCCAGTGACCATCATTCATACATCTAGTGTTTGTTGGTGGAGAGTTCCTACTCACAATCACACAGTTGATTAACTTAGAGAGCATTGCACACATGCCAGAGGTTCAACTTTGTTTCTCAAACAGGTTTACGGAGATGTCAATCCCACGCCAGTGACCATCATTCATACATCTAGTGCTTGTTGGTGGAAAGTTCCTACTCACAATCACACAGTTGATTAACTTATAGAGCATTACACTCATGCCAGAGGTTCAACATTGTTTCTCAAACAGGTTTACGGAGATGTCAATCCCACGCCAGTGACCATCATTCATACATCTAGTGTTTGTTGGTGGAGAGTTTCTAATCACAATCACACAGTTGATTAACTTAGAGAGCATTACACTCATGCCAGAGGTTCAACATTGTTTCTCAAACAGGTTTACGGAGATGTCAATCCCACGCCAGTGACCATCATTCATACATCTAGTGTTTGTTGGTGGAGAGTTCCTACTCACAATCACACAGTTGATTAACTTAGAGAGCATTACACTCATGCCAGAGGTTCAACTTTGTTTCTCAAACAGGTTTACGGAGATGTCAATCCCACGCCAGTGACCATCATTCATACATCTAGTGTTTTTTGGTGGAGAGTTCCTACTCACAATCACACAGTTGATTAACTTAGAGAGCATTACACTCATGCCAGAGGTTCAACTTTGTTTCTCAAACAGGTTTACGGAGATGTCAATCCCACGCCAGTGACCATCATTCATACATCTAGTGTTTGTTGGTGGAGAGTTTCTAATCACAATCACACAGTTGATTAACTTAGAGAGCATTACACTCATGCCAGAGGTTCAACTTTGTTTCTCAAACAGGTTTACGGAGATGTCAATCCCACGCCAGTGACCATCATTCATACATCTAGTGTTTGATGGTGGAGAGTTTCTAATCACAATCACACAGTTGATTAACTTATAGAGCATTACACTCATGCCAGAGGTTCAACTTTGTTTCTCAAACAGGTTTACGGAGATGTCAATCCCACGCCAGTGACCATCATTCATACATCTAGTGTTTGTTGGTGGAGAGTTCCTACTCACAATCACACAGTTGATTAACTTAGAGAGCATTACACTCATGCCAGAGGTTCAACTTTGTTTCTCAAACAGGTTTACGGATATGTCAATCCCACGCCAGTGACCATCATTCATACATCTAGTGTTTGTTGGTGGAGAGTTTCTAATCACAATCACACAGTTGATTAACTTAGAGAGCATTACACTCATGCCAGAGGTTGAACTTTGTTTCTCAAACAGGTTTACGGAGATGTCAATCCCACGCCAGTGACCATCATTCATACATCTAGTGTTTGTTGGTGGAGAGTTCCTACTCACAATCACACAGTTGATTAACTTAGAGAGCATTGCACACATGCCAGAGGTTCAACTTTGTTTCTCAAACAGGTTTACGGAGATGTCAATCCCACGCCAGTGACCATCATTCATACATCTAGTGCTTGTTGGTGGAAAGTTCCTACTCACAATCACACAGTTGATTAACTTAGAGAGCATTACACTCATGCCAGAGGTTCAACTTTGTTTCTCAAACAGGTTTACGGAGATGTCAATCCCACGCCAGTGACCATCATTCATACATCTAGTGTTTGTTGGTGGAGAGTTCCTACTCACAATCACACAGTTGATTAACTTAGAGAGCATTACACTCATGCCAGAGGTTCAACTTTGTTTCTCAAACAGGTTTACGGAGATGTCAATCCCACGCCAGTGACCATCATTCATACATCTAGTGTTTGTTGGTGGAGAGTTTCTAATCACAATCACACAGTTGATTAACTTAGAGAGCATTACACTCATGCCAGAGGTTCAACTTTGTTTCTCAAACAGGTTTACGGAGATGTCAATCCCACGCCAGTGACCATCATTCATACATCTAGTGTTTGATGGTGGAGAGTTTCTAATCACAATCACACAGTTGATTAACTTAGAGAGCATTACACTCATGCCAGAGGTTCAACTTTGTTTCTCAAACAGGTTTACGGAGATGTCAATCCCACGCCAGTGACCATCATTCATACATCTAGTGTTTGTTGGTGGAGAGTTCCTACTCACAATCACACAGTTGATTAACTTAGAGAACATTACACTCATGCCAGAGGTTCAACTTTGTTTCTCAAACAGGTTTACGGAGATGTCAATCCCACGCCAGTGACCATCATTCATACATCTAGTGTTTGTTGGTGGAGAGTTCCTACTCACAATCACACAGTTGACTAACTTAGAGAGCATTACACTCATGCCAGAGGTTCAACTTTGTTTCTCAAACAGGTTTACGGAGATGTCAATCCCACGCCAGTGACCATCATTCATACATCTAGTGTTTGTTGGTGGAGAGATCCTAATCACAATCACACAGTTGATTAACTTAGAGAGCATTACACTCATGCCAGAGGTTCAACTTTGTTTCTCAAACAGGTTTACGGAGATGTCAATCCCACGCCAGTGACCATCATTCATACATCTAGTGTTTGTTGGTGGAGAGTTTCTAATCACAATCACACAGTTGATTAACTTAGAGAGCATTACACTCATGCCAGAGGTTCAACTTTGTTTTTCAAACAGGTTTACGGAGATGTCAATCCCACGCCAGTGACCATCATTCATACATGCAGTGTTTGTTGGTGGAGAGTTTCTAATCACAATCACACAGTTGATTAACTTAGAGAGCATTACACTCATGCCAGAGGTTGAACTTTGTTTCTCAAACAGGTTTACGGAGATGTCAATCCCACACCAGTGACCATCATTCATACATCTAGTGTTTGTTGGTGGAGAGATCCTAATCACAATCACACAGTTGATTAACTTAGAGAGCATTACACTCATGCCAGAGGTTCAACTTTGTTTCTCAAACAGGTTTACGGAGATGTCAATCCCACGCCAGTGACCATCATTCATACATCTAGTGTTTGTTGGTGGAGAGATCCTAATCACAATCACACAGTTGATTAACTTAGAGAACATTACACTCATGCCAGAGGTTCAACTTTGTTTCTCAAACAGGTTTACGGAGATGTCAATCCCACGCCAGTGACCATCATTCATACATCTAGTGTTTGTTGGTGGAGAGTTTCTAATCACAATCACACAGTTGATTAACTTAGAGAGCATTACACTCATCCAGAGGTTCAACTTTGTTTCTCAAACAGGTTTACGGAGATGTCAATTCCACGCCAGTGACCATCATTCATACATGTAGTGTTTGTTGGTGGAGAGATCCTAATCACAATCACACAGTTGATTAACTTAGAGAGCATTACACTCATGCCAGAGGTTCAACTTTGTTTCTCAAACAGGTTTACGGAGATGTCAATCCCACGCCAGTGACCATCATTCATACATCTAGTGTTTGTTGGTGGAGAGTTTCTAATCACAATCACACAGTTGATTAACTTAGAGAGCATTACACTCATGCCAGAGGTTCAACTTTGTTTCTCAAACAGGTTTACGGAGATGTCAATCCCACGCCAGTGACCATCATTCATACATCTAGTGTTTGTTGGTGGAGAGATCCTAATCACAATCACACAGTTGATTAACTTAGAGAGCATTACACTCATGCCAGAGGTTCAACTTTGTTTCTCAAACAGGTTTACGGAGATGTCAATCCCACGCCAGTGACCATCATTCATACATCTAGTGTTTGTTGGTGGAGAGATCCTAATCACAATCACACAGTTGATTAACTTAGAGAACATTACACTCATGCCAGAGGTTCAACTTTGTTTCTCAAACAGGTTTACGGAGATGTCAATCCCACGCCAGTGACCATCATTCATACATCTAGTGTTTGTTGGTGGAGAGTTTCTAATCACAATCACACAGTTGATTAACTTAGAGAGCATTACACTCATGCCAGAGGTTCAACTTTGTTTCTCAAACAGGTTTACGGAGATGTCAATCCCACGCCAGTGACCATCATTCATACATCTAGTGTTTGTTGTGGAGAGTTTCTAATCACAATCAGACAGTTGATTAACTTAGAGAGCATTACACTCATGCCAGAGGTTCAACTTTGTTTCTCAAACAGGTTTACGGAGATGTCAATCCCACGCCAGTGACCATCATTCATACATCTAGTGTTTGTTGGTGGAGAGATCCTAATCACAATCACACAGTTGATTAACTTAGAGAGCATTACACTCATGCCAGAGGTTCAACTTTGTTTCTCAAACAGGTTTACGGAGATGTCAATCCCACGCCAGTGACCATCATTCATACATCTAGTGTTCGTTGGTGGAGAGTTTCTAATCACAATCACACAGTTGATTAACTTAGAGAGCATTACACTCATGCCAGAGGTTCAACTTTGTTTCTCAAACAGGTTTACGGAGATGTCAATCCCACGCCAGTGACCATCATTCATACATCTAGTGTTTGTTGGTGGAGAGTTCCTAATCACAATCACACAGTTGATTAACTTAGAGAGCATTACACTCATGCCAGAGGTTCAACTTTGTTTCTCAAACAGGTTTACGGATATGTCAATCCCACGCCAGTGACCATCATTCATACATCTAGTGTTTGTTGGTGGAGAGTTCCTACTCACAATCACACAGTTGATTAACTTAGAGAGCATTACACTCATGCCAGAGGTTCAACTGTGTTTCTCAAACAGGTTTACGGAGATGTCAATCCCACGCCAGTGACCATCATTCATACATCTAGTGCTTGTTGGTGGAGAGTTCCTACTCACAATCACACAGTTGATTAACTTAGAGAGCATTACACTCATGCCAGAGGTTCAACTTTGTTTCTCAAACAGGTTTACGGAGATGTCAATCCCACGCCAGTGACCATCATTCATACATCTAGTGTTTGTTGGTGGAGAGATCCTAATCACAATCACACAGTTGATTAACTTAGAGAGCATTACACTCATGCCAGAGGTTCAACTTTGTTTCTCAAACAGGTTTACGGAGATGTCAATCCCACGCCAGTGACCATCATTCATACATCTAGTGTTTGTTGGTGGAGAGATCCTAATCACAATCACACAGTTGATTAACTTAGAGAACATTACACTCATGCCAGAGGTTCAACTTTGTTTCTCAAACAGGTTTACGGAGATGTCAATCCCACGCCAGTGACCATCATTCATACATCTAGTGTTTGTTGGTGGAGAGTTTCTAATCACAATCACACAGTTGATTAACTTAGAGAGCATTACACTCATGCCAGAGGTTCAACTTTGTTTCTCAAACAGGTTTACGGAGATGTCAATCCCACGCCAGTGACCATCATTCATACATCTAGTGTTTGTTGTGGAGAGTTTCTAATCACAATCAGACAGTTGATTAACTTAGAGAGCATTACACTCATGCCAGAGGTTCAACTTTGTTTCTCAAACAGGTTTACGGAGATGTCAATCCCACGCCAGTGACCATCATTCATACATCTAGTGTTTGTTGGTGGAGAGATCCTAATCACAATCACACAGTTGATTAACTTAGAGAGCATTACACTCATGCCAGAGGTTCAACTTTGTTTCTCAAACAGGTTTACGGAGATGTCAATCCCACGCCAGTGACCATCATTCATACATCTAGTGTTCGTTGGTGGAGAGTTCCTAATCACAATCACACAGTTGATTAACTTAGAGAGCATTACACTCATGCCAGAGGTTCAACTTTGTTTCTCAAACAGGTTTACGGAGATGTCAATCCCACGCCAGTGACCATCATTCATACATCTAGTGTTTGTTGGTGGAGAGTTCCTAATCACAATCACACAGTTGATTAACTTAGAGAGCATTACACTCATGCCAGAGGTTCAACTTTGTTTCTCAAACAGGTTTACGGATATGTCAATCCCACGCCAGTGACCATCATTCATACATCTAGTGTTTGTTGGTGGAGAGTTCCTACTCACAATCACACAGTTGATTAACTTAGAGAGCATTACACTCATGCCAGAGGTTCAACTTTGTTTCTCAAACAGGTTTACGGAGATGTCAATCCCACGCCAGTGACCATCATTCATACATCTAGTGCTTGTTGGTGGAGAGTTCCTACTCACAATCACACAGTTGATTAACTTAGAGAGCATTACACTCATGCCAGAGGTTCAACTTTGTTTCTCAAACAGGTTTACGGAGATGTCAATCCCACGCCAGTGACCATCATTCATACATCTAGTGTTTGTTGGTGGAGAGTTCCTAATCACAATCACACAGTTGATTAACTTAGAGAGCATTACACTCATGCCAGAGGTTCAACTTTGTTTCTCAAACAGGTTTACGGAGATGTCAATCCCACGCCAGTGACCATCATTCATACATCTAGTGTTCGTTGGTGGAGAGTTCCTAATCACAATCACACAGTTGATTAACTTAGAGAGCATTACACTCGTTGAAAATTTGAAAAATGAGGAAGTAAGAAATATTATCGGATGAAACTAAGAAAGAAAGAACTCAAACGAGGAAAGGAAAATTGAAGAGAGTAACACGGTGACAGCATGTTTACTTTTGCATACCTGGAAGAAATAATAGGTTATCAGGAATCACAAGACAATTAAGAAGCTATGGAATACTGAGCAGATTTTGGAGCGTATGAATGAAAGAAGCTTTGGAAACAGCGGAAGAGGACAGAAAAATGCACAGGAAGTTAAACAACGAGTTATGAAGGGAAACAAACAGAGCAGGAAAATGGTTTTTTAATAGAAAATTTGAGCACGTAAAAGAATTAGAGAGAGTTTGTGAATATGAAGATATGTACAAAGAGTTAAAAGTTATGAAACGTCTTTAAAATGAAGAGTTTATCACGATAACAGTGGAATATAAGACTGTGAAGGTGGTCGGCGAGAGAAGTGAAGTCTTAGGTTGATGGAAAGCATATGTTGAAGACTTGTATGAGAGTATTGATAGACCCCTTGACTTAGATGTATTAGTAGAAAATAAGGTAACCGAGAATAATAAAGAGTTTAATATTCTTTGGAATGAGTTGAGTCTGGAATGATGAATATTCGAGAATAGGAATTGAAAGACAACTGGGGTTGATAAGCGAGGGATGTTGTTACTTGCGATGTTATTTAATACATATCTAAAATATAATAAGTGGGGATGTTGAAGATGGCATTTTGGTAAAGTTAGAATAATTCGGTATACCCGCATTGTAAATGAGATGGTGCTTATTGCTTTGTCTGAAAATAAAATCAATAACGTGTTAGAAAACTTGAGGGAGGCTTTGAAGAATAATGGGATGGAAATAGATGTCAGAAGACAAAAACCATGGTGCTTGGGACGAAGCATTTTTTGTTAAATATAGAAATAAAAGGGGGTAGAACAGAACAGGTAACTAGTTTTCGTTACCTCGGTAATGTTATTAATGATGACATGAAATAAAAGCAAGAATAGGAATGGCGAAGAATTTAGGAAAAAGAAAAGTTTATATTATGGGTATTGAATAACGGGTTGAGAAAAAGACAAAATGCTTCGGGTAGAGTATTGTACTATGTGAAGCAGAAGCATGGCTTATCCAAACGTTATGAAAAAAGACTACACGCTTCTGAAATATGGGTATGCAGAAAAATGGAGAGAATTAGCTCGATCGAATGGAAAACAAATAAAATATTAGATATAGTAGGTGAGAAAAGGACCATTTTAGATGTAATTTTAAAAAGGTTAGTGACGCGAAAAAGGGATGAAGCGAGAGAGGCTACAGCACATGGAAGGTATCAAAACAGAAAAATCGTACATAACGACGGAAAGGTTAGCTGAAGACCGTGGTGCATAGAAGCTTCTCAGTTGCGGCAAGTGACCTGCCAATAATGGCAGAATGCTTATGATGATGATGATGATGAATAAAACTGTTACTTGAGAAATGTTATTTGCATCTGGAGGTCTAGTGCTGGATTTGATTATGTTTTCCCAAGTTGTATTCCAATTATTTCATTTAATGTTACTGCTTTCTCAATGATGATTATCATTAGACACTTTCTTCGTTTACCATTTCCGATCTACTTTATATTGAGACCTTTCAATTGGTCAGTCTATAGGTAAACATAGCAAATTAAACGTCAGAACTAATTTTTTCGTCCGTATGTTTACCTCCTTCATTGGTTCGATAAATTTTACCTACTGTTGTGATTTTATTTTTACCTTTATGCTATCTAATAAGATCATCTGTATTTGTCTGTTGCTACTTTACTAATTACATCTATGACAGCCCTGGATTTAGATTTGGTAGGGCCGTAAGCTATTGAAGATAATGGGGCCCTTTATGTGTTCAGATGAACGTAGGACCCTATATACAGAAATGAAGAAACCAGTGATATTTTAGGGAGCAGGCTAGCAGAAGGGGGCCGCATTACTTACATCATAGGGGTCTACACAAATGAACCACTGTTGCTATATGTAGATTTTACTTTATTGGTTTTCTTATATTTTGGAAATGTGCATTGAATTTTTCCCTTTAATTTTTGGGGCCCTGAACTATAGCTTGTTTAGCTTATACGTAAATCAGGCAGTGTCTATGAACGATATATCTGCCAATATAAAGGCAGTCCAACTAGTAGTTTTTAGAACACCATGTTTCAGAAAAGAATTTGCATTAATCCACCGAATTAAAGCAGGTTTTATATACGTGAAATCTCTGCCAGAAGGAATTTCCTGCTTTTACTTATAGGGTGCTGCACATTCGTATTATTTGATTTTAGAAAGACAAAGTACGAAGGAAGATTATCTTATTGATTTTTAAAGTATAAGGTATATTCTTCCATTTCTTTCTTTTCTTTTCTTTCTTTTTTTGTACTCCTCCCATTATTGTTCCTTTTGTCAAATGAAATGCCCATAGTTCTTTCATCGTTGTGCTGTCTTTCCCTACAATTATAGAATAATTTGCTAAATGTATATCTCATAGTGGACTGTTCGTTTGCCCATCTTCATTGTGAATGGCTTCAGCCATTTTGGATAATGTGATTGAATAGGGTAATTTATATTATTCTTAATCCCAACACCTTACTCCTAAAACCAAGAAGAAAGACTATGTACACAATATTTACAAATATTCTTAAAAACAACTAAGTACACTTGTCTAAAGTGTGGGTATTCTTCAACACCTTTAAAGATGTTTAAACTAGTGGATATCGACTGAATAAGTGTTAAATTAAATCAAATTATATTCTATTGCTTTCTTATAAGACGGTAGTCACGTTGTAAGTTGACTCACTGATTACTAGTTACGTAAAAGTTTTATAAATAAAATTTGTTCAATTATTTTTAACGTTGATTATAATTAAGTTCCTTATATACTTGCTAAGGTTGATTGTATACTATATTTCTCTACTTACCGTATAGCTCTAATAAGTAGATAATTATTACGAACTTTTTCATAATCATTGATTTCTTTTGCAAAACATAGACACGTTGGGAATTTTTCATCTTTTGTAGTTTCTTAGATGGAGGTTTCTTATTTTGAAGTAAATCTTGATTATGTATGACAATACTTCTCATTACTGTATTAAAAATGATTTATGATGCCATGAATTGTGATTAAAGTATATGGATAAATAATCAAAAAATTGTAAAATTGGTTTAAAAAATACACACACCACTAAATCCACAAGACCCTTACGTCATCTTGTAGCCTCGAAAAAGAGTGCGGATTCTTGTGTAAACCTTGTGTACCTACCAATGATTTATATTCATACACTTGATTGATTATATTCATTTTATATTCGGCTACCTGCGGATCTCGCTGCCCAAACCCTGACACTTACTTGACCTACGCCTTGCACTTCTTATATTCCTAACATATAACTAATCTTAAGAGATGTCGAGATATAACCATCTTATTATGGCAATTGCAACCTCCACCCTTCCCACATTTTTCCCTTCTAAAGGAAACATTAAAAAAAAAAAAAAAAAAAACCGCTGAAACATATCTTTCATTAACATGTCTCTAAAGGGACTTCAGGATATAACCATCTTATTTTAACAATTACAACTTTCACCCTTGTTTATACTCGCCTTTTTTCTTTCCTTCTAGGATAAATATATTTTTAAAAACTCTGAAATACGTCTTTAATTATTTTAAAATAAAAATATAAATATTAAATTTAATGTTCTAACAAGGGCGCCGATCCTGGGGGTCCGAGGGGGCCGGGCACCCCAAAGCTCAGGTGGGCCCTCTCATTGTATTTATAAATTTACGATATTTGACATAATTTGAATGTAATTTGTCTTAAAATCCTCATATACGCTTTCTGCATCTGAATGGGACCCCCAAATTTACAGAGAAATCGCCGCCCTTGCGTTCTAACGTAGACGAATTTCGAGATATGGACATTGTAAGATAATAATTGCCACACCTCTTTTTCCCCTTCTCCATTGAATTTCTAAAAAAAATCATTCCTTACCAGTGGTATCTTGCCCCGAAAGATTACAAGGAGCTTCCTTTGTCCAGTGCGATCGCGGGAGATATAATTTCTCCGTAGCTCAATGCAGCCGCAAGAGTAAGGTAGTTGTAGGATGATATCTCTTCTGCCCAATGCAGCCGCCAGAGACAAGGTTTAGAAGGATTTCTCCATAGACCAATGCGACCGCCGGAGAAAGGTGTTATCAACTGATACTTCTGTTCACTTGTGGTCCTCTTTTATGAGTGTACTCTGAAGGGGAGGTAGGTGAGGAAAGGGTCGTCCATCTTCAGTTTCCTTCCGAACCAACTTCGTGATTTCCTATTGTTCTCCCTCCATCGTCTGCTGGTGATAATGTTTGTACACAATAGCACGTGGTTATGAATGAAGCATGTCTTTATAAGAGGTTGCTTACACCCTACAATGTAGATATGGAACCCTACAATATTCTTACTTTAATAATATTATTTTCTGTCATTTATTCCAAGTGCTATGAACATAATTTCGCATTAGGTGAATATTGAAAGGCGAATTTTGAATTCAAGATTCAACAATATTTTCTCTTAAGCTTCCATATTTAAATTCCATTCACAGAGGTAATGAGACGAATCTTAAAAAAGAAACTTGATGTCACAATATTAAGTTGGTGAATATTGTATTTAAGAAGTATAAAGATCTTGTAAACTGATACAAACGGGATAACAATGTGTTGGTGAAATATGACGCAGGGACGGATCCAGGACCGACTTCTGGGCGGGAGGGCGGGGGGTTGTCATACTGCTACTTATAGATACTTTTAACAGCTTTAAACTCTGGGATGGGTTTTATTTATATGTATGTATGTATTTATTTATATGCGGATTGCATTATGATGAATGATAGGATGATTATGATAGGATGAATGTTAAGCTCGACTTGAGACAGAACGTAGAGTAGATAAGTTTGATTAGATAAAGAAGACTTGATAATCATTCGAGAATAGTAGTTAGTAGTAAGGATTTGCTGGTTTTTTTTCTTAAAATTTTATTTTGTTTTGTTTTGATTGTTTTCTCTGTTCAATGTGTTGTGGTTCGCCCTCGTCCTTGTCCTTGTCCTTGTCCTTGTCCCCGCTCTAAAAAAAAAAAAAGGAAAATGAATGATGAAATAAAGAAAGAAGAGAAGATTGCAATGATGATAGCCCGTTTCGGTTTAAATCTTCAGGTGCCGAAACCGAAGAGGCGCGTCTGAGCAATAATAAAAAAAAATATATGCGGATTGCCCCGATCGCCCCTCTGGATCCGCCACTGGTATGACGTAGCCGCCAGCAAACATTATACTACTGCAGTGTTCAAATTGGTTCAAATATTAAATGACATGTTCCAGTCAGTGATGCCAATTGCCAACCCTACGGGAAAAGCCCGATCTTTGGGGATTATTACGTTAGTTTTTTTGAATAGGGATAAAGGGAATTTTACTCAAAATTAGTAGCATAGTTATATGGGCTTTTTCATATATATTTTTTTTTTCATCGACGCCAATAAAATTCTCTTATGAGCGGAATATAGGCTAATAACACTTGAAGATAAGTAAAATCAGAGCTAATTGTCAAATTTTGTTATTGGAAAGTGCATGTTAGTGTAAAAGTTATTTACGTAAGAACTTGTGAATTCTTGTTAATTCAAAAAACAAGCACCAAAGAAGGTAAATTGTCCCTCTGGAATTTTAAAAATATCACGAATGAAGGAGAGTAAATTGCCAAATGACAAACAACCAATTCCTAAAATATCCTACACGAAATAACTGGAGAATGAAATTTACCCAGTTTTACTGCATTTAGTAGAAGATTATGGCACAAAAAGGTGAAGGGAATACTTAATTCTGATAACAAAATGTCCTTGTTTTCATCAAAAATTTCAATAGCTTCTTTTAATTCAGGAAAATACTTATTAGGAGCGGGGGTAAAAGTGGATGTGAAAAGGTAGGGGGACGGATGACGTCACACCGTCCCCCATGCCTATGCTTACCCATTGTAATTTTTTAGGAATGAGGGGATGTCATAGATATTTTTTGGAAGTGGAGTAACGGCGTCTTGCCGCTCACTTTTACCCCCTGATTAGGAGTTTAGAAGATCAAAATTTAGGAATAATGGACTCAAATATTGAAGAAAGAGAGTGACGTGCTATAGTTTCAATTTTCATATTTTATCAATTTGGAAAATTTTGTAATTAATATAGCGCGTAGGAAATTTAGAAGCAAAACAGGAATTTCTTGCTTTCGAGGTGGGATTTTATAAGGTTCCAGGTTGAGATCTCTGTTTCCAATTAGAATGAGAAATGAGAATATGACATTTTAGTATGTAAAGTACGTACCCGGAGAATCCTCGAGAGTTACCGTAAAGGTAGTACCGTGCCGTGGAAGGAGGGCAACGGCCACGAAGGCCGAAGTAAGGGGACGCAAAATTCGGGAGGAAAAAAAGAAAAGATATATAAAATGGAAGAAAAAAGTAGTAAAAGGTGCACAAAATCAAGGAAAAGCAGGGTTTATTTTTGAAAATTTTCTTACGCTTCGCGCCAATCATGGTGGCGCTTCGCGGCTGATCTGTCGACCTCATGTACGGGGGAGCTGTCGTATACTCTCGCCCCGGGCGCTGATTTTCTACGACACGGCACTGCGTAAAGGTGCCCAGAGAGTGATGCGTACATCATTTTCTGTACAAGCCAATAACTCAAAAAACATGAAGAAAGCACTTACCTCTACACTCCATGGTTTGATATTTTCTTCTTTATTCACTGGACATCTTGGGAGGTACCTTCTCCAAGCGCAAATCAAAATTCCAGTCGTGTTTCTCCGTCAATAATAAAGAGTCTTCATTGACTACCACTTTCGCTCTATGTTAAGTAACATTCCTCAACAAATATATCGTCACTATAGTTTTGATGTTATATTTATTTATTTTATTGTTGAAAATATGTCAATAATTAATTATATATTTTGAAACTAATTTTTTAATTGTTGGCAGGGATTTGGGGTAATTGATTTTTTCTTTCACAAGTAGATATCACAGACAGTGTATTTCTCGCGAATAATGTTGACTCCATCAGTTTCATTGTTTTTTTTTTTTTTGGTAAAAAAAAGATGAAAGTTCGTATACAGGTACTATTCCTTTAAGGGTATAAATCACTTTGGGCATGAATTGTCATAAAAAAAAATGAAAATATCGGGGTACAATGCAAAAGTAGTTTGCTAAGCGTTCAAATTTAAACACTTCACTTCACGTGACTGTTTCCTAAGTTCGATTAGGGTCATCCCACATTTTTACTTTTTACCGTTATAAAGACCCTGCACCAGGGCCGTAACTTGTTTGGGGAACGGGGCCAACTGCCCTCCCCCCAGGAAAGCACCTTGCCGTTTGAGGGGGGCCCATTTTGAGACAAAATTTTCTTACTCCATATGCGATACGAACATGAAATTATAAATGAAGCATCAAACATTTTCACTACATTACATAAACAAAACAGCACACAAAAGGTAAATAAAACAAAAACGAGTTGTGGACCCATTTCAGTAAAAAATGTCTACTATTAGGGGTTCTAGAAATAATAATTATTCGTATGGATTTGAGATTTGTCAATATTGTCCCCTTAACTAATTTGTTATGTATGGAACGGGCCCTGGGACATAACTAACAGCCCCGGAGACGTTACCATGTGGGAGGGCCACAGGCTCCGGGAGGCCCATAAAGAATGAGAGAAAGATGAAAAGAAGGTGCCCAAGAATGAGAAAAACAACTTTTCCTAGGGGCCCAAATATGCGTATTAATGCTTGCCCTCACCGAGAAAAAGACTCTAAGTTACAGCGCTGCCCTGCACTAACAGTTCGAAAGCGAGTCGAAACCGGTAACACAAGTCAGCCTTGTAGTATGTTACAATATTACACTTAAAAAAAAAAAAAAAAGTGATTTAAATTCGAAAATTTGAGATGTTTTCAGAAGTTTTGCGCTTCTCTTTAGCCGGCAATATGTAGGTATCTGGAGATAGAACAGAATTATTGTGGCGAGGGCAAACTGAACCTCCTGTTATGAAAATAGCGGTGGAATACCTACTCTAGACGCCGCATATCCGGAATTTGATGTTCGTCGACTCTTAGAATTAGAAGAGAAGAATACGGAAGTTGCACCATTTGTCACCCTTGCACTAGAGAATGTTATGAATGAAACTGAAAATTTGGGTCTCTGTATGTTATTCACTGTGTGGGCGAGGAAGTGATCTTACTCATCACAAAATCTGTGTGTTCACGTGCTATTATAAGAAGATATAAACTGAAAAATAAATGGAAAGAAAAAGCTCTTACTTTCTGTTTAGCCAACAATAATAAAATGAATTGGTAATACCATGATTTCCGATTGAGGGAATTAAAAGGTATGCTCCGTGGTGCTGTGTGAGTCGTCAAGGTATATTACTGACCATAAAAATAATATAAAGACACATGTCTGGCATGCAGGAAATCGCTTGGAGTGAATCATGGCTCGATCCTAACCGATTAGTAAACCGCTCCTGGTGATTACCCTTGTCTCAGGAGAGAGTAGTGTATTCTTCGGAAAAAGGGAGAAACCTATCAAAAATCCTGAACAGAGGAAAAGCTAGCGTGCTGAAGGGCTCAATATTCAGTGAGAACTGGAATAAAAAGGACAAAAAAAGAATTTGTAAACATGGTTTGAGCGTACAAGCATTCTGTATGGCAGTGGTATTTTGGACAGTGATTTCAAAGTGATTAAAATCCACACAAAGAAAGAAGAAAAAGGATATTTATTTCTTTAGAGACTACTCCCTTCTACTTCAGCCGAAATTTAGGAGAAATAAAACTACTGACTTCAGTCGAAGTCGGTGATTATTGGATGTGCTTCGTCGAGTTTGAAAAGTTTGAAAGGTTGTCCGAACCTCGAACAACGAAGGTTTAAAGCCTCTTTAACGAACCTTCCCAAGTATAAACAGATCTGCAGGAATGCAGTAATCAGGTAGGAGATAGGCTCGGATACTTGAAAAGAACTCAGAATAGTCACCGACAGCCGTATCACCGTGGATCGTGGATTTGTGATGGAAACTGTAGATGGTCAATGGGGCTGCTGGTTCACAGGATTCGCTCGGAACGATGCGATCAGTTTATTGCCCAGGACACGAGAACATGAGGCGACAAGCCTGCCGTGCAGGACATTTTGATCAAATACTCCGGTCTAGCTTCCTACCCTCCTCAGTCAATTCAATTACTACTTTACTCTTTTTGCTTGGAACTCAAAAAATATTTTTAAAGAATTTGTACATTTTCAAAATAGTTCAACTTTTCAATATTCCACAAACTTGTGAAAGTTGGTTGATCTTGTCACATTATTCCAGTTTAGTTGTGCTCTCAGAAGGTGATGATACTTAAATGATTGACGGATCAATGCCAAACTTAAGTAAAGAAAATCAATATTTTGTTTATTTTATTTTGTTCGTTTTCTTGATTTTTTTATATCGTGTTTTTAGTTTTGTCAAATAAATGTTATATGATTTTGGATTCTTGGCCTCCGGTCATTTTAGATACAATGCAATATCTCCTTTAAAGTTGACTAAGCATTCTGAGGTCACGATCCAGCCGGTCTTACGGTGTTGAAAACAGATAACACAGGACTAGCAAGTGGTAGAAATCCCGTACTTCTACAGACAAGTGTAAATACAATCACATGTGAATGATTTGATTGCCTTAGTGCATTGTGAGGATGGCTAAACCTTGACAAGAGTGACGGTGACACTATCTCTAGAATTGATCATTCCACATCTTCGTTAGTCTTACCTAGCGGTAGTAGCTGGGAGACACTTCGGAATCCGCACCAACTAGAAAAGAGCAGCTTGGTTCGTGTTCTGGAGATTCCAAACTATCCTCTCGGATCTGGTTCTGAGAAACTGACAACCAGTACCACCCTACCATCTGTTGAAAGTATATGAAAGGCCAATATTTACTAGGACAAATAATGGTGGAGCCCTCAATGATCAACCGGCCGAGCTGGTATAGACTTCTTTTGGTGGTACCTGCCGGTCGGTGTACACTTTCTTACATAACATCTTTGGATCAGCGTGCCAGGCAGCCTATGATGTTTTCTCGTCCTAACTTTTCTGACTTCCAACTTATCCAACCTTGTCGTTTGTAGGAATTAGATGCAAGAAATCCCTTAGTAAAAAGCCCTCCCAAAAGTGCGATATTTAGCTTTAGGTACAGGTGATTTTCGCGGTGGTTGTAATAAGTAATGTGTGTGTTTTTTTTATGATATCGTTGTATAATTACTGAGTAGAATGTAGGATCTTATCATAGAGGCGGCTCATGCCGTGTTCTCTATAATGGCAAGCACCTATCAGTTATAGGTTAGCAACCCTAAGTATAGAATTGATGAGGTAGCGACGAATATTGTGGAAAGCAGAAGGTAAACATTTCACCTGCTAGAAAGGGAAAGTTTTAAAAATCACTCTTGCATGCTATTATTCTTCAGCACATGGAGTAGCTTAACGGGGTTACTGCTTGGGGATGACATCCTGCTATATGCTTTCGGACATAGCGTCTGATTAATTATCTCAGTTAAAAGTCTGTGTTTTCATTCATATAGTCGAATTGGACACACGGTCGAACCCTGTCATACGAAACATGCAAGAGTAAAGCCTTTCTCACATGGACCTGAACTGAAGCCTCAACCCAGGTTACAATTTGACAGTGTTGCTTAACTCAAACTTCTATGCAATTTCTTTTATCCTGAGGTGATGGAAGGGTCTCAGACGATCCTTAAAACTAGGTGGGTTTTACCAGCAGATCCTCTCGTGGCCGCTCTATTAAACAGTAACGTAGCTTGAAGTACTGAAATAGGTAGGCTTAAATTAGATTCCTAGATACAGGGTTGCTAGGAGGGGCCCAGCCCCTGAAACTTGCAATTGTTTGTTGTATATATATATATATATATATATATTATATATATATATATATATATATATATATATATATATATATATATATGAGTGTAAAGTGAATTCAAGTTGCTCCCTCCCCCCAAAACAAACTATCCCACCGTTATTTAAACAATCACGTCTTAGTGTTCTGACTACGCTGTAATGCTTGATAGAAAAATGCTAATTCATGCAATATATTTTTCATACAATGCAAGAAAAAGTATAAGAGTGGTTCTGCTTCATATTTCCCTTACACATACGGTTTCGTTACATATGCGATACTCGCATATCACACATACACTGTATTACTGTTTCAAAGAAACAAATAAAATCGGATAGCTATAGGGCGATCTTAAGTGTAACTCCCCCATATCATAGACAAAATTAAGCACTTCACCACAACCTATCAGCATACTAATGGAGAAAAGTAGTGCTGCAGCTCACAGTCAATTAATGCTTTTTACAGAAAAAGCTAGTTTTAGAGGAAGTTTTTACAGAAATAGCTAGTACAGAAAAAGGCACTCTACCTCATCTGAGGCCTCATTCATATCAATCTTCGCAAAGCTTGCGGCTCGAAACGCAACGCAAAAAATGCAACAAGCAATTATCGCCAACTAAAATGCAAATTTTACGCTGCGATAGCGGAAACCGGTACGCAATAAGATCCCTTATGTATTACTACTATTCATAGTAAGATTTTTAATCTCTCTCCCTTTTCTCTCTTTCTCAGAACTTGTTACTGAATGCGAGCTCCTAAATTTTTCATAGTCTCTCTGTTTTATACTTTCTTACAGGACGTGTCCTGTCGCTTTTGTTTCCCCAAACACCCGAAAGGCTAGCCTTTCGTCAACATTCGTCCACTTTCGTTGCATCGTGTTGAATTTGTGTATTGCTCATGGTTTTCGTCTGCTGAGGGTGACTGAAAAGCGATTGCGACCACCCCATTCTCAAAATTACATAAGAAAGGAGGAAGGCTAGCGGCTCATAACCTTCAATGTGTTTTTGCAGAAGCTTCAATCTATTCTTGCATGATGTTTAAACAGTGCATTATAAAATAAATCCATTTTAATAAAATTAATTGTATCAATGTCCAAAAGCAAAATTTCAGGCTGATGTATAAATAAATGGATAGGCTAAGCCTTATAGTCTCAATGGACACTACGTCCCTGGTATTAAATAGACGAAGAACATTTGCAGAATTTGTTACGTACAGGGCAATACTAATTTGTTACGTACCAACAATTCCTTACAACTATTGGTAGTGATTCTATTGATTGATTCCTAATTTTATTTCGATGAAGCCATGTTGGATTTGTCACCGACAACCGGTAAAGTAATGATGGCGAAGTGCTGTACCTACGGCGATTGAATCAGTTGTACCTACGGCCACAGCACTAAGACTCATGAACAAGTAGCAGATGACAATGAAGCAGGACCATCCTCGAGGAACAAGGATAAACAGCATTCAGAACCAGTGATAGGCATAAATCAGCAGGAGCCTCATATTTCGGAAGCCACCATCATGCCTGGAGGTCCATCAGCATCCTTGTTGATATCGACAGAAGTTTTGAGGCCTTATTCCAAGGCCCTCCCCGAAAAACGAATTGGTGAGGGCGACAGAATGGCAGTTCAAGAATTCTGACAAGCTCACAAGAGATTAAGAAACTAGAGAAAGCTTATCAGGAAAAACAAGAAACGCTTCTGAAGAGAACTATAAAAGAAGCATCACCAAAGCTAGTAAATAAAGAGAAGATGACTAAACGGGCCTTGCCACTCACGAGTTTATATCTTAAGAAGCTGCCATAACCAAAGGTTGGATACACTGCACGTCAATCCCATCTTCTCTCATTTTCAGTTGGTTTCAGCGATTTCAACGTGGGTTAAAAATAAAAATTGCACTTTTCAAAAAAACGTGTGCGATTAACGAGCATAACCCTTGATAACTTTTGCTCAAAGATCTGTTTCCTTTACTACCTGTTTAGTAACAAAAATAAAGCGTTATTTGTGGCCTATTCTTGCCCATTTTTTCCAATTTCAACCTACTCATTGGTACAAACAATAGGTGGCCGTAGGTACCTAAGGCCAAAAAAGGAGTCTTTGGAAAATACAATAATTCTTATTGAACAACATTTTGAACTGGTCACAAATTTTGTGTATTCAAGAGACCCCAAACTATGGGCCTAAATTTTGAATTTGCGAAAAAAAAAATGCATTACAGAGATCAGAAAACATTCAAATCGAAATTTTTGCCGTAGGTACAGCATCCTTCCCTACCATTAATGCTTCTCTTGTTCAGGTAGCATCGTTTTGAAATGACAGCGAGAAATAAAGTTGAATATCGTCAGGCGCTAGTCTTTTCTGATGGCAGTTATATGCAAGTCCAGGAGAAAATAGAAAATGCTCCTATTTCTTCCAAGTCAGGATCCAAATAAGGATAGTAGAACATTTCAACCTGGAGAAAGGACAAGTCACTTCTCACATGATCGTTAAGTAAAGTCGTGAGTTTTAGATCGTGAATTGCATCCTTACTTCAGACCCGTCTGAGACAGGCTTTACAGAATTAGCGACACTTGCAAGATATTTCCGCTCCTATTACTATCTTTATTTCTGTTTCTATTCTACAGATATCGTAGATAATGGAGAGTATTCTTTTGTCTGTTATTTAGCAAGGAACATTATTAAAACTTATTTAACATTTGTGTTTTGACTGGCAACACTATGTATCTTAATTCGGTGCTGATGTTGCCGATCTTAGCGACAAGTCGCTAAATCTAATTGATTCCGAGAGGCAGATAGCGACAAAATTTTTAGAAAAGCGACTAACGACTTGGCGACAAAATTAGCGAATCCTTCCATTGCTATGCTCTTTTTAAATGTAGATACTACTGAGCGATTGTCAAAAGATCGCTAAATGAAACGAACGCGAATCATTATGTGAATGTCATTTTGCATAATTCGAGTATAATCTGTGTTGTTCACGACGTCATCACTTGAAGGTACCATGTGAGGCAAACTAGGACTTCCCTTGTGGTGCGGGTTATTATTACACGTTCGTTTCTCCAAAAGAAGAACCAACTAGGATAGTGACGGGTGAACTTTCTTAGAAGAGGACCTCCCTCCCCAAAAAGGGAAAACAATCTTAATCAGCCCAATATAATTTTCTAAAATAAGAATGGCACATTTAACAGTTCTTGTAATACTAAGCTCTATTACCAAATGAAGTTTTTGTAATCTGGTTCGTGCTGGGATGCAGTGATTCTCTGAAGTGAAGTTAAATATTCATGTATTGGTCTGTTCTAATGCAATTTAATCGAAGAAACCCCATTCTTCTTTTTATTCGCAAGATTAGGCATCATGTTGTGAAACGAAGAGAACCTTTCAGGAGATCTCATCTCGCCCGGAAGCCTAGTTTATCCATCACTAAATTAAAGCATTTCGATTTTTCACCATGTCTAAAAGTAGATAATATTTTCGAGCTGTTAGAAAAAAAAATCGAGTCTGCACAAGAAGCTGGTGTTGTTTCTGTCAATGATGTTGACAAACCTGAAATGCTGCGTGTTTCTGAGAAATACAGAAATACAGTTGTGGAAAATGTTAGACTGAGATTTAACGACGATTCTCAGGTTTGGGCACGTTTCAGGAAAGTTTAAAAAAGAAGAGAAGCCAGACTTCAAGAAACTGTCTTCTCTACTGAAAGTGTCGGAAGAACTTTCTTTTGAGTATACCTAGGCAGAATGGAAAAGAGGTTGCCAGACGATATTTCTAGCCCTTAACTACTCTGGTAGGTCTCACAGACCTCATGCCAAGTTATTCTTCACGTACTTTCCAAACGAAAAACTAGATAGCGTTGACACCTTAGATATTCTCTAGTGGGCAAAAGATGACTCTTATATCGGCTTGACTTCTAATTTATTTCGTGCTGTGTCGCAGTTTACTATAGTTGTATTTGCAAATGGATCTGTGAAACCCCACCAGAGTGTAAACGTAAGTTTTTTGTGACTGCAGTGAACATTTCGTGAGGAAGTTTCTGGCACCTCTGTGTGTTACATTTTCGGGAAGTGTGCTTCAATTGATGCGCAATTGCCAGGAATACGTTTTTAACAGATGATGTAATTCAATTTCTGGTGGATGACGTACGCGTAAAATACAGTGGTATAAATAAAGAAGAATTAACGTCTTTGTTGGTAATGCCTGACGGTATTTTTGACTGTAATGATGCATCAGCCTCAGCAGTGTGCGAATTAGATATCTATATTGGGGGGGATAAAATTAGGCCAAAGAACATAGTCTGAAGGTTCAAATTTCAAAACGAGACAATAAATGCCTTACCCCAATATATATATATATATATATATATATATATATATATATATATATATATATATATATATATATATATATGTGTGTGTGTGTGTGTGTGTGTGTGTGTGTGTGTGTGTGTGACATCTGTAATAAATAAGAGATTTATTAATTTAATAAATCTACCGACAATAACTATGCACATATATATTGTCTGACATACACACACCCCACTAAACCTTTCTGAACGGGTTTTAATGTTGTACTCACTCTTGTCCCCGTAGCTCTCTAAGGTTTATTTAGTTAATAATTTGGCTCGAGCGATAGCCATGATCACAAGCATATGTTAATTTTTCCACTCATATTGAAAGCTTCCACTTTGCATTAATACATACAGGTTGCGAAAAGAAACCTACTTCAGTCTTGTAAAAACCACTAAAATTATCAGTTAAACCGGACATTTTTTTTTAAAGAAAATCTAGATATTAGCCTATCAAATAAGAAATGGATTGTTGCTGGTCCCGAATTCTCACATCAAGGTCAAATCGAAGGCCAAATATTTAAAATCTCTCAATTCAAATTTCGAGCTTGTGCTTCTACTTCCCGCTAAAGCTGTGCTCATCACGACTTTTTTTCTCCAAATATCGATTCCGTGATGGGCACGGAAAGTCAACACTTAAAAATTACTTTACTGTTAGGTTGAAGATGAGTTGATTCACTATGGGCTACGTTATTCAAATAAAGTAAAACATTGCACTGAAGTTTTTCAGACAACATTAATTGCGTGGACAGCAAACTGTACAGCGTAAAGATGGAAAAATGAAGGGTTAACTTTTAAAAAAACCCGCTCCAGTTGAAATGCTTATACAGATACGGACAATGACACGGAGAACCAGTCGTATTAACAAATGCTGAAACAAATCTTGAATTATTCGCTTATTCACCTAAAAATCACCTTCATTAACATGTCTGCTCACTAGGAGCGTATCCCCCAGCGTGTACGTTAACATATACTTACGAGAGAATACCTATGTCTCAGATTTTGAGTACAGTTTCAAAAGTTTATTTCCGTAAACTGTAAAAGCAGTGATTACTATGCTAATTATCACAAATTAAATGCAACTTTTGAGTTTCATACACACAACCTACTAGGGAATGAAGACCATGTGCTAACAAAGAGTACACTGGAAAATGAAATAACATGTTATAACAAAAATTAAAATAAGATGATAATCGATACAAATATAGAGAGTGAATATGACATATCCGAACTTCGCCAAGTATGGTAGAAGAAGCTATTTGTTTACTTCTTCTTGGCCAACCGCTAAGAACATTTAAGGCGGATTTTCATGCCCGCGTTAGAACGGAAGCATCACATGTAGCGTATTCACCGTAAATTATTTTCGTTTTCATACATCCGTGCGTGTATTGCGCCAAATTACTACTCCCTAGCTAATGCGCATGCGTAAAATAGAAAGTTTGCGACTTCCGCCATGTTAGTCAGTGAATACAATAGTGTACGCGCGCTACTTCCGTCAGAATTGAACAAATTTCTACTCTGACGCGAGTGTAGCGCGCCATCTCCGATGCGTGATTTCATTGGCTGTTTAGCACAATCGCTCGCAACTCACGGAGGTAAAGGACACATGAAAATCCGCCTTTATAAATCTATATGTGGCTTTGTTATACGCAATTAGTACATTCAAATTCACAAACGATGACAAACTGAAGGGTACGAAGGTACAGTTGCAAGTAACAACCGTAGTCATAATAATATAGTTCTACTAAACAACGTTGAAAATAGTGGGTAATTAGGTGGTAAGTAGAAATGACCAAAACTGAACAGTTTACATCGATCATTTCGAAATACAGCTAGAAGATTAAATTTACAAGAAATAACAAAAATCAGTGAAATTTGGAGTTATATTAAGCATAGTTTGAGGGGAAAAGCTAGCATCCCCGGTGGGGATACTTCAGCTGACTTCTTTGGGGGGGAACAAAATGTGATTGAGGGGGAAAATCCCCCTCACCCCCTCCGGTAATTCGCACCCTGAGCCTCAGAGAAAAGAGAGCTGTGACGAAGATGGTGTGCCTGCACATTACAGCTTCTTTCTATGAAAAAAAAAAAATCAAGTGGAGCAGAACGGTCCCTGCACAGGGGTGTACAAGTGCCCACAACATGGTGATCAGGTTACCAGGAGTTAAGGGAGCCGCAAAGAATATCCGTGTCGGAAACATTTTAGGCGCGTGGCTATTATACATCACTGGCGCCATGCTACAAATTATAGTAGACAACACGAATGAGGAAAGGGTGTTGCCAGTTGTGTCCCCGAGAAAGAGACAGAAAAACAAAATCTCATATGTACAGTGTGAGAGTCCTTTTTTTTTTTTTTTTTTTTTAAACACAGTTTATGTATTTGCCCAGATTGTCCAAAGTAGCACTTTACCTGTTTGTAAGATCCATTGTACATTAATTGACACGTATGTAACTCGCATTCCAACAAAAATTAACGAATTAGCATATGATTTTCTTGTTATGAGGTCTTACAGACCCCACCAGAGTATTAGTGCAACATTTCTTCATTGTAGTAGTTAAGGGCTAGTGGCGTATTTTGTGTAGTTTAACTTACAATTACTCAACTGTTGCGAGGAAGATACTTTTTTCTGCCCATTGGAACAGCTTCTGTGGAGAGATCTTTCTTAACAACAACAGAATGTTCTGCTCTGAAAGAGTTAGACTCTCCCCTGAACGTGTGTGCTCTTATGAAAGTGTCCATCGACGGTCCCAACTGCAAGGGAAAGCGAAAGGGACGTTTCCCAGATGCAAGGGAAAATGAAAAAAGTGTTCGCCTATTCAACGATTTCATTGAGATAATTCACAATCGTTGGTTTAAGAAACCAAGGAAAAACCACTAGATGTGCATAGTGACATTTACTGCAAGTGTGAAGTGAAAAGTCGTTTATTTTTGAACCTGGTATATGATTAAACTGCAAGCGAACAGGGTGATTAGTGTTTGGATTGCTAGCTGCTTTTTGCAAATAAAGTGAAGTTCCTGTATATCTATTTGGTATTAATATGTGTTTTATGGACTTATGTGTGCATATGAGGGGTGGTTGAAAATCTAATTCTACTTCCAGAAGTCGTTGAGTGCTATTTTTTTATAATAGTTGCAATAGTTTTACGGTGAGTAAACGTATTATTAGCATGACTCGATAAGTAGGCTACACAAGTAGCGAGCAGGTTTTAGATTGCATTCATCTAACTTGGTATATTAGCTTTTTAATATATTTTAACATTAAATACGTATAAACATTAAATGTGTATATGGTAAAAGATATGTAGTAGAAGCCTAATATACAGAAGTCGGGACACTTCCAGGCCCGTATCCAGGAGGTTCTAGGGGGGCGGGCCCCCCTAAACTTTTGCTGGACCCCTCTAAAATTTTCACGGTAGGCTTGGAAATGAACTATAGTATGGTTGGATCGGGCCCCCCTAACTTCAGCCGGGCCTCCTACATTTTTGGGCTGGCTATCGGCCTGGACACCCCCTGAAATCAAAATCCTGGGAAAACCTACCTAAAATCCTTTTTATATTATTATTGAAGTGCACAATATACGAAAAAAAAGTTCTTTTAAAAAATGGTAATACAATACAATGGTCTCCTTGCAATGTTGTTCCCTTCTCAGTTTCTTTCAAGGCCCAGAGTCAAGTAGTAAAGAACAGGTAAAATCTTCATACGGCTATAACTGTTCTCTGAAAAAAAAAGTCACTTTCTTCTAAAGTGCAAACAAAGTTGTCCTTTTGGAAAACAGGGCAATAACAACATTTAAAGATAGTGTAGTGTATCTTTACGGTACCGTACTTCAGAAACTGGAGACAGAGAATACGTGGGACCAGAGAAGTAAAACCAGTATTATATTTATAGCTTTCTGTCCTTTGTGGAAAACTTTAAAAAAATCCACATTTGTCCAGTTTTCGATATTTAAGAGGAGGATGCAAGGATGTTTTAAAAGAGAGAATCTGCCCGTACGTATCTTCATTATATGAACTCAATAAATCCAAAAAGCAACCGAGCATCATCTGAGGCGGCACGTCTGATTGGCTACTCTCGTTTTCACCATGATTGTTGGCTCCAAACATTGCGATCTTAGTGACGCGGAGTAGGCAGAGGAGGTGTAGCGAAGCTGTGACGTATGGATTCACGATTTTGTTGTATGTGCAGATCCTCTATTTTACAACATCCTTGTTTTTCTGCCGGGTCGCTACGTTCGTTGTTCGTTCATGTCTACTCGGTTTCATTCGGAAGAAAATACGCCTCTCTGCAGAGAATCAACTAAATATTAACCTGAGCGATATTGCATGTTGCACCCTTGCAGAAGAGACGACATGAAGCTTGTTTGCAGTAGAGCAGCGAAAGACCTTTCCCCCCTACAAAGTGCAAGTCTTAGAATAATTTAAATCTTACTTTAAGAGGCACAAAGGGAGGTAACAGCCTGTTCCGTCTGTTCTATTGAGTATTCGCTCCGATTAGATTGAAGAATTACTGGGTCTCCTAATCACACTTCGTGTAAGTGGAGACCAATGAAAATTCTGAAGTATTTAGCAGCGATTTACTTTAGCGAACTAAGTCTTGCTTGGAGTTTTCCATTTAACGATAAACAGGAAAATTTCCAGTAGTAAAAAATAAATAATTTATTCCATTATAGGCTACTCCAACGGTATGACACTGCTTTGATAAGTTGATTCTATTTACGAATAAAGAGTACAACTTTCTCTGTGACACAGCTGTGTTTCGCAACACGTAAACTTTACCAGTGGAAGCTCATGTTGTTCGGAAAAGACGTTAAGCTGTTAAGTCCACGTCTTATATACGCTCGGTACTGGACGGAATTCTAAACTCTTAAATTAACAACAACAACGTAAAGTATGTGAAGTGATAAACACTCGAGACTCATGTACAGCATATGAACATTTTTATTAGTGTGTTAAGTGATCGTTTGTAGTACGTCAGACGGACTATCATGGAGGCGTACATTTATGCAAGAGACAGTGGTTAAGCTAAGTAGGAGACCTAAGTTTCAAAAAAGTCAAATTGTGAGTATGTGATTAATTGGCGAAAGTATATCTAAAGCGGGCAGTATGTTAGGTGTCACGAGAAAGTGCCCAAGATGATGACAACCTACAGAGCTCATGGCAAAATAACATTGACGAGGAGTAATTGTGAACGGAAGAGAAGAAACTAACAGAGATAATCGATTGGCCAGGATTGTCACCAAAGACCGTAGAATGAGTTAAGCAAATGTGACTTAGGAATTCAATCAGAACCTGGAACACACTATTGCGACAATTCAGTCCGATACGGTACACAAAACTACCAACAGAGACTGAAACATATATGCAAAACAAACTTCAACAACAAGAACGTAAGTAAAACTACTAATACATTTGCAGTACAACTTCTAACATATTCATTTGGAGTAATAAATAGGACAGAGAGTGAACTAGCAGATCTCAAAAAGAAAATCAAAAGAGCAGTAACAGAGAACATAATACTACGCCCTCAAGCTGCTAAAGAAAGAGTGTCATTACCAAGAAACGAAGGAGGACAAGGACTAATCATAATCCCAAATCTACATTATAGACAAATTCAAATACGAATATCGTATTAAGAAATTATTTCTAGGGAAAACAAGAACATTCAAAACTACGTGTACGTAGAGCAATAGTAGCAGCGGACCACAAATATATACCGGTACTATTTCACCTAAGCCAGATAGAGGAATCGAAAGCAATACCAATATTACAAACAACAGAAGAGAACGGGAAGAGATGGAGAGGAAGAACTATTACTTGGTCGATTCCCAGAATAAGTCAACAAGGAACATGTAGATAAATAAATAGATTAATTAGAGAGTTTAGTGGTGACGTCAGCAGCGAGGTGATTTCTTCCCGTCATGACTGAGGAAGAGTAAACCAAGTGGGAAAGCATTACACTCTTTATGATGAATATCACCTCGTCTCATACCTACGCTTCTACAGGCTTACGAAACTCTACAAGTACCAACTGATCAACGAACTACTTTAGTTTGCAGAAAATCATGTTCTTATTTTACAGAAGTATTTACTCAAATAGTTTCAGAAGGTCAGAATATGCACTTTCTGTACGGAATATCTGGGTTCAATTCCCAATGAGACCTCGTGTGGTTTCAATTCCATATAGTTGTAGATTCATACCTTCTATACCTTGGTCCTCAAAGGAATGCCAAACTCGAAACAAACCTAACCAAATAAAATATTATCAATTATTTCAGAGGCATTATGAAAAGAAATAGCATGAGATTATCACACTTCGTTGCCGAGTCTGTATCTATTCAATGTGCAAACACATGAAAATATGATTACTCAAGGATTTTTTTTACATTCGCTCAGTCGCGTTACTCTTAGTCGGTTACCTAGAGCATTCGAAAACCGACGAGTTATCATCATTGCGAATGATTTCTATAGTAGTTTTGTTGTTTTTTTCTTTATTTCCATAAGTGAAAAAAGAAAAAAATAGGAAAATTTGGGAGGGAAAGAATAGGGAAGGAAAAGAGACCAAAAAAAGGGAAAATTTACAAAAACGAAAAAAAAAAAAAACTAAGAATTTAACAAATAAGTTTGAATCTAGATTGCTTGTTTTTTGTGTATTTCTGTGTGTGTGTTTGGTATCTGTGTTCTCTGCGTATTTATGTTTTTACCTATTGGCTGCTTCTTCTTTTTACCTTAGGCTTCTTCTTGTTTCTTGCAGGTTTTCCCTGTATGATTAGGTTTTTTCACCCATATGTTTTATATACACGTATATATATACATACATACATATATATATATATATACATATATATACATACATACATATATATTTAAATATATTTCTTTGGTATTCACCTATTTCTTTCACTGCACTAATGGTTTTCACCTGTGTTTCCACACTAACACTTGTGCACCAAAACTAATATTCTTAACACTACACTAGACTCTATGCTTTTGCTGTCACTAACACTAATAATCACTGACACATTTTTTTTTTTTCGTTATCGAATTATTTATTTATTTATTTATTTATTTCGGAAAAACAACAGGCAAATGCCTAATTACAGTTTTCCCTTATTGTAAAGTGTATTTAATACACTTTAAAATACATATATAATAACATACTAATATGACACAATTCTATTATAATACACTCTAAAATACACATATAATAAAATAATAATATGAAAGTAAAATATACGTTAAAATACAAATAGCACGATATACAGGATACAACAAATTTATGTAGAGTGAAAATTTTGTTTGTAACTAAAAACATCTATATCTGGGTGTTCTTGTGACGTCTTATTATACAATATACACATTTTTCTGATAGGCGATACATCTAATGCATTAGTCCTTTGCGCTGAAAGATGGAATATGTCATTATGGGGTCTCGTTGCTCTATGTGGGACGCGAATTTTGATTTCTGATAACAAATATTCTGAATCTATTGCACCATGAATTATTTTATGTAAGAAAGATAATATGAAATGACTTCTTCTGCTTTCAAGAGATTGTAATAAATATTTGTTTCGAAGACCTTCGTAGTTCTCAAATTTGGGATATATACCTGTTTCTTTATATGTCAAAAAGCGCACAAATTTATTTTGAATGTTTTCGATTTTATTTATATATTTCTTACTATTAGAACCCCATATTATCGCTGCATATTCCACCTTAGACCGCACATAGGCAGTGTATAATGTTTTGAGAGCATTAGTATTAGAAAAATCACCTCCTAATCTCATCACAAAGCCAAGATTCCTAAAGGCCTCACCAATTACTCTGTTGACATGAATATCGAATGATAAGTTTGACTGCAGAGTGACTCCAAGATCAGTAACATAATCCACTCTCTCAATTGGCGTTTGATTAATAGTATACGCATTGCGTACATAGTTTATTTTCCTGGTGTATGACACTACTTTACATTTACTAATATTTAGTAGCAACTTATTTGATTGACACCATTGGGAAATAGCATTAATGTCATTTTGCAAAGAAATTGCGTCTAATTCCGTGGAGATACTGCGATAGATTTTTAGATCGTCAGCAAACAAAAGTTTGTGGGAAGATGTTATTACAGGTAGTAAATCGTTAACAAATAGTATAAATAACAGAGGTCCTAAGTTCGATCCCTGAGGCACACCAGAGTCTACGACATATTCCTTAGTTAAAATATTCTTGTATCGAACGCGATGTTTCCGTTGGTAAAGATAGGATGCTATAAGTTGTTGAAGATTTTGTGAAAAATTGAATGTCACAAGTTTGCTTAGCAGTATATCGTGATTAATTACGTCGAACGCCTTGGAGAAATCTGTATAAATTACATCTACTTGTTCCTTTTTATCAACTTGATTAGCTATAAAATGTGTAAGTTCTGAGAGATTAGTTACAGTTGACCTCTTTGGCATGAAACCATGTTGAAAGGGAGATATTACTGACCGTACATGTGAATAAATTTTTTCGTATATAATAATTTCAAATATCTTAGATAGGGCAGATAGTAGGGTAACCGGTCGATAATTTTTTATTTGGTCTGTAGGACAGCCTGTTTTGGGAATGGGACAGACGTCACCAATCTTCCATTTCGTAGGAAATGTAGAAGAAGCTATTGACTTGTTAAAAATAACTTGCAGGGGATGTTTCAGTATTTCTGAGCAGCCTTTAATGATATATGGTGGTATTTTGTCTGGTCCACAAGATGACCGTGGTTTAAGTTTTTTAATAGCATTCTCCACATCTTCGATATCTATAAAGTTAATGTTTAATTTGTCCAGGATTTCCGAATTATTGTGTTGCTCCATAGGAATAAGATTGTAGCTCGATTTATTGTGTGTCACTTGAAAATTTTTCATAAACGCGTTTGCAATATCAGCATCGTCACTCAAAGTTTGACCATCATAATGAAATATATTACTTCCCGAATTACTCTTTTTATTCTTAACATACGCCCAGAAAGTCTTAGGATTATTTATAATATTGGCCTCACAGTTGTTTAAATATATATTGTATGCATTAGAAATTTCTTTTTTAGAAAGAGCTCTCAATTCTTTAAATTTATTATAGTGATAAAGTGCGTCCCGAGAACCCTGCTTCCATTTCCTATGGTGATATGATTTGCTCTTAATTAATCTAATTATGTCACTTGAAAACCAAGTAGGGTAATTGAATATAGCTCTTTTTCTCGGGATGCATCGGTCAAAAATAGAATAGAGTATATTATAGAAAAAATCCACAGAGTCATCTACAGTCAAACTATTTGTGATAGGTTCCCAATTTGTTAGTGATATTTCGCGATACAGTTTATCAAAGTCAGCTTTAAAAAAATTATAGTCTCTTGCTTCGCTTTTGTTTGTACATTTAGCATTTCTAGAATTAATACATTTATATTCAGCTAGGAGGGCTGGATGATGAGCATCCTCCGGTAAAAGGGGAGGGTGTTCATGTATGACCTCTACGCTGGTAAGATTCGATAGTATTAGGTCAAGCGTTTTGCCATACGAGTTTTTAATATTATTGTAGGTTTGTAAATTATAAAAATTCATTAAGTGAAATAATTCTTGATAGGTTCCAGTACATGTTAAAAAATTGAAATCAGTTCCCGTGACCTGTGAGAGATTATAGTCGCCTGTCAGAAGAATGTTACTCTTTGGTTGTAGTACACTAAATATGTATTCAAAATATTCTCTATATATTGATTGATTTGACCCAGGCGCAATATATACAAGACCAATATATATACAATTAACCATATCTACAAAAACTTTTACTGTAATACAATCAACACCAGGAATGTTTGGGGAAGGAATTTTCTGCACACGATATTTTTTATTTACAGCTAATACAACACCACCACCCAATTTCTTACCAGAAGTAACAATATTTCTGTCAGCTCTTACCACGACATACCGCGAATCAAAGAGTTCAGAGTCATTATGACTGTTAGTAAGCCAAGATTCAGTTAATGCAATTGCCTGATAATTGTTACTTAATACATTTTCGGTCAGCGTTCTTAATTTGGTACGAGTTCCCCTTACGTTTTGAATATATATATTAAAATAGCCATCTTTCCCCTCAACTATATTGTCACTTTCACCTCTCACTTCGAATGTTTTTGTACTTACGGAAGTGTCCTTGGTGCACCCCCCTCATGCTGATATCTTTCTGCCTGCCTTGGAATGTCCAGATTGTGGGTTGGGGGAGGGAGCGGATGCTTGGTTTTCTTGTCGCAGATGCTGTCGAGGTTTTTCTTGTTCTTGATTGACAGGTGCTTTAGGCGATTCAGGTGGCTGATTGTAAATTCCCTCGGCTTGGTCAGTTTCTTGGAAATACCTGTCTTCACTGTTCTGCAGTTCGGCAAGCGTGAATCTTTTCCCTTCAATATACAAATATCGGAAATTGATATTTGCATATTTTCCTTCTTTGCGCGCTTTCATTAAATAATATTGTAACTGTTTACGTTCCTGTCTTACAGAACTAGAGTAATCTTGGTCCACATAAATGTTTGTACCCCGAAGTTTATTTCTATTTTTTAATACGTGTTCCTTTTTCTTATCACTTAAAAATTTACATACTATGGGTCTTGTTCTGCCCTGACACTTTCTTCCAACGCGGTGAGCCCTCTGTATAAGTTGGTCATCAGTTTCCATTTGCAGTCGGTCGTTTAGCAAATCACACACTTTTTTTTCTGTAGTTGCCCAGTCTTCATTCCCTTCTTCCTTCACCCCATAAAACACTAAATTTTGTCTTCGTGACCTGTTCTCGAGATCGTCAATTTTTTGTTCTAAAAACGTAGTATAACGATGTAGTTCACTTACTTCACCTGTCACTTCCAATAGTTTCGTTTCGATGGTATCTACTCTGTCAACCAGTTTTGTTACTGTTTCCCTTAATGTTTTGATTTCAGTTGTTAAGCGTTCATTAGATGCACAAAGGGATGCCACTTCAACCACTACTTTTTCATTGGACGCGCGAAGAGAAGATAATATATCTTTAATTTCAGCAATGTCATTACGTTGAGTACTAGGAGGCCCAGGATGCTGCTCTACACCCCCGATGATTAACAAAGTAAATATTATTAATCCGTAGGCAAAAAACACTTTCGCATAGCCTGGTGTATTCACTAACACAGAACATGACGATTCTTTCACAGCAATTCTGAATAAGCCTATTCTGGCCCTATAAATTCCAAGCTCAACACCCATCACGGTTCACTGCATTTTTCACCTATATGACTTTCTATTTATATATACTCGTATATATATATATATATATATATATATATTTAACTTCACCTTGCACCACACGAATTTCTGGCTTAACTTAAGCTTTTAGTTTTTCAGCCTGTATGTTTTTCCATTTATTGTCTACTTTCTCTCTTCCACATACTAAAAATTTATCTTTTCATTTAACTCTAATACTTTGTTCATTATTTATTTATTTCTTTTAACCGCTCATTTTGCGTTCCTTGGTATCTTGGCTGGTTCTTATATACTGGGTCCGGGGTCCACTCGGAGCACTTAGTGTGGACCCCGGTCCGTTGTATCCCAGTGCTATCCTCACCAACTTCACCTGGCGCCCGAAACGGTAAATGCGGTGTTTTCCATTTTGTCCTTTCTTGCCATTACCCTATTCCCTCCCGTGAACCCACCACCACTCTCCACTTCACGCACTCTTCTTCACACACTCTTGCACTGGAATTCCTCTTCCAGCCCCTTCCAAGGACTGTTTCAATTTAGAAAACCTCAGACTTTCGTAAAGTACCTAAGATACGAGGAAAAACCCAAAAGAATCCGGATTGAAAGCCACACGGCCATTTCTAGGCGTAGTAAAGAGTTCTTCCGCTATGTGAGTCTAGTAAGATATTCCCAAAATCAGTTGTCCAAGCGGTGTCTGTGTAGGCAGATAACGTTTGATCGTAGTGTTGTTTTTCTCAACTGTTTTCACTTTCCGCCTGCGAATCGTTATGGCAGATTTAAAGGAACAAAGAATGTGTTTAAAATGTTGCTTGCTGCTTTAAAACTCGGCAACGGAAGTTTATCAAATGCTTCAAGACGGTTTCAAGAAGGATTTCATGAGCAGTACACAAGTTTTCGGCTGGATTTGGGCGTTTGAAACGTACTGAAATGAGCGTTGAAGATCATATTTCTTCTGGGCGCCCTTCATCATCTAAAAAGAAGAAAACATTGAAAAAATCCGGCAATAATCAATGAGAATCGTCGTTTCATGATCGACGAAATTTTAGAACTGACAGGAGTGAGTTGGAGCTCGTGCCAGCGGGTTTTGAATGGGTATTTGCAAATGAGACTGTTGCAGGTAAGTTTGTTCCTTACTTGTTCATACAGGAGAAAAAATCGTCTGAATTCAATATGTAGATAAGGTTGAGTTGAGTTGATTTTAGTTTAGCGTCCCTTTCAGCAGCAAGGCTATATGAGACGTGGACCTACTGATTAACGTGGAATCCGAACCACATGAGCTCCCGCCGGGACAATATGTAGATAAGGAAACGACATTTCAGTGTATGAAAATAGGAGATTTATACCCAGAAACACAAGGCTTCATGGGAGGAATACAAGACGAGGTAAAAAAAATACAAATCACTACAAAAAACATACATTCTAAAAACTTTGCAATACAAGATAATAATTGCAGAAGATATAAAATATATCAAGAAACAATACAACTTATCACAAGTGAATGCTCAGTGGAACAGAAACCGAATGCAAGGAAAGACACAACAAAGTGGCAAAAATCATAACAGCAAGAAACAGCAATGAAATAGAAATTACAACGGAAGAAGTATCGTATTGCACATACCAACTGGAAGCCATACTAGAAACAGACAAATACAAAGTTTACTGAAACGGAACAATACTAACTGATAAAGAAGTACATCATAACAGGCAGGATATCACAGTAATAAGCAAAGAGAGGTACATCTAATAGGCATCACAATACAAAGCACAACAAACTTGCAAAATACAAACAACTAGCCCAAAACATAAAAGAACGGTAGAAAACCAAAACTGTGAAATTAATGCCAGTAGTAATATTGGATACCGGAGTGGTCCACAAGATGTTGAAAAAGTGCACTTGAAACAGTTAGAATTGAAGAAAAAACGACAAAGAAAATACAGAAGAGCACAATATTGGGTACATTGGGATAATTCTAAGAAACTTCCTGCAAACCCCAGAATAAAAGAAAAACATAGAGGAAAATTAATATACTACTATGTCGCCTGCTCAGATGAGGAATGGAGGAAATTGTTAATAATAATAATAGAAGAAAAAGGCAAGAAATTTATCAAATAATTAATTTAAACTCTGTCGTATTTTAATAATTTTCTCCATATGTTTATAAGGTTAATAATTATTTTAGAAATCTATCCTAATAAGACTTGCACATCCAAGTGATTGTGTTATATAAAACAAATTTTAAAATTTTGATGTTGCCGCTTTTTATGACTTTTATAAAATAGATGATAATGATGATCATTATCATATGTGTTCTGCCATTATTGGCAGGTCACTTGCTGCACATTAGAAGCTTCCATGCTCCACGGTCTTCTGCTAACCTCTTCGTCTTCACGTACGATTTTTCTGCTTTTGATATCGTCCATTGATTGTAATCTCCTTCGCCCCTTCCTCTCTTTCCTGTCATCATACCCTCTAGCACGTCTCTTATGATACAGTTGCTTCTTATCTGATGTCCTAACCAGTTTCTCTTCCCCCTTTCTAATAATATCTAATATTGTTCCTTTCTCCCCTACTATTTATAACATCTTCTCATTCTTTTTCCGCTCTCTCCATTCTCCACACATGCATTTCGAAAGCTTCCAATCTTTCTTATCGTTTTTGCGTAACGTCCATGTTTCTGGCCCATACGGTACAATACTCCACACGATGTATTTTATGAGTCTTTTTCTCAACTCTTTATTCAAGGTTCCACAAAATAGTATTCTCTTCCTCCTAAAGGCTTCTTTCACCATTCCTATCCTTGCTTTTATTTCACGTTCACATTTCATATCATTACGAATAATACTACCCAGCTATCGAAAACTGGTCAATCTGTTCTATTTTCTCCCCCTCTATTCAATATTTGACATCAACCGCTTCGTTCCAATCACCATGGCTTTTGTCTTTCTAACACTTATTTTTATCTCATATTCTTCCTCAAGTTTTCTAACATCTTATTGATTTTCTTTTCAGAATTTGCAACAAGCACCATATCATCTGCAAACTGTACGCCGTCTTCCTTCCCTAGGCTCCTTTTAACTATCTCTTCTAGATAGACATTAAATAATGTAGGCGAGAGACAGCATCCTTCTCGAACTCCCCTTCCAATTATTCTCTCCTCTGTCATTTCCTTCCCTATTCTAACACTTACTTGTTGGTCCATGTACAAGTTTCTTGAGTCTTCGATCCTTCCATTGCAACCCAATCTTCTTTAGAACTTCCAACAATAATTCCCAATTTACACGGTCAAAGGTCATTTTTCGATCAATAAATACAACATACATCTCTTTCGCTTTTTCTTTAAAACTTTCACCGATCACTCTCAATAATCCAATTGCATCCCTTGTGCCCTTCCTCTCCTAAACCTAAACTGTTTCTTCTCAACTTTTTCATTTGTTCTTCCACACAACCTTCTATTCATAATTCGAAGCAAAATTTTTGGTGCATGAGATATGAGACTAATAGTTCTATAACCCTCACATCTCTTTGGGTTCGATTTCTTAGCTACCGGTATCATGATCGTCTTCAGGAACTCTTTTGGCCATTCTGCTGTTTCATATGTTTCATTGCAGAGTCGGAACATTTTTTTCTTGCCCTCGTCTCCCATATTGTTAATGAATTCGATTGATATATTATCTATTCCGGTTGATTTCCCACTCCTAATCTTGAATATAGCTTTCTCAAATTAATCCCGAAGAACACTAAACCTTTTATCATCCCCACCTACTTCAACATCTATGCCACACGATCTATTCCTACCTTCATATAAGTCTTCAACATATTCTTTCCATCTTCCTAAAACTTTACTTCTCTTGCTGACTACCTTCCCATTCTTATTTTGTACTGCCATCGTAATACCCCTTGCTTCCTCCGCAGTTCCATAGATTTCACCTTCTTATACATTTCCTCATATTTCCCAACTGTTTCTAATTCTTCTATGCTCTTGCATTTTCTTTTGTAAAACTCTTTCCTTGGTCTGTCTGTTTCCCTTCGCAACTTGTCGTTTAATAATAATAGATGAAATTCTATTTTATAGATTTCTATGATATAGAGAATGTGATTTCGGTACAATATTTATAGCTGAAAAATGTAATTCACTACATAGGCAAGTAGTTTTCGGCCCAAACTTTTTGATTTGTATTTTATAGTACTTTCTTACAATCTGCGTTTGTTTTCCTCATTTTATTTTTAATTTCTTTTGGTTGGATGAGTTGGAGTTTAGCGTTGCTTTCAGCCCCAAGGGTATATGACAATGAGAATCGAACCTAGTTCGTCGGGCTGAAGCCACGTACAGTAACTACATGAACACGACGGAAATTTGCCACAGTTTTTGTACTATATACCACCAAGTCCTCTATTAATAAGAAAAGACGCTGGTAGGATTACAAATATATACAAAGTTTACAATTCCTGGTGAAACAGAAAAGGGGTCCAGAATTCACAATTTGTTATGAAATTGTAGCTTCCTACGGAACATCATAAAATTTCTGTGATAATTCTTCGGTTTTAAACGAAAAACCTGGCTACACTATTTCATTTCACTTACCTACTGCATTTTTTGGCTCTGCACCTGTCGGCTGTCAAATGAAGAACGAAAGGATAAATGGTGCGAATTTTAGTTCACCAGGTTTCATAATAATTTCAGTCTGCTTTCAAAATCGTTTCTGAGATGTTGTGGTGTGGAGCTGAGAAAATACCGGCAACATAACTGTGACTGTGTCAATCATTTTCTTTTGTTTAAGAAAGTAACTGTTCCGTTCTTTTACTTTTTAAGAAGTGATTAATTATTCGTTACAATTTTCCTCAAGAATTTTAAATTTAGCTCACCAGTTAATATCATGTTTATTAGCAACTTTCCAATAAATGTATAACTATATATATATATATATGAACAACAACCAGTACGAATTCACAGATCTGGTTCAAAGTTGGAGGATGATAGTAGTGGTAGTAATTCCAATATAATGCACGTGGGACATCTACAACATGCTAAATAGGATTATCAAATGAAAAATTTACCGTGCTAAGTAATTGTTTTCAATCATCCCTACTTTTATACAGGGTGTATCAAAACAACACCGACAACGTTTGGGAGGTGATTCCTCACACCAAGAGAAGACAAAAAAGTATAGACCAACCTGGGTGCAGAGACCCGTCATATCGGAGTTATAGGCTGCCAAAAACAAAAAAAGTGAAATTTAAGGTCCATAGCTCCAATACTATGGGACCTACCATAGTCAGATCATGATTTCACTGAGGAACTAGTATGTACCCTATCCAAATATCCAAATTTGAGAATCCTGCGATACTTCTGCAACAATTTTTATGGAGATAGTTGGTGAGTACTTCAAATTATATGCCCGTAGCCACTCTCTGTAAAAATGGTTGCATGAGTACCGCAGAATTCTGAAACACGTATTTTTGGATAACGCACATATTAGTTCCTAAGTGAAGTCTTGACCCGACTATGGTAGGTCCCATAGTATTGGAGCTATGGACCTTTAAAGTTATTTTTTTAATGTTTTCAGCAGCCTATAACTCCGAAATAATGAATTTCTGCACTCAGGTTAGTCTATACTTTTTGTCTTATCTTGGTGTCAGGAATCACCTCCCAAATGTTGTCAGTGTTGTTTTGAAACACCCTGTATATTTCTATAATCATAAAACATACACAAGTTAACATTGCAAGTCGATTAAACAATCAAAAATAGGCGAAAATGTTATTATAAGGTTTGCAAAACTAATAAAAAGCAATAAAAATGTTGATACCTTAACTAAAGGAAATAAATAAAAGGAAGAAATAAATAATTTTGTACAAACATTTTTTATTCTTTATATAACGCACCAATTTTTACAAGTACATTAAATAACTATCTACTAAATGTTTAAAAATTCACCCTCTTGCATACAATTCTCTGAGCAGCTCCATTATAAAAGTTAGGTTCATTTTCAATCATTAACATTTTTTATCGATAAAATTGTACATCCTACATATTGAAAATCTTTAAATATGAAGATAACTTCTTCCTTTTTCTTTCTGAAAAAGTTCATAATAATAATCACATATTCAACTCATATCACATTTATGATATATTTTCTGTGCATGTAATATCAATCACAGAATTTGTACACAAATTATTGCACATCAACATCACAACTTTTGTCACAAGTAGTTATATTATAGTGTGATGAAAAGTAGCTATTTTATAGTCACTTCACTAGATATCATTTTTAAAACAACTGCTAATTAAATTTTAATTAATGGTTCCAGGTCTTGACTTCTTATTTCGGAAGCAACCTTTGTTCTACCATAGCTTTGTTATTTTTCAAACTTCTGTTTCCTTCGTGAAATGCAACTCAGTCTTTTCTTCTTAGGATTAATATGAAATATTTAATAAATATCTTTACAATCCCAAATAGAAAGATTTGACAAGGCTTGTGTATCTTCTTGCAAAGTATCTACCACATCAAGTCCTTGTTGGTCATGATTGTCATATGAGAACAAATTGTTATTATTATATAATAGGATGTAATTGTATTATTTCTGATAGCGTTTCAGCTCTATTTATGTCTGATGCTGCATAATTAAGGAAGAGAAAGTAGTTTATGGAGAGAATATACTAGGCTTTTCTGTCTGTATCTGAATATAAACTGAATTATACACGAGGGTCGTCCAGAAATTAAAGAATGATTGCGCATCGCGCGCGGCGCCGACTCTTACCACTGCGATCACGTGCGCGGCAGTTAACTCCTTTCTTCCTTCACCTCAGTGTGAACCGAGTCTCAATGCTGTGCGGTCTCGGTACTTGTTTTCGCAGTGATTCAAAATGGTGGTGCCAATCGAAAATCCCGCCAAATGTGAAGTACGGAGTGTCATTCGTTTTCTGAACGCGTAAAAAGTTAAGCTTATTCAAATTTATAGGCAAATAAAGAATGTTTATGGTGATAATAATAATAATAATAAAATCAGGAAAACCAACGTTTCACTTATTTCCGGCACTTAAGGAAGTTTTGGGTGGAGAACAGTTCGCAAACGATAAGGAACTCAAGCAAGCAGTGACAACCTGGCTTAAATCTTTGGCGACGGATGAGTATAACATCGGCATTTAAAAATTGGTCCCACGTTATAACAAGTGTCTTGACAACTATGGCGATTACATAGAAAACTAGAGTTAAGGTTCTGTGGCTTTGTAAATAAAATTTTGTGCTGACATCTTTTGTTTTTTATTTCATCATGCCAAAACGTTCATTATTTTCTGGGAAACCCTCGTATTTTTTTAAATAATGACATCTTATTAATATTACATGTAGAAGAGAGTGTTATAAAATGAAAATGCCTTTTTGTGTTTTGAAACTGAATTGGAGGTTTTACAACTGATCTATTTAAAACTAGAAATTACTACATATATTTGTAGAAAGCCACTTTCTTTCTGTATATATATATATTACCAATATTTACCTTCGTGATTTGTCTGCAGCACAGGGTCAATTCCATTATTTAGCATTTTCTCCTCTTTTGGATTAATCTAGATTTACAATTTCTGTTGTATGGTTGTCATTACAATAAATTGTATTTATTATGAATAATGTTCCAAAAAAATACAATTATTCAATATATCATATAATACCAGTAAATCAACTATCAAACTGCATACTCTTTAGTCTTCGCCAGCAAATATAATTGGAAAACAATTCTGCATAGCTCAGTCGAAAGAATAAATGCTATTTCGTTTTAACTTCTGATATTAAATCTCTCTAGAACTTGATTTATACTTCAGCAAGTTTCACCACGAATATTTAACATTTTAAATCTTCCTACTGATCCGTTATCACAATTTAGCCTTGGTATTGGCTTTCAATCTAAACCTAGATACAAAATCACGATTGTGTTAATCGAAGTACTTTCTGCATGAAATCCCAAATTCCATTTGCAAATGGTACTAATGCCAGGAGGTTGTGGAAACATGGTGCTTTTATGCAGGTGGTAGCTTCATTGCTAGCAGATAATCCCTTTTCTTGGCATTTATTGTCTTCATTACTCCCTTTTGTCGTTCCACATTTGTCTTCAAAAGGAGAGGTTTCTGGAAATGAAATATAATATGTTTTTGTATTTGATATTGTTGCAAATAATTATAATTTATCATGCTTCTCAGAATGAACTAACATTTTAAGAATTAAAATACCTTTAGTTATAAATATAGTCCATTTGAAAGCTTATGTAATTGAAGATTTGACTTTGAGTTTAAAAATTTCGGGATGTATTGTATTAATTAATGAAGGGAATGATGTTCCGCGTGATATTGTTTTTATCGATTTTGCTGATAAGACATTAGCTTATTTGATGGGAAACAAAGTGTTTGACATTCTTCATGACTTTGTAAGCCAATTTATTTTTATTCTTAGGATGGAATTATAACTGTAAGATGATCTTATTTTATATACATTCAGGAGAATAAATGGTTATTGATCTGAACCCAGATATTCACATGGTGAGTATCTTGCAATGTTTAGTTTATGCTGAATTTTGAATCGGATCCCATTAAGTGCCCAAAATACAATTTTCTGGTGTTTTAGAACACATATGGAACTACATTCCAGACAATTTTGTACAAATTCGCAGTGACATTTCTGTGCGAAATTCAAAATTCAAATTTTACTTTGAATTTTTGAAGTATTTATTTATTGTACAAGCTTTTTCAATATAGTACAACTTGTAAAGCAATCTTTAAGATTTTCAATGATTTTTATTACATGTCTTTAGTGCACATATTAACCATTTTATGACAATTTTTGATAATCACTGTAATGAAAAAATGTCCTTTTTGAAATTTCTAAACACCCTGTATGGTGATACTTTCAGGAGGAGAGGGGTAATATTTGGATTTTTTCATCTCCCACTGTAACAAAGATGTGCCCCAATTTTTACAAAAGTATAAAATGGTCAGGTCAAATTTTGTCACTTCATTGGTTGATTTCACATGGAATATCCCTATTATATATATATATATATATATATATATATATATATATATATATATATATATATATATATATATTACAGATGACTTGACTTCATGGACATTAAATGCTTTCTGTTGAATATTGATGCTCGTTGGAATGTTATTTTAATAAGTGAAGACTTATTGATTAATACTAATTGGGTGCTTGAATATTTTTGTAATAAATCGAACCAAATTTGTTCAAAAAGGAATGTTATAAACACATACAATCAAAATTGCTAATTTGTAAAATTATAGAAGATTTAGAAGAATAAAACCCAGAAAATAAAATATTTTCATAGATAATATCAGGTAATCGCCTTGATGATTCAAAATATGTTTGAAATAACAAATAGGGAATTTTTTCTTATAATAAATAACTAATTCTATGGCTTTTGGAACTCCAAGGTTCAATACTGCGTTGACAAAAGCTCTCCATTGACTTCTATCCATAGCCAACTGGATCCAGTTTCTACTTTGTATTCCTATCTCTGGGAAGTCCATCTTAATATTGTCTTCCCATCTGCGCCTAGGTCTTCTTAAAGGTCGTTTTCCGATTGGCTTTCCAGTTATTTCTTATAAGAAGTACAAATACAGTAAAACCTGTCTTCAACGGACCCTTTATTAAACGGAAAACTGTCTTAAACGGAAATATTTCACGGTCCCATGAATTTTGGAGAACAAAACGTGTAAAAAGTCCCTTCACTAAGCGGAAACTGTGTTACGCGGACAACGGAAAAAAATAAACATTTAACGGAAAATTCTGAGTTCCGGACTACAGCGTTTTGAAGATGTTTAGACATTTTGTGAGACATATACTTTACACTGTCTGCGATAAAATGTTCGTTCTTTTGTTAAATATTTCTGGACAGTGTTTACCTTCCCCAACCACTACTCATATTCACCCCCACAAATTGTCCTTAATTCCCGCAATTTAATCAAGAATCATAAGGAATGTCGCAAAGAAGAAAACGAGATAGAGGAAGAGGAGGAATACGATACCGAGTTCGAAGAAGAGTGTAGAATAAATACATATCAAGATGCTCTCAGAAGTTTAAAGGAACTGCAAAAATTTGCCTTACTGAAAAATGATTCTGATTCACTTAGTATAATTTCTCAGGCTAAAGTGTATGCGGAAAGTCAAGCAGCCAAGCAGCAATGTACACAGAAAACCCTGCTTGGCTATTAGAAAAATAAAGAAAACGTGTGCATAGTATATTTTGTATTCATTTTAATTTTTTGTGTATTTATTCGTAGAAGAAAGAAGTATTGTAATCGAACAATGTACGTACAGCAATATATTTTCTCAGTATGCCCCTTTATAAGCATGTATTTTTTTTTAGAAAAAAAGGAAAGGTCTACCTCCACTAAGCGGAAACCTGACTTTAACGGAAAATTTTGCAAGTCCCGCTCGATTCCGCTAAAGACAGGTTTCACTGTATAAATAGAATATAAGAAATAGAAAGAAAAGAAGGAGAGATAAAAAAATAAGTAGAAATATACTAATTTATTTACACACGGTAAGTTACAATCCGCATAGATACATATATAAGAACTAAGAAGACGCCAAACTGAGAACATAATCTATTAACTAATTAGTATATACTATCCACAATGTAAAGCTATACATTTTAATCATGTATATTGTTTAAAATTTCAACATTTAAGCGTTGATCTATTGACGACATTATAAAAATAAGACTTTCCATTGTGTCGAATTGCTAATAATGTGAAATCTCGAAGATTTAATTTTTTTTCTAACAGAAATTGAATACGTTAACACTAATTGGGCTAAAATTAATTGACAACTCTACAAATGTTCATAAAAACTTCGTTAATTTTAGTTAATTTGTGATCCTCCAAACTTTGTTCCACTTGACAAATTCAATATGCTTTAAATAACTTTACCATTACATAAGACAAAAATCTAACTTGTGCGAAAATTGTTGATATATTTTGAAGAAGTTGTAAAACCAATTATTTATCACAAGTTTACTCGTTTCTGACTGTGACCAGAATACAGTGTTAACAAGGAATGCTTCTGATGATCTGAAAAATTGACTTAGAAAACCTAAAAATAAGTGATATTTTCCATAAGTAGAAGCTTTGCTTTGTTATAATTAAATATAAACTAATTATTTGCTAAGCAAAACTATATATTTTCATTAAAATTCAACACGTGTTACAGTTTCGCCAACTAACTCTTTGGCTTCATCAGACACTATGTGATATAATGTTTAAGTTAATTAATTGTTAGTTTAAAGTAGTTAAGATCGTCATTTTGTGTAATTAGCAACAATGGAATGCATCTATATAGAAATGTTCAAATAAGTATAATTGAAAGGGATTTGCTGCTGCCAGTAGCCAATCAGAAGAAAGATATCTTAGCTGTTGTATGTATATACGATTGTGCAGTTATCCTGTATCACATAGCACTGTTGCCACACTTGGTACAATTGTACCACATTCATCCCTTTGTGTCATTCATCGGCCCGTTGGTACTACGCTGGCATTTTCAGCCCCTTTTGTGAAAAAGTTGGTACAATTCTCCCCAATTCAGCACCATAGATACCATTGTGACTTAAAATTATTAATAATGTGTTTTAATGTCTTTCAGAGAAGGTTCTAGAACGCTGGACCGGTTTTACATTTCTTTTTACAGATGTCAGTTTACTTATCTTATATTCTTCTTACAGTCCATTATCCTCCTTCGGTCGCGAAATAAGCGAGAATACTGTGTAATAATTTATCTTTTAATGTTTTATTATAACGCATTGTTTATACACGAACTCGAAGATGATTGATTTATTTCTTGTTTTATTTATGTTTTCTTATATGATCATAATATTGTTTTGGTTTATTGGTCACTTTGAAATAGAGGCGCGTTTGGTTTCTCTACAATACACACCGAAGATGATAAGTGTTTTCCCTTTTAATTTTGCGGCCTCTGTTATACTTCCTACGTGCGAAAAAAAAAAAAAATATCTACATCTACTCCACGGTTGCTCGGGGTCGTCCTATTTGGACGTTTTTAAAAAGAGCACTTTCTTGATTTAGACTCTTGGAAGAATGGGGGGGGGGGGGGGGAGAATGTTCTAGAACTTTACCTCTTTTAGCTTCATGTTATTGAGCCATGTATATTACACTGGTACAAAATAATGAATTCAGCCCTTTTTGTTTCAATTTGGTACTATTTTTCAGCCCACTCCAGACCTAGGACTGTGGCAACACTGTCACATAGTGTCTGATGAAGCCAAAGAGTTAGTTGGCGAAACAGTAACACGTGTTGAATTTTAATGAAAATATATATTTTTGCTCAGCAAATAATTAGTTTATATTTAACTAAAAATAAGATTTTGTCGATATGGCTTTATAAAGTTAGGGGTGCTAATGCTATAAATAACAAAGTTATCGCACAACAAGGCACCCTCTGGTGCATGGTGTCCTTGGTTCGATTCTAGCTTGCGCCAAGTGAACTATTGGAGAATAATACTAAATTAAATAAAATTCAAAATTAATAGGCACAATTCCATCATAGAGTATAACGTATCAGGGTTGTGTTCCTGTTCAGGGCAGCCAAATCTATAACATTACAGGTTCGACGCCAAACATCGAAATAGACAGTCGAAAAGTAACCCTACAGACAAGAGCGCTGATTTCTCTGTAACTTTGGGGGGACCCATTCAGATGTGTGTTCGGTTGCAGACAAGGTAAGATTGCAGGTTGAAGGCTATATATATATATATATATATATATGAGGATTTTTACGACAAATTGAATTCAAATTATGCTAAATATTGTATACTCATAAAATAAATATAACAATATACATAACAATAAAAAAATACGTAGAAAAAATACATATTCATAAAAATACATGGGGCTCACCTGAGAATTGGGGGCTGGGCAATCCCCCCCCCCCACGATCGGAGCCCTTACCTACAGGAACGTTTAATGTGAATTTCAGTGATATAAAGGCAAAAATGACGTAAACTTGATAACAATAACTTACTTAATTGTTGTTCAATAAATATTCAGTAAAAGTTGCTTTACATCCGGTGATACTTATTTTTAACCATAACTCCATCAATGTTACAAGTTATTGGCACGCCTCCACGGATTCTGTTAATCATGGGCTAAAGTTGTGAACAGCAATATTATTTTTGGTGAAACAAAAATAGTTAATTTTGTGAAATAGTGTAGTGTTATGTTATATAATGTAACAGAATTGTGATATGTCGAAGTAAGCATGTTAAGGCGAATAAAAAAGAAAAGCTAGAGAGATATAACGCCGCCACAACATACCTAGTAAAATAACAGAAAATTAAATCGCATTGGTTAGATTTAAGTTGCATGTTAGTTTAAGATAATTGTTTGGTTTATATATTTGATGTGCTTATCTGAATGCAATAACGTTACACGTTATTTCATACAGACATGCCCGTTACAGTGATTTTATGGTGGTGGTGGTACGAAGATTTTTGTCACTCCAAGTATACTGTGTCAGGTTTGGTGCTTGTTTAAGTAAATGCCTATGACTTACCTAAGTCGTATATGAGACATTGAATCGGAATCACTCTGTGTATGAAACCAGCGATATTCGTAGGAGCTATATGAATATAGTAATGAGTGTCAGGAGTTGATAATCGAACCAAAATGCGACATACCTTTGACATTCCGAACCGAAACGAGTACGTAACCAAGCAAACCTGTAATGTTATAGATTTGGCTTCCCAGTACAGGAACACAACCCAGACATGCTATAAGATTTCCTAAAATATAAAGCGTTTTCAACTTTCCAGGAAACAAAAGGAAAACCAAAGCATTGAGGCAGTGATATCTATCAATAATCACTAAAATAAACATTTGATTAGGACTGAATTGTAAAATAACAGATATAGACCACCACACTAACCTTTCTTGCTTTCATTTCTTAAATTAAGTAAAATCACCCTGCAGTTCTTACAGAAATATTTATTTATTAAAGAAAACGAAATTATAATAGACTTTACGGAATACTTCGAATGAAACTCACCTCCCAAGGTTAAACTGCTACTTCTAGCTTTTTCACTAAAAATGACAAACGCCATATTGTAGGATTGCTATTGAATACTTATTTATGAAATAAAACAAGATCGCCTAATAATAAGCAATTTTTGACAAAATCTAAATAATTCATTCCAAGAATAAACTATCTCTTCTGTATACTTTCAGTAGATATGGCTTACGTCACATTATAGGCTTGTTAATAATATACGTATTTATGAAATATGAATAAAATCGTCTGAACAGTAATTGAGGAAGTAATTCTCGATAAAACGCACTCCAAAAATAAACTACCCCTTGTGAATACCTTGTTGCAGAATCTGAAGAGAAAGTCAATAAGATGTTAGAAAGCGTGAGGAAGGGCTGTGATGAATATGGGATGAAAATAGATGTTAGAAAGGCAAAAGACATGGTGACTGGAATAAAGGAGTCGGTGTCAAATATAGAAGTAGGAGGGGAGAAAACAGAACAGGTGAGTAGTTTGCGATGCGTGGGTAGTATTACTAGTGATGATATGAAGTGTGAACGTGAAATAAAAGCAGGGATAGGAATGGCGAAAGAAGCCTTCAGGAGAAAGAAAAGAATATTTTGTGGGATCTTGAATAATGAGTTCTAAAAAAGACCTATAAAATGCCTCGTGTGGACTATTGTGCTGTATGGGTCAGAAACATGGACATTACGCAAAAATGATGAAAAACAACTGTAAGCTTTCGAAATATGGGTGTGGAGAAGAATGGAAAGAATTAGCTGGATCGGGCGGAAAACGAAGGAGACGGTGTTAGAAATGGTGGGAGAGAAAAGAACAATTTTAGATGTTATTAAAAAGAGAAAGAGAAACTGGTTGGGACATTGGTTAAGAAGGAACTGTATCATGTGTTTTACGTGCTAGAGGATATGATGGCAGGAAAGAGAGCGAGGGGCAAAGGAGTGGATCAATATCAAAACAGAAAAATCGTACGAGAGGACGAAGAGATTAGCGAAAGACCGTGGAGCATGGAAGTTTCTCAGTTGCAGCAAGAGACTTACCAATAATGGCAGAATACCTATGATGATGATGATGATGTGAATATCTTCAGGAAAAACGGTTTACACCGTATTATAGGGCTGCTAATGAAATATCTGTTTATGAAATGTGACATATTATTATGATAGGCTGGCCAGCTTTTGACAAAACTGTCCGAGAAAAACTTAGCTCAAGAGTAAATTATTCCTTCAAAGTTTTATTCAGGAGAAATAGCTTATGGCATATTATAAGGTTGTTAATGAAGTAGAAACAAAATTAATTAACCCATATTTTTTTTTTCAGAAAATAGTCTAAGAAAAAAGCTCACCCGCAAGGGTAAACTACTATTTTTGGCAGGATAAACGGTTTATGCTATATTATAATATTGCCAATGAAATATCTATTTATTAAATATGAACAAAATTAACAGTGCAATTTTCGAGAAATAATCAAAAAAGAAGAAAACGTCCCGAAGAATAAACTACCTTTTTAGGAAATTTTCAATAATCAAATATTTATGAAATATGAGCAAACTTTTAAGAATCGTATAGGAAAAAATCACTAGGAAAATCCCTTTGGAGAGACCCGGGTTTGATTCACGGCGGGAGCTTACATGGTTTGGATTCCATGTCAATCATTAGGTCCACGTCTCATATAGCCTCGCTGCTGAAGGGGGTGCTAAATTCAAAATCAAATCAACTCAAACCATTTTACGGATGTAGGAGCCATGAAACATGTAAATATGTTAAAATCTCGAATTCGATTTTTTTTAAAGGATACACGGTAGCTCAGAGGTAGAGCGTTCACCTCTGATGTGTGGGTCCGTGGTTCGATCCCAACTCGCGCCAAGTAGGTTTTGTGGTGGACAAACACCGTGTTCCTGGGTTTTCTCGGGGTTCTCTCCAGTGTTCGAAGTGAAAAAAAACCAGAGGCGGTATGTTTTATTATGATTTTGACTCAACATACCTGTTATTTAAATATTGTCTTGATCACTGAAAAACCAGAGGTGGTATGGCATACCACCGCATACCGTCACACTTCGACCACTGGTTCTCCCGTTTCCTCCCATTTCCTTCATTCCACCATTTGGTCCATTTTTCATCATCACCGTCTCCTTTAGCCTTGCCGGCATAATCGTCGGACGTAAAACTTACATATTTTATTTAATTTTTTCAATTTTTTTAAACGATCAACATACTTTTTCTCTTCTATTGATGAAAATAAAAATATTGTACTACGCTCAATTGTATTAAATTTTATTTTTAAAATATCGTGTTATTTTTAATCGCTATTATTATACATATCATAACATAAAATACGCTTCATTGATTTAGATTAAAGGTCTACACCTATGAAGAAGAAAGCTCGAGAGAGGTCGAAATTAAATGAAAATGTGAAACTTATATAATTAATGCATTGAAATATAAAAAGTATTGGATAATTCTGAACTGAGCAATCTGATATCATCTGTGGCATTTCTTGAAGACGGAATATGACATAGTTTAGTCACTGTATTCGGCAATTTTCCATTCTTTCTATTAGATTGCTTTTGCCCATACCTCGAAATATGTAACTGTGGCATATAAATGTAACACAAAATCAAATGAAACAATATCTTATTGAGAAAAATGACATATGCAAATCACATGATACCAGAATATTAAATTCAGTGGGCCTTATGCAGAGACGTTCTGACAAGTGATTAATGCCATACTAAAGTGTTCGATTAACATATGTTTCCTGCAGTAATCAGGCCTTTAGTATGACTCTAATCATACGTCAAAACGACTCTGCATAAGGCGGAGTATGTTTAATATTTTGTTTTCAGTTATAAAATTATAAATTCTAGTCACATACAACAGAAGAAGGGTGGTTCTGGGTGTTTCCAACACGAAACTGTGTGATACAAGAATTAAGAGTTTATTCTCGTATGTATTCCATTGAGAATGGAAACCGGAACCACAAGCAGAGAAAGCACTTGAGTAAAGAAATAAAATAAAAATTCATATTCAAAACTTTTCAGTAAAAAATGTAAAATACGATATGTTTTCATTCTTGTTTTCTACAAATTAAAAAAAAAAAAATAACTCTATGGCCTATGGAACCCGGAGGTTCAGTGCCGCGTTCACAAAAGCTCTCCACTGACTTCTATCCTTAGCTAATTGCATCCAGTTTCTACTTTGTATTCCTATCTCTGCGAGATCCATCTTAATATTGTCCTCCCATCTGCGCCTAGGTCTTCCTAATGGTCGTTTTCCTATGGGTCTACCAGTCAAGACTTTGAAAGCGTTTCTACTTTCTTCCATTCTAGCTACATGACCTGCCCACCTAAGCCTCCTAGGCTTGATGACCCTCACAATGTTTGGTAAACCGTATAAATTATGTAGTTCCTCGTTATGAAGTTTCCGCCATTCCCCATTCCCGTTCCTCTTGGGTCCGAATATTCTTCTCAGGATCCTGTTCTCAAATACTTTCAGTCTATGTTCTTCCCTCAGAGTAAGCGACCATGTTTCGCAACCATACAGAACAACAGGCATGATTATAGTTTTATATATTTTAAGCTTCAAATTCCTCGACAGAATTCGCGACGACAAGAGATTTTGAACCGAATAGTAACACAAATTCCCTGCTTTTAGTCGACATTTAATTTCTTCGTGAATATGATTTTCGTCTGATTTTAAAAGAATACAAAAAAGACGTGAAAGAATCGATTTGTGCATTTCAACTTCCAACTTTTTCTTTACAACTTTTTCAATGTGAAATGGTTTTAAAGTACTCGCTGAGCAAAACAATCCATTTATTGTAGAAATTACTAACATGTAACACTTTCGCCAAATATTTTCATCAGATACTACTAACATGTAACACTTTCGCCAAATATCTTCATCAGATACTACTAACATGTAACACTTTCGCCAAATATCTTCATCAGATACTACTAACATGTAACACTTTCGCCAAATACCTTCATCAGATACTACTAACTGTTATACGTTAGCAATTTTTACAATAAATGTATCTTGCCTTGCTAAGCGAGTAGCTTAAGTCAAATTTAATTCTGTAAAAAGCAAAGCTTATACAGTGAAAAACTTTTTCAGGCGTAAACGAAGGAAAAGTATAACCGACCAAGAAGATTGAACGAACTCCTGATTCATACCCTATTCACTTAAACCGCTCGACTACTTCTTATGTTGTCTTGAACGTGGTTATGTACTTTATATAGACAATGTTTTCTCTGCTTAGTACAGTATTCTGTTTACAGTTACACGCAAGTGAGTTTGTGAAAATTAATTGAATGTTACAACTTCTGAGATTTACAACGATTTTCATGTAAAGTCACATTTTTGTTATATCATGGTAAGTTATAAAATACTTAAATAAAATAAAATGCGCCGAAGTTTGGAAGATAGTAAAATCTTCCATACTTAGAGGAATATGAGTAGATATCCATGTACGACTTACGGGTGGGGGGGGGGGATTTACTTGATTGAAACATAATACAAGAGCTGCGTTAGAAGTAACAACAATTACACGTTTCTTAAACATTACAAATATTTCCTTGCTCAAAGATGATTGCGACTGTTACTAGAGCAATTCATAAATAAGTGCGATTCTAAAGTAATTCTTAATAATGATACTAGTGTCTTACCTGAGCTGCAATTTTCCGAACAAGGTTTTGATTTAGTAACCCAAGGAATATTCTCGAACGAGTCATTAACTTTTAGTAGTTTTTGCCTTTTCCCTTTCGTAGGAAATCTATCATCATTTTGCTGCTGAAAGACCATATTGTTCAGCTCTTCCATGTCGCTGTCATCAGCTTCTATGTGAATTGGATTGTTCCAATCAATGAGAACTTTAGAATACGAACTATTCCTAGCTTCACTTTCACCTGATGAAATAGAAACATCTAGATTATGCAATCCAAAAAATATATTAGGATTTCTAATATTGATTTTTCTCATAAGTTTTATTTAAGCTAAAATTATTAAGAAAGATGGTAAGCACCAAAAATGAGAACAAAATATATGTAGTAAGTACTTCAGTGGAAATAATATATTTGTACCAGCATTTTTTCTCTTTTCGCGTAGCAATTTGAAAAACAAATCTAAACCTTTATCATAATATATAAGTTTGTATAGCATTTTAGAGCGCAACGGAAATGGAAATTATTATTTATTTCTCATACTATTTTACACGGACATAAAAGAATTAACACGTTTATAGGTAATAAATATGTGTGATAATACAGAGAAAATAGAAAAAAGTAATGTCAATCACACTTCTACGATGGTTCCTGAGCTTTGAATGTGTCCATATTGGGCGTTTTATTAAGTGCAGAAATCACAACGGGGAATTTACATTACGCAGACCACGAAGTGCGCTTTCAATGACAAAATAGCAATAACTTAATTTCACCCAGGTGATAACTTCTTAACTCAAATATTGTACCTAAATATTGTTAAAATGCAGCTCGTTTTTCAATATTGTAAGATCAAATAAAGTTGTAAATCAAACACTACCTTTCTTTCGCTGTTTCAATGAAAAACAAGAAAACGTAGCGAAAGAATACTCCTTGGTCAATGCTATGAAATAACTATGTAGAAATGTAGAAGTGTCATTTATGAACTACTTACCAGACCTTGAAACAACAAGACAGAAAAGGGGAAGTGCTGAAGGCCGGTATTTTCGCTAGTTATCTAATTTTCGAAAAGTAACCTTAGGTCTTGCATTTCGAAACTGCATCGAGACGCTTAATTTCCATATGCTATAAAACGTTGAAATATACATGCTTCCTTTATCCTCAACTTTATGACTAGTCTCCAGTAATATGGTGTGTAATCCATAGTGGATTGGTGAGTGCTATTGAGAACTAAGATACGTCCAAATGGAAACGTCAAGTTTTAGAGTGGAGATTCATCACAACTATTTCGTGAGAGCAAAAGAGAATTTAACTATCGTGAAGGAAATATTATACCGGTACTGTTTTGATCGCAAAAATGTCTCATTTCGGTAATAAGTTATGGTCATGGATGCATCGCGTTTTGGGACGCAATTTTTCGTTTCCATGCATTTATAAAACTTTGTATAGCAAAGTATGGTATGATACCGCTTAAATAAAACACTGGCGTATATATAGTTTTGTATGAATGTACTAAGTTATGAAAACGGGAATGTTCAGGAAGATTAAAAATAAATTGGTTGGAAGTTTACGTATATATATGACCAATTGCAGAATTAACATTTGAAATCATACTAGCGAAACTAAGGGAACTTAATCATATTGGAGAGTGATGAAACAACATAGAGTATAACGGTAGCAACGTTACATGCTGCATAAAACATTTTATTTACTCTTCGTATATATAGTTAAAATTTTTAGACGGAACTCTTGGAAGTGCAGCTAGGAGCTTCAAACGAGTGTATATATAATTGGGAGAACAGATAGGAGTTTCAACTGAGCATACATATATTCGTTCCTAGAGTCCCTTATAAAGAAAGAAAGAAAAAACGAAGTCTTAATTCGTTTAACTTTGTTAGTTGTATCATAGCTTACTATAAGTATTGCATCCAGTTGCTGTTCATCGAAGCTTGTAGAAGGCAAAAACGGGAATTTACTGATATTAATTTCATTAATTGATGAATATAATTGAATAGCAATTATATTGTGATGCCCAGTGATAAGTGTTGAATCTCTCATAGTGTCTTTTTCCTCTGTTAGGGGAGAGCGGAGAATTCTGCCATATCCTTTTCCCTCCTTTCTCCTCGCATCTAGTGCCAGCCACAGCAAAGCCAAATCAGAGGAGAGCAGTAACATTCTAACTATCATAGATTAACAGCGACGAATATGTATCTTGTGAAATTTGCGCCATTACATGTGCGCCCTGTGCTTTGTTTCAATATTTGAATAGTTTCTGTTTAGTTACATTAAAATATATTCTTTTAAAAATTAAGAGTCCAAATGTTGTGTGCAGTGCAGCAATGATAGTAGCAAAGTCTTCTTTAGTAAAATGCTATTTGCAAATTGAGACACGATTTGTAACAGCTACATAATGACGTAGTGGTCGAAGTAATTAGGAAATTTAGTGTTTATTTACGCAAAATGGAACAGTGACGATTTGGCCATATTGAACAAGAAGGACAGTGAGATTATTTAGGGAATATTATTTAACTATTTAAAAAATGACGTTGACAACAGTTTGACACGTTTCCAACTCCTAAATAATGCCGTCTTGAGACTTATACACCAGAGCTATTTCTTTTTCTTTTTTGTACTCGTATAAGAAACTACCTTTAGAAATTAGGCATGATGAAATGTTTTCTTTCAAATGAATGTAGTATTATCCTAGTGTCATATTGAATGCCTCATGAGTTTAAGAAATTTAGGAAAAATCAGTCTTATACCGGAAGAGTTTTATATTTTATTTTAAAGTAAGAGAAATATTGATTTTTTTCTCGTTATATTTTACTATGGTTATTATTTTCTAAGTTTTGTCATATCGTAAATTAGTATGTCTGCAGAATATATAGGAAGACATATGTTTCAGTTAACAGACTTTATACTGTATTAATTATTATTTGAATAAGCCCTGACAATTAATCATGAAGTTAATAAGCTAGCTTTTATCTGATGAGTAATTTCCTGGAGATCCCGTATATAATATCTTGTCAGTGTACGATGAATAGAAATAAATACATACAGATTGATTAATTGAGATTCTTGAAAATAAATATAACGTTACATTAGATAAAACAAAATAAATAAACAATTTTCCATCTTTATTTTTATTCACCGCAGGTAAATGTACACATATCGTGAACATAATCCTGGAAGTCAAGAGAGATATATCCTTAAATAGGGTCAAAGAGCCCGACATTACCTGTTCATATGAAAATTTTAGGTACACACGTAAATCGCATCTTGTTTCAATTAACTATCGCAACATTTTTACAGTAATATTTTCTGCCGAACGGAAGGACTTTCTCGACTGAGAGGAAGCTCACAGAAAGAGGAAGATGTGTCTGGTCTGTCTTAATTGGAAGAACCACCAATAAGAATTCGAGAAATTAAATTCTTTCTTTTCCTTATCCGTTCTGGGCAAGTTTATGACCATATCGGATCCCTTCCCCAATAAAGTTTTCCTACAATTTCAAGGAGGAAGACAGCCACTTCATCTAATTGCATCCGAATGTTTATTAGTAGCCTATAAACAGATAGCTGAGCTTTTAACTATGGATTTCTTTCCGCGTTTCTCAAAACATTAACAAGACGTGAGTTTCTTCAAATTAGACTGTGTGCGCTGCAGAAAGAATAACCTAACTGTAATATATGAACATGTAATATCATAAACAAATTTCTTTTTTAATATCTATAGACAAACTGCATATTCTTTAGTATTCTTTACTTTTATTTTGCGATAGAGTATTGCTTCTGTTTCTGTTTTTCCAATATGAACAAGTTAGTGTAAATATGTGGATGTATTAAATATACTATAGTTATTCTGTTATCATGGAGTTATTAATTGCTTTATATTAATTATTGAAGAAAGGAATTACGCCACTATCAAGTAATATTCGAAATTCTACTTTTAAATACATTCATCTGTCACACTTATTTTCTGTGAGTTGGCCAGATTTTGTGGAATCAGTTGCGGCTTACATTTAGGCTCTGCTGTTCATGTCTAATATACTATAGGACTCACTGACTGATTTATTAACGCCCGATTCAAAATTATGTATTGAAAATCTTCAAATTTAAACATCATCTCTTGTGGCTTAGGTAAAGGATAGAAAAATACCTGCGGAGATGTGAATCTTAAGAGAGATGAAAATTATTAATTACTTCAGTAGAATCTACAAACTTACGACTTGTTAAAAGTAAAGATTTAAATTTAGCATATAAACTACGCTTTTCAAAATTCAATTCCAAAGAATGCGAACAGGAGGAACATAAACTGATTTTTCAAATAACAAAGTGAGAAAGAATTCAACCTGAATTTACTTAAGTTGGAGAAATAAACTTCGGCATATGAACTCTCATTTAAAATAAGTAATCATTAAAGTGTTTTTTTTAAAATCGAAATTTAACTTCTAAGGGAAAGAGGTGACAAAATAACCTATAATATAAAAAACAAATTTTTACATATCTAAATTTTAAGAACAGTACCTTCACAAACGAAAAAAAAAATGTATTTTGTAATTATTATCATTTTTTTAATGATGAAAACTCATCACTTAAAGCACGAATTTTATGTGGAGTTTGATGAGAAAGCAGGTACAGAATATTATTCATGGTAACACACACAGATATTTCCTACCATGATTATATGTTTCTATCAACTTCAGTTCTTAATTGCAGCTACTATGACTAATTTTGATTTGACTGTCAGGAATGCTTAAAGATAACAGTGAAGGTTTCATAAGAAAAGAAAACTGATGAGTAAAGTTGAAGAATACTCACATTTCCTAACTTTCCTCTAACTAAATAGTCTAATAAGACAACAAACATGAGAATTAATGCAGTACAAAGACATTCTCACCAATTGGATTTGATCCTACAATCGCCAATTAAATAATCATTTTCTAAATGAGAAAACAATAAAAGAGCTTTATAGCCATTAAGATACTAGTATTTTAGACAATAGAATCTAGATTGAAAATTCTACTTGAAGAAAAAATGTATTTCTCTGACCTTGGCATTCTTCTAGTGAACTTACCATTTAGATTGAGTTTTGCAATGATCTCTTCTAACTCTTCTTGGTTTAATTTTCGAGTTCCTTCTGTGACATTTGGGACAACACTTCTCTTAAATAGTAAATGGGCAGGATGCAATAAATACTCAGTCTTGTGGAGTGGAGTTTCATCATCTCCAAAATCCTGGAAACGAAAAAGTAAATAAGATATATATATATATATATATATATATATATATATATATATATATATATATATAATAGTCTAAGAATCGTGTGATACTTACGCAACAACTTTTATAGAGGAAGTTTGGCTACGGGCATATAATTTGAAGTACTTACCAATTACCTCTATAAAAATTATTGCGTAAGTACCTTAGGATTCTGAAACATGAATTTTTGGATAGCGCACATATTAGTTTCTAAGTGAAATCTTGACCCGACTACGGTAGGTCACATAGTATTGGAGCTATGAATCTTTAAAATTAATTTTTTTATGTTTTCGGCAGCCTATAACTCCGAAATTACGGATATATTATCTGAAAATTAAATCTACGATTTTTGTGCCTAGAAGACATACGGTTAATATCGATATGGAGAAGATGGAGTTACAACATACGCAGGGATTTAATTAGGAGCTTTCTCATTAAGAGTAAAAATTAAGATTACGATTCATTTCCTCATTTTAGAAATCGCTGTGTGTCGAGGAAAGTCGCAATAACGAATAGAAAGGGGCAGAGAGAAATTGAATTAACAGAATGAACAGACTATACGAAGTAAATCTGTACGGTTGAGAATATTAAAAATATTTTGTGCGTGTGATTAACATGGTATTTCGTTGTGATTTATAAGTTAATTGTAAATAGTTCCCTAAGATAGAATTAGGTATCATCTCGTGAATGGTTGGTCAAGCATAACTTAGAGCCTAGAACTCATAAGCTAATCCATCCTTGTAGTGCATCAGTGTTGCCACCAGAAGAGAGGAAAAGCGTGGAATAGAGCTAGATAATTTTATGCCCTTCAATTAGTGAAAGATTCTCATGTTTAAGGCAGGTATGATATTGTATTGTACCTAGTATTACATTGTCCTGATTCATATTGTACTGATATGTAGTCCTACTTTCTAAAATATTTTGTACATAAACTAACGTTTTGCAGTCTTCTTTTATGGTAGAAGGAATATATTTTAATTATGAATTAACGTTTACTTTTTACTAACGTCTATCAGATTGCTATGCGTACGAAATATAAGTTTATTTATACCGTAAACATCACTTTAAGGTAAGTTGAGCAGAAAATAATTTTGTGAAAGGAAAGTTCAAATTAAGGAATTCTTTTGTTTTCTGGTTTAGTAGAATGAGATACATATTGTCAGTTTAAATTTGTTAGTTTAGTTCATTTAAAGTAAGGTCATTGCATTATGGTGTGTTATCCTGGCCGAATTTAACTTCCCTGTGGATTTCTGTTAATGAAAATATTAAAGGCAAGCGTTGTACCTTTGAAACAATGTACCTTTGAACACTTGTACTTTTCTCGAATTCAAAGCTATATAGGTGAAGTGATTAAAATTCATTTGATAGAGGAAGTGCGATTGGCAGTTGTTTACTGAGTGTTGTGCCAAGTAATGTTCGTTTTTCAATTTTTTTATCCTCAAAAAGAAGATTTGTTTTGTAGTTACCTTTTGAGTTTTGTGCCCTTTGGTTCTCGCGACTTGTGATATATATTTGTCCAAACTTGGGATAGAATCATTGGTGAGTACAGCAATATTTTTAGTTTTAACTTCTAGTGGAGAAATTTTTTTTCGTAATGGCGACCCTCTTCTACCTATGAACATTGATGCATCGTGTACCTTTGAACGATAAATAATAATGTTCAAAGGTACACGATGTAATTAGTTAAAACAATTTATCTATTTTATATAGGTTAGGTTAGGTTAGGTTATAAAGTTATTAAATATAATTTTAAGTAGTTTCTAAATATTCGCTTGTTTTTACGTGTGTTCAGGTAAAATGCCGAGAAGTAAGATTGGGAGGAAAAGAGAATCCATTAATCCTGATGCTATGAATGCAGCTGTTGCTGGCGTAACTGCATTAAAAAAAGTAAAATAAAAAGTAAAAAAGCAATTGAAAGAGCACGAGAAGTTGGGATAATAATGGTGACTCTACCTCCACACACTTCAAACAACTCACAGCCATTAGATAAAACTGTGTTTAGACCATTTAAGACATATTATTACCAAGCTGTAGATGAATGGCATCCAAACAATCCTGGAAAAACATTTGACATTTCTGGAATTGCAGAAATTGGAGAGAAAGTGTATGACAGAGCATTCAGTACTAGTAATATAACTATAGGATTTAAATCACCTAAAATTTTCCCATTGGACCGTGGTACTTTCACCGATGATGATTTTCTGTGTTCCTTCCTTACTGATCGACCACCTCCAGAAGAAATTTTTATAGCTAAACCTTTTATTGCAATTAATAACTCTTAATATTTGTGGCTTCTTTTTATATTATTGCCACAGAAACGTTGTAATTATCACTTTGTTCAAAGGTACAAGAGAGTCTGTTCAATGGTACATGACTATAATGTACCTGTAACAAAACGGATATGTTCATATTATATCTTATAAAAGCTATTGTAATTATGTAACACGTTTAAAAATTGTGCTATCTGATAGCGAAGAGATGGCACTTCAAATATACGACAAAAAATTGGGAAAAAGTGCTGAATATTAGCACCAACATTTCGAAAATTATAAGTGTTCACAGGTACAATGCCGTCCCCTACGTATAATTGAATTAAATCGATATTTTGCTGTTTCTTCCTTAGCATTTACATTTAAATTAACGAAACAAAACATATATGATTATTTTCTTGGATAATAAAGAAAACGATCCTAATTGGTAAATTCTTTTAGATATTCGGTTGGAAAGAATATAACGAAAGTAGAATTTGTCGATGGTTAGATTAAGGGAAAGATCTAATTACACATACACGCTTCAAATACCATACACAACAGAAAAAGTACAAGAAAACTACGAGAAAATAAAGCTTTGAAAGGAAAAAGTGCTCTACTTGTAATGGATGATTTGAATGTTGTTGTGGAAAAACAAAAAGGTAACATAGTAAATAAATGGTTTAGGATAAAGAAATGAAAGAAAAGAAGGATTGATCAATTTTTGTCGACAGAACTCACTGATGATATTGAATGCTTGGTTCAACCAGCAGTAAAGAAGTTTCCTTTCGATGAACATATATACCATATAAATAAATGATAATTAAGGTGGAATGGGTTTCGGAATAGTTTAACGAATACAGAACTTTTTCTTGAGGTCAGTATCTTCGGGTATTACATCTTGTGTTGGGTTAAGGGAATATCCAACTGAGAGATGTTACTTGGAGAAAAAGACTGGAAACAAGAAATATATATTTAAAATTCGAAAGATGGGGAAATGAAAATAGGTTCTCTAGAAAATGTAAAGAAAAGTATTTAAATTCAGACAATTAGAAACAAAACAACGGACAGTGAAAATATTTCAAACTATGAGTGATTGAGGGTGAGGAGGACACGGTAAAGTAATGCGAAGAAAGAGGGCCAAGAAGGCATTTTTATAGAGGATTTTTTTAATGAAAACTAGTAAAACCGAGACATGGAAACAAAGTTGTATAGAAGAAGGAAAAGGAACATATAGAAAGTTCTATACTGAATTGCGTAGAGAAAGCGGAAAAGTTGGGGTAGCTTACTATAAACGATAGTGCGATGATAAAGAAGAATTACAAAAAGTAAGACAATAGAACAAATGTAAAGGGAAACAAAATCAATGGAACTTAGAAAGAAAACTATGACACTAGCAATTAAGAAGGGAAAAACAGTAAGTGAGCAGAATTAAGTTTTAAGTTTAAGGTAGTTGGAAAGAATACACTGGAAAACTATATTGAAATAAAATGACTGTGTAATGTATCTATTCAAGAGCAAAATGAATTAAGCAAGTATGGGAAAGCATATAGAAAATTGACTTTTAATTCAAGAAAGTTCTTAGCGAGATGAAGAATGGGAAGGCAACCATGTCAAGTTGTAAATCAATTAATTTACTTAAGAAATAGGAAATTCCTAACGCTCTTGTTTTTGGTACGAGTGGTCCCGGGTTCGATGTCCGGTATGAACACCCGGTCGAAAAGGTGTAACAGCTTTTCTACGCCAGCCATCTTGAGTGAGGCTCTTCTTGGGTTTTCCTCATTCACACCAGAAAAATGCTGGGATGGTACATAACATACAGGTCGCCTCCTTCCTCCCCATTCCCGGGTAGTGTACTCACCGAACGACGTTATCCTTCATACGTGACCGACTTAAGGCTATAGATGGCGGTCATGACTAGAAATAATATAAATAAATAAGAATATAGGAGAAAAGGGATAGAAACAAATGTTATTTAAGAATATAGGAGAAAAGGGAAAGAAGGAAATGTTCCGGATATGTAACGAAATATATGATAGGGAGAATGGACCCAATATTTGACAGGGATGGTAATAATTACTGTGACTAAAAAAATGAATGCAAAACCATGTGAGGACTATTATTCTTAAACCTGATGCAGCAGAAATTCTGCTTCGAATATCGAACAGGAAATTATATAGCTGAACAAATGAGGAAGTAGAGAAAGAACAATTCAATTCAGGACACAAAGTACTGCAGACGAAATAAGCTTGTTATCAGTAATCAGTGAAAAGCTTCTAGAGAAAGAAAAGAATGTTTTTTTTTTTTTTTTTCCGGTTTGGAGAAGGCTTGTGACCATAAAAATTGCGAAGTTTTGATGGAATTGCTAAAGACAGTTTGGGTGAAATACAAGGACCCGAGATTCATAGAGAACTTGTATATGGACCAGCGAATAAGAGTCAGAATCAGATAAGGAAATAACAGAGGGAAGTGGAATTGGAAAGATTTCGATAGGAGCATGTCTTTAACCCACTATCATTTATATATTAGATACACACAGTGTGTAGTTAGCAAATAGTCAAAAATCGTTTAACTAAGGGAGAACAATGTTTGGACGGGAAGAGAAGAATTGAATGTGTTCATTTAATAGACGATGTAAGCTCTTTAGAGTTCAAAAATTAAAATAAAAGGAAATTTGCAGTAAAGTTGAGAAAAATGTTAGATAAAAATACATACTGGAAAGACAGAAGAAATGATGACTGGAACAAAGGGTACTGTTACATCTATAAAAGCTGGAGAAGAGAAAGTAGAACGGGTAACTTGTTTTCAGTACCGAGGTATTATTACCGAAAACTAATAACGATTTTGATGTGAACGAAATATACATAGGTATAAACAAAGATAACAACTAACTGGACGTATAGAACACACATTTTCAAAACTAATAATTGTGCTAATCTTTATGTGTTCTGTGATGAAGATCCAATCCCATTGACTTCTCATCGATATTTCAGGCATATTACACGAATATCTTTCATCAGGATAAATTCTAAGCTAAATTGTGAAAAGTTAAACTCTTCACATTCTAGAATATAGCACTTCAGTAACAATAATAAATTACTAGAAGCAAAGAAGTTCATCGTTTCACTAAATGAAGAAACCATTCTATTAACGTGTTCTATATCTATTTCCTATATGTTACATACTATATTACTTAATAGTGCATCATTTTAATATACTGTATATACACTTTTATTTCTTTTTACAGGTGGCTTTTACCAGTCTTCTAGTCAGTCTTAAAAAAATCATTGAACAATGTGTTCTTTTCTTACACATCAATGTCGTAGAAAATTTTATACGATTAAATACAATATAGTCTTGCAATTAATATTTCCATACCAAACTTGTTTCCAATGTACAAATTACGTATGAAGCAACTTATAAATTACAAAGTATTAATAAAATTTATATTAATACTGTTTAAATAAAGTGCTTATATATATATACAGGGTGGTAGGCAACTCCACGGACAAACTTTGGGAGGCGATTCCTTATATGAAATGAAAGAAAAAAGTTCTAATAAACATGGGACGAAAAGCGTCTCCTTTCAGAGTTATGAACCGCCGAAAATTCGAAAATTCACGTTTCGAAACGCTCTGCCTTAGAAACTACAGGACCGATCACAAGCGGTTTAAGGAATTGCAAAGGAACTAGTATACGAACTATCTAAATATCCATGTTTTACCATCCTCCGTTATCGGCGAAAGGAACTGTAAAAAGGAAGTTGAGGTATAGGGATACTCCTTTAAGTACTAATAACGCGTTCGTTTCGCCGATAACGAAGGATGGTAAAACATGGATATTTGTGCTAATCTTTATGTGTTCTGTGATGAAGATCCAATCCCATTGACTTCTCATCGATATTTCAGGCATATTACACGAATATCTTTCATCAGGATAAATTCTAAGCTAAATTGTGAAAAGTTAAACTGTACTGTAAAAAGGAAGGAACTGTAAAAAGGAAGTTGAGGTATAGGGATACTCCTTTAAGTACTAATAACGCGTTCGTTTCGCCGATAACGGAGGATGGTAAAACATGGATATTTAGATAGTTCGCATACTAGTTCCTGTGTAATTCGTTAAACCGCTTGTTATAGGTCCTACAGTTTCTAAGGCAAAGCGTTTCGAGACATAATTTTTCGAATTTTCGGCGGTTCATAACTCTGAAATGAGACGTTTTTCGACCTATGTTTATAAGAACTTTTTTCTTTCATTTCATATAAGGAATCACCTCCCAAAGTTTGTCGGTGGAGTTACCTACCACCCTGTATATATATATATATATATATATATATATATATATATATATATATATATATATATATATATATATATATATATATATATATATATATATAAGTAGATACCTAGGTAAATAGGTATGAATCATACTACTAGTTTGTGCTTCGGCTACGATTTGTCTCAACATATCTTACTGCCGCCAAGAGTTGTAAGTACTGAATTTCCAACACTGTACAAAGATGAAATAGTAATACATCTTTGTTACTAAAACATTCACTGGATGTACAAAGCTACTGTGTTCTGTATATTTTTATAAGTTCCGTATCTATTTTGGACTTGCAAATAACATTCTTCTTCTAAAATAGAAGAAAGTGTGTGCTGAAACATAACTTTCAAACAAACATACTTTTGTCTATATTTCTACCTAATTGTATCAGTAGTATAAATACTTATGTACTTACCAAGCACCTTCCGCTGATGCAGTATGCCTTTTTCCCTTGTGCGCCACGACTGCAGTCCGTTCCAAAGGGAAACCATCCATCTTCTCCATTTACTAAGTAGAATCTATATGTTACTTGCTCATCCTGACAGGCCACACGACATGGTCTATCCGGATCCTCTGTAATGAGCAAAGCTTACTTCACACGCTGCAACTATTACATGATTAGATATTATCCTAAAATGGGAACATAAATGATTTTCAAGCTTAAGAGCAAAGACTGTTTTATTTCGTAACCTTTGTAATCATTGGTTACAAAGTTTGAACATTAATTTCTTTTCTAGTTCTCCTTAATTCCACTTTCGGGACAATATGGAAATTAGGCGCTTTAGCATCTTAAACTTAGTTTTTCGGTGCAGAAATTACTTTAAAGCATTGAAAATGTAATTGATGGATCGTGGGTTGCATGCAAGCTATTTAACTCCTCATGATAAATACCAGTAGACCTTACATGAAGAAAATAAAATATTCTAAGTTAGAACGAAATAACGACAGTTAAAACTGCAAATTAGTAATTGTATGAATAGATAAACTACAAAGAAACAGAACTTCAAGAATGGGTAATAAATCGAATTATGGGCAAAATTAAGAACAATTAAAATAGGAGCTTAATCTCCATCGTTATCTATTAAAACAAAAAAAAAAAAAAAAAAAACATTAAATGGGCAACACTAAATGTTCTCTGCCTTGTGAGTATTAAGGGCAATGCATTTATGATAATACGAATGATCACTTCGCGATTTAAAATGCAATGGGTTTCGAATTTGTAATTATTTGTAATTACATTTTGTAATTATTTATTTTATTAGCTTTGATTTAACGTGCTCTCATGTGCAAGAAAGAAGTTCAAAACACGATTCAGTTTAATACAGCTTAAATATACTGATTTTTAACGTACTACTTTTTTGTGTCTATGTTTTAGCAAATATGTCTATGTCCCTGTCAAAATCCAGAGGAGCATGTTTGCCCTTCTGGATCAGAATCCAGAGGAAGGTCAAGGAGTTGCTTCGCAACCAACTGTGGCTAAATTGAAAGGAATTTTGTACTCAGACCAGCTCATAATAAGGTAACATACAAGAAATATGCTACAGAAAGAAGAGATTATGAACGCCCGAGCTTTCTAGTATTCTATGTAAACACTTTTTTAATAATTCTTTGTAAAACATTTTGTAGACAAATTTTGTTGAAGTATCCTCTTATTCTGTTCTAAGGTTGAGCAATTCAACAGCCTCTATATAAAGAAGTGTTTTTCTTATCAGCAATGAGTTGGCAAAGTAATTCCATCTCTTTCCTTTGGGTGTTGGTGAAAGGCAGAGACTAGCTGAATTGTATAATCTCAATCTCATTTAGTATTTATATTTTAAGTGTAATTTCTTTACAGTGACCAAATAAATTGTTGCTCTACGAATTCACTTTGCCTTTGATTGGCCAATATATGATTCCTTATGCTTGCATGTCGCTACAAGCACTCCAGAGCATAAAATGTGCTTGACGACCCTCCTATATTTTATAAAATTTAATATTTATTTCATTTGAATTTATTTGTATTCACGAAAATTCTTTTATGCATATTTGTACTTGTAAGTGTACAATAGTATACGTGTAAGTTTTACTTTAGTACTAGGCTAGCATTTAACCTGCAATATATTGTTTCTTTATTGCAGTATTTATTTACATATATGTGTTATATTTTGTATATGATCAAAATCACATACGCAGTACTAGCTAGCAAATTGTGTATCTATACCTGAAGAGAGTTTAGAGGTACTGTAGCCTAAGTTTCAATATACAAAATAAAGACATATGAAATTCGGAAAACGATGATAATTTTTCAGTAATGAATCCATCTATTTGAATAAGCTTTTCATCATTGCTTGATGATAGTTCTCCTTGTGAGGCATTCTGATGGCGACATGGATCAATTATAAATATCCACAATGTATTGCCGTTATAACTTACAATTCATTAACCTACCCAGATAGATAAAATTATTTTCTTGTTGTAATTTGCAAATGTATGTAAGCCATTAAAACGAACAGTCTTTCAGAACGAGTGGAATTGTACGAAAAGAATTTTACTACGATATTAAGGCATATTGTACCTGTTGATGGTGATATCTGCATGCCTAACCCAGACAATCGCCTTACTCGTTCACTGTACTTTGAACAAATGGCGCTTGCATATTCAAATGGTGTCTTCAGTCTTGAGCAGTCCTAAAAGGAAGAAATAAAAATAAATTTCTATATTTGTCTTTCAGAAACATAAGTAAAATCTCATTATTTTCATCCTGTTATTTCAATAAACTTACATATATTATATTACATATGTCATATATTATTATATTACATATATTACATATTATATTATATTTACACGATGTTTCAAAACAACATCGACAACGTTTGGGAGGTGATTTCTGACACCAAGATAAGACAAAAAGTGTAGACCAACCTGGGTGCACAAATGTTTCCTTTCCGAGTTAGAGGCTGCCGAAAACATGAAAAACATAAAAACATGAAGGTCCATACTGCCCAAATTATGGGATCTACTGTAGTCGGGTCAAGACTTCACTTAGGAACTAATATGTGCGCTATTTAAAAATCCATGTTTCAGAATCCTAAGGTATTCACCAACAATTTTTATAACGGGAGTTTGGCTTCGGGCATATAATTTGAAAGTACTCACCAACTACCTCTATAAAAATTGTTCCCGAAGTAACGTAGGATTCTGAAACTTGGATATTTGGATAGTGCAATATTAGTTCCCAAGTGAAGTTTTGATCCTACTACGGCAAGCCCTATATTTTTTCATGTTTTCGGCAGCCTATAACTCCGAAAGGAAGCATTTGTGCACCCAGGTTAGTCTATACTTTTTGTCTTATCTTGATGTCAGGAATTACCTCGCAAACTTTGTCGGTGTTGTTTTGAAACACCCTGTATTATAGTCATTTTTATATTATAGCAGATACCATCCAGACAATGTATTATTTGAAAAATATTGAATACAATGAATCACTGGTGTTAAACAGGTAACTATCTGCGAACATACGAGCATAGATGAATATCATTATAAGAAATAAGAGGAAGAAAAAATAGTTACACCAAAGAACTTAAAACGTCAGCAAAGATTGAAAATTAGGTCTGAAGTTGCAATACTAAACTTCCATAGTGAACTCTTACTTAATTCCTTCTCAGCTTCTGAAACGTGAAATTAGATGCCACTCGTTTCGAAACTATTACATAGTACTATGTAAATACTCGTATTACAAAGAAGACATATGAGAAATAGACGATGGACCCAATATAGTTTTGCAAATCCATCCTTTGTGGATCTAGTTTGAATTAAATTGAAAAAGGAAAACTGTGACTTAACCAGAGATTCAACGTGGATTTTCTCGGGTTCTCTTTCTTTACACTTTCTCATTCCACCATTATTATCCACCTCATCATCTTCTCCCTTAGGCTCGGTGTATAATCGTGGGACGTTAACTCAAAAAAAAAGTATTGCGGATTGCAGAATACCACCTAAAGAATAGGAAAATATATTCCTGTTTTAGGGACAATACGGTTTCGCAGTCGCTCCCACATCAGCACGGTAATTCCGACACCTAGGCTCGACTCCTACGGTCCAGTGAATATTTTCCACTCTTCGAGTGGCATGGTGATATTGATAGGTGACTATGATGTTTCGGTAGAAAATACAAAAGAAGTGAACGTGTGTACTTTGCAGAAACTATGACATTTTCAACGGAATCTGAATTGTAAATCAACACGGAGCACCGAAATTTGAGGAAAATTTGACGAATATGATTTTAAAAATGTTACAAAGACTAAATCAATTTTAATATTTTGAGGTATGTGATAGAAGGTATGATGAGAACAAATTAAGGGGGGAAGAACAACTTACAAATACAATAAATAGGGGATACAGTTCCTAGGTTAGGACGATGTTATCTAGGACAGTGGTGCATAGAAACTTCTTAATTTTGCACGTTTTCTGTCAGTTGTGATGGAATAGTTTTGACGTAAATTGTACTACTACTGATATTCTGAGGGTAGACAGGCCAGAAAGCAATTTAACAAATGTTTGGTTGTCCCTTCTTTTATAGTACTTTTGTAGACTTCTGCAAATTTAAGTCATTGTACAGGCTTTGACTGTAAATATATAAATTTTAAAAATATATTAATTACCTTCTTTTTCTGATACATGTTTCTTTATAACAATAGTAGCTTATTTATAAATGTAAAATGAAATTGAAAATACCACTACCATTTAGACTCTCGTTTGAAGTATCTTTATTTCAAAATTATGCCCTATGATATAGTTAAAATCATTATGTGGTTATATACATATGAGATGTATATAAGCAACACACATCTCTAGTTTACGTAATAATCCACTCCGACCAATTGGTAGAGCACCCTTCCGATATCTGTTCCCTCCTCTTTTCATAGAGCAAGTTGCTTTCCCAAAATATGTTAACCCTCCTTTAAATAGAGCCAGTCTACACCTTCTGTTATCAATACGAGATATAAATTCCATGAATTTTCAATTTCATCTATATTTACTAGCCATTCACACTGAAACAGTAACTTTTGAACAATACACATTCTTTATTGTGGGTACTTTTAGACGTTATAAACACTTTTTGAGAAGCTTCATGGTGATTGGATGAGTCCTCCGTAAACAATACTCAAGACGAACCTGCTTTCTAATATAAACTTTTCTTTGAAGGGTCGGTTGCTGGAAGAAAAAAATGCCTCGACTTTGGGTTACAAAACACTTTTCCACTCTGTCTTTCCTTCCCTCTGTCGGTTTGTTGCTAGTGGGTCATCCTCCAGACCTCAGCTTTCAGGTCATCCTATCCTTGTTTCTTAGTGTGTAATAATAATAATAATAATAATAATAATAATAATAATAATAATAATAATAATAATAATAATAATAATAATAATAATAATAATAATAATAATAATAAAATCTCCAATGAATGAAGACGCATTGGCAGCAGAGAGAACAAGTTCGAACTATATTTGACCTAGCCGATATATGGTGTAGAGTGAATGGGGCTTGGATAACGTTAATAAAACGCAGAAGTGAGTACAGTAGATCACTCGAACGGTAACGGTATCCGTCAGTGCCGAAAATATAGAAAAATACACTCGTCTTTCTCTTTTCTTTTCGCTTCTCATTTAAAGTATTGATATACCCCTTGTAAAAATCAACATACACTATTTGGAAAATTACCTCGCGAGACGCCACGAACCTAACTCAAAAATCATCCCCATAAAAGGGACTCTCTCTCTCTCTCTCTCTCTCTCTCTCTGTATGTCTGTGTGTGTGTGTGTCTGAGGAAAGAACAGCCAATGCGTTGTTTTTCTGAACCTAATTGTTGAATTTGCTGCCATGGTAAAACTTTCATTTCGCTAAACTTGACAAACAGTATAATAAAATATAAAGTTTGTCCAACAATGAGTGTAGAATGCACAGACAAGCAGTTAACTCTAAAGTTTCCCTATAGTCTCTCCCCGAAATTAAAAGCATTGATCTATTACTTCCAATTCGAAGTCATTCTTGCTTTTAGTTTAGCAGTGACAGAGTTCTTATTCTTTGCAGTCAAGGAAACACATTTTGCTTCGAAGTGCGGGAGTCTCATAGAGACAGGGACCCTTCATCTCATAGAGGCAGTAATCTTTTGTCAGTGTAGATCTTCCCGAGTTATTGGTCTCGGTTGTTCTTTCAATCCTTGTGAAAAATGGCGAAAAACAGTGACGGTGTTCTATATAATACTTTTAAGAACTTGAAAAACCGATTTGAATCCGCACGGTGTTTGATTAAAGTGTGAATTACGAAGAGGAAATGTGAAATTGGTGTATTGTGGCTGTGTCGCAAGAATGAAAACTTTCTTCGTGGTATCCGTAATTTTAACCCTTCCTTTATTGACGGCATTACGGGTAGTGCACTAAAGGAAGATAGTTGCGTGAAACACTCAAAATCTGAAATGCATGTAAATAACAGCAAGAAACCAAAATCAGTTCAAGATTTTTTTCGAAGACTCCAATAGAGCGAGTTACGTAATCCGTACACGATGTGACATTAAAACGCGTAGAGAAACTTATTGACATTGCGTACCTCTTGGCACAAGAAGAGATTGTATTGTATTTAATAAATTTTCTAAGCTGATAAAACTTGAGAAACGCCATGGTGTTGATTTAGATGATACCATAACGTGAATAAATGTGAAGAATTTACTTCTTGTATCGCAGAAGACATGATGAATAACGTAAAAGGTAGCTTGGCAAATGTTAAATATTTTACTATTTGTTGTGATGGGTCCACAGACCTTAGTGAAACTGAAAGGGACTTTTTTTTTTTTTAATATTTTGATTTATGAAGGTAGTGAGAGTTGCAAGGTGGAATTCAAGTACTTGAAAATAGCTGAACTTCCCTCTAGTTCTGCTGCAGGAGTTCTAAATTCAATAACAGACTCTTGCAGAGTTTGGAATCGAAAATTACAGTAATAACTTGGGTTTTTGGTAGACGGGGCTCCCGTTAATCTGGATTCTAGAAAGGGTGCAGTAACAGAATTGAAGAAAAATTGCCCTTGGTTGCTTACAGTCCACTGCCTCAGTCATCACTTAGAATTGAGTATTAAGGGCTGTGTCAAATCGACCTACCTTTCAGAAATACTTAGTTCTTTACAGAAAGTGAATGACTTTCACCTTAAGAGGCCTCATCACTACGAAATTAAAATACCGCTAATTTTACAGTAATTATGTAATATCTTCAAATAGATAAAAGATAATCGAAAAGTGGAACAAGACCTCCCTAGACAGTATTATTTTGCGTGAGATACCGTTATCACGACTCATTTATCTGCTTTCGATTTCCAGCCATTTAGATAATCGGCATTTATTTTCGCGTTTCTAAATAACAGCAAACGAAAAGCTACTAGGTGACTAGTGATAACAGTACCTCATGCAAAATAACATCGTCTAGGGAGGTCTTGATCCACTTTTCGATTATCTTTTATCTATTTGAAGATATCACATAATTACTGTAAAATTAGCGGTATTTTAATTTCGCAGTGTTACAAACTCTTAAAAGCCCCACTCGTTTAGCTCACAAGGAGAGGATACGATATCAGGACTCGAGTTGTGCAATAAGGGTTATGTATCCTTAAAGAGCATCAAGTAGTTAGTTAATTACGAAGTTATTAGCTGCAGTCAGCCAATGGAGAAAAAGTGACGGAACTTCAAAGGTAACATGGAGATCTGGAGATCTATGGTAAACACATGAAAGAAAGCGTTTCTCCCGTCTCTCCTATGTATTTTGGAAGCTGAGATAGCGATTCAAATAAAGTGTTCAAGTCACACAGTTGATGTGGAGAGTACAAAGAATCGAATGATCCAAACAAAAGCGATTTGCACAATGTACACATCTTATAATGACTAACAAAGACAACAAGCTTTCCGACAAATTTATTCCTGCGAATGTCACATTCACGAAGAAACTGATCCCGGTTGGATACACAGGACTAATCCACCCCCTGCAGGTGTACTTTTTCCGTCCTTACAAGAAATTTATCAAGTTCACCACAGACACAATCGTACTTTCCCAAGAAACGAACATGTGGCACCGTATATATATATATATATGAATGATTTACATCATAAACTCAAATTTACAAGTATAGCATTCTATTTCGAAGTATCAATTGTATATTTACTTTTGCTGAATTTTAAATTTGCATCAACTAATGAGAATCGAGTCATTATAACGTTTTGTAACACGTTTAACAAATATATGTAAAATTTTACCAGTTATTTGTTCACTACATGTGCTACAAAGATTCAATATTTTAAAAAAAAGGATATTCCAGTTATATGTAATCAATGAGATTTTTCATCATTAAAAAAAAGAACGAAGAAAAAAGTTCACTTACCGCCTTCTCAGGTTCACATAACTGAATACTTGAGGTACTTCCAATGCAGTTGGATGTTTGGCATTCTCGTTCCACTAATCTCAATCCTCTGCCTGGCGCAATGCAGTTAAATCGACACAGACTACCAGGAGTCCAGGCAGTCCATTCCCGAGCAAACAACGATGAATCTCGAGGTTGTTCAAAAGAACAACGGTCATGGGCATTACTAAATATTGCCGTTCCAAATTTGTCGCACACAAATTCCTGTGAAAGAAAAAGCAACTTTTCAATGCGAGGATTTATTGTCCAGTTACAAAGTTATACCTGTTTATTATGAGATACTATACACTATATATCTATATATCTATTATTCGTTGTTGAGATTTTTTTATATTTCTAATGAAAATAAAATAAAATAAACGTTGCACTGCTCAATTTTATAGCTAATAATTTCGATATCTTTCCGCTGTTGTCTTCTAGGAACCCTTAATAAGGACAGGTTACAAAATTTTAGATACCACAAATGCTATACAAGACTATCTTTAACTAATTTATTTGCTGAAATAGTTTTACTTCAAAACGAAATCCTCCTTAACTGTTAATTTTTAATTTCTCTTCCCTCGATTTTCCCGCTCTTTTGTCAGATTATGGAAGCAAATAATATGGCATAGGCTGTAGCTTTGTATATAGCTCGGATATTTCTGTTAATAAAACTACTTTTGATAGTATCCCATTCTTTGTTTAAATTTCTTCTTTGTTAAGATTTGAATTTTTAATGTGAATAAAAACTCTTCCACTATATTCTTTTCAATACGTGACGACTGTTTATGTAAAAATGTGAAAGTCATTTGTATTATGTTTGTGTTGTAATAAGTGTTTAGATGAGCTTGAAATTTTTAAGCTTTTCTTCTTACAGTTCTTTTTAATTTCAGTTTTAATATTGCTCTTTGTCACAGAAAGCTTCTAATCTCTAGCTTCTAATGTTAATAAACAAACATTGTTTGTAACCAATTAATGTTTTTCCCGCATCGATTGAAGATTTGCAACAAGGTTAAATTTGTAATTTTGAACAATTTTTATTTAAGCTGTTCGTCAGCTTTGGGGATAGTAGAATTACAATTCATTTCCATATAGTATGAGATTTCCATATGCTGGTTGTTGTTTATATACCAACCTAGAACGTGCATTTTTTTAACGTGCTGCGAGTCATATTGTAATATCCCACACTATATTTTTTGAAACGAAACATTAGTGAAATTGATAAAATTGTCAATCTCACTTTTTAAAACATCCTCTCAAGTTACAAACCTCTAAGCTTTAATGAAGAAATTAACTCGTACATCTACTTTAGTAAGATAAGAATATGCTGTTTTTATTATCAATACGAGCCACTAGACATTGCTTTTCTGTAATCTCTGTGGCAAACTTATTATTGTCTTCTGCGCATGGTTATATCCAACTAATTTAAGATATTATATTTGTAATTTTACTATGAATTTTATTTTCAGACCAATATTGTTTAATTCAGCTAATATATATGAGTTTGGTGAATAGCGTAGTAAAAGGTCATGAATGGGGAATTCAAGTTCCCAGATTCATGTTTTTTCAGGATTCATATATATATATATATATATATATATATATATATATATATATATATATATATATATATGCGGCCCAAAAGTAGGTATACACCCCTACATTGAATAAGTATAACATTCTAGCTTATGGGTTTATTTGCTTCTACTGTTCCGAGAGATTAAGGTATGAGTAAAAGGCTTTAAGAACAAATAATAAAGAAACTAAGCAATAACGTTAAGAAATGATATAAAATGCAATGAGCTGATCAGTACGGTACTGTATACCTACTTTTGGGCCACCCTATATATATATATATATTATATATATATATGGGTGACCCGGGAGGAAGGGGCAATATTTTGGGAAATGGTAGTATGGGTGATATTAAGCAAAAATGTTCATATGAACATAGGTCCTAATCTCAATGGTTTGAGAGCTGCAGGTTGTGAACCATTTTTGGCTTTATATTGCGTATTGCTCACCCTGTATTTACTTTACAGAGCGAATTTCAAAGGTGATGAAATGGTTTTTCGAACGGTATGCAAAATGTGGCAGTAGTAGCTTTGAAAGGAAGCTATTGAGGAAAATTTGGGAAAGTTAAGGTTATTTAAAGAAATTGGATGGCAACACTGATCCAAAATATGCCTCAATAACAATGGCAACAAAGACACCACTGCTACATATTGCATACCGTTGGAAAGGTCATTTCATCATCTTTCAAATCCTATATGCCTTACCTCTGTAGAATAACTACAGGGTGAGCAAAATGCAATATAAAGTAAAAAATTGTTCATAACCTGTAGTTCTTAAACCGCTGAGATTAGGACCCATGCTCATATGAACTTTTTGCTTAGAATCACCCATATTACAATTTCCCAAAGTATTGCCTCTTCCTCCTGGGATATCCTCTTCATATGCCAATATCTGCTGTATTTTAATTGTTTCGTTAGAAAAATTTTCATTCAAAATGATTAATTATTATATTAGCCAAGAAGAGGAGCGAAAGTCTATTTATATCCAAGGCTTTCTTGTTGCCTGTAAATCCTGAAAAACATTGATTCCAAATACAGTTCTAGTAGTTTACTTATCTCGTAAATTTCTGAATACAAATTTATTGGATCTTCACAAATTCTGTGTATAAAATATAATCAACATTTCTGCAATACAATAAGTCGCCTATATCAATAGAGGCGATTTTGAGGTTATTAACATTAACTGAAACAAATATCACACTTTTTATTCCATAGTTATTATCGACTATATTCTCTTTACACATGCTATAGCCTCTCTTAAAACTAACGTCACAGTATGTGCCACATTGAAAGCACTTTATACCATTCTCATATCCAACACTTCTCCCCAACGCTTATCTTCTCTATATCCAAATATTTATATTATCTTATATCTTCTCTATGGGCCATGGCCGCACCTACACATCCCTCTAGACTTGAGTCTGTTCTCAATTTCTTTATTGCAATAGTACGTTTTCGTGTTTCCGCACTTCGAATATTACCTAAGGAGGAAATTTTGCGATATCTTAATATCCAAACGCCGGAAGTACGCAGAAATAACTCTGATTTGAAGATTCTTCATAAGATTGTAAATGGGAACCTAAGACCAGAAACCCTAATTCAACAACTATCCTTACATGTCCCTTCCCGCAAAACCCGGAATACCCACCTATTCCATCTTGCACGCCCTAGGTTGACAATTATACAGAGGTCTCTTTTTCACCGAGTACCCAACTATTATAATAATCTAACAAGTGAGGTGGACATTTTTTTCGAGCTACCCGGTGTTTGAAAGAGCAATAAAACGCGTGCTGGCTAAATAATATTACTTGTGCACTCTTTGTTAATACGATTGATGTTACTGTTGTTGTTTATTTTTTAATTCTTTTTCTTTTTTCTTTTTTTCCCGCTTGTTGACATTTCCCTGTGTAAAATGGCACAATTATGCTGTATCCGGGAATTTGTTCAATGAATAAATAAATAAATAAATAAATAAATGTCCAAATATATATTATCTTATATCTTCTTTATATTCAAATATATATTATCTTATATCTTCTCTATATTCAAATATATATTATCTTATATCTTCTCTATATTCAAATATATATTATCTTATATCTTCTCTATATTCAAATATATATTATCTTATATCTTCTCTATATTCAAATATATATTATCTTATATCTTCTCTATATTCAAATATATATTATCTTATATCTTCTCTATATCCAAATATATATTATCTTATATCTTCTCTATATTCAAATATATATTATCTTATATCTTCTCTATATTCAAATATATATTATCTTATATCTTCTCTATATTCAAATATATATTATCTTATATCTTCTCTATATTCAAATATATATTATCTTATATCTTCTCTATATTCAAATATATATTATCTTATATCTTCTCTATATTCAAATATATATTAACTTATTATAAATAAGAGAACGAGAGCTTTTCGAAGAAATACTTTACAATCTGATATAAGTTAGGACAAGGATAAGCAAATGTTTAAAATAAATGAAGGAGAATAAATCTATTGAGTGAAATATTTTCTTTGCAACTCTCTATTGCAGCGTTTCCAAACCGGTTTGCTGCGGTACACTGGTGTGCCGTGAATGGGCCGCTGTGTGCCGCGAGAAAATCGAAATAAATTATAATTCTATAGCAATCAAATTCCAAGACAAAGGAAAAATGCATATTTGTATTTCACATACTATGAACCTCTACTATGAATGTACAACTTTAAGTTTCATACCGTATTACTTTTCTGTACATTTTTAATGTTGAAAAAAGTATTTGTTATCATTGTTATGACTATTATTGCTTCTTTATTGCTGCAGACTATTTCGTAATTTGAAATTTTAAAATAACATTCAATCCTTTCGACAAAGCAAACATACATACAAATTACCTACATTTGTGTTTTAAAACTAAAAGAGATTTGTTTGTTCATTCGTTATTTAGTGATCTTTCTTCTTAGTGAAAGGTTGGATACAGTTTTCGAAAAAGAAAGCTTAGTTTTAAAAATCTCAGTCCAATATTTCATTGCAATTGTTTTCTATTTTTAAATTAGAATGAAAAATAAATATGATGATTTACCACGCGGAAAAACCAGTGATCGAGCTTTCTTCTCTGTGAGAAGATCAGTAATCACAGAAAAAAATACCACGGTATTTTATATTTAGAAATAATAATTTCTATGAGTGTGCCGCGAGAATTCAAGTTACACCCGTAGTGTGCCGCAAGTTGAAAAAGGTTGGGAAACGCTGCTCTATTGCTACTACTTTATAGAACTTACTTCACACTTCCCATTAATGCAATACGAAGGTGGTTTCCCATAGCGTGAACCTGTTCTTGTTTGACATGTTGTGCCATCGGGGAATTTCCAACCACGACTTTTGGGTTCACCATTTCTCATGTAACATAACACGGTACAGGCTTCCTGGGCTGCAAAGAACATACAGAAGAAATAATTTAAATGATCTTCTTCATAAAGCATAATAACATTTGAAACGTATATTTATATAAGGGATTATTAAATATTTTTAGACCAGTTAATAGCAGGCTTACCACTTAAGTTAAAAAAAGTCTTTCAATTGACTTACTCTATGTTTGACTTACTGTCTTAAATTCGGTGTTATTGACAGCTGAAATCGTGAAAAGAATTAATTAAAGTTAACTTTGGGGCTAATTTACTTGAAATATTAAAGTTAATTAATGCAGTTTTTCTTAATTTTAGTGACATCATGCCTACTTTATCTCAAACTGCCAGTATAATAATCCCCACACTCTGTCTGCTTTATCCTTGTACTTTTTGTATGAAACAAAAAATACATAACCATTTAAGCGCGGAACTGTCAAACTTAAAATGCGTCAAAAAAAAAAAAAAAAAAAAAATCAAATAGTGAACTTTGAAAGTTTGCTGTTTTTAGACCCAGCTTTTCGCTCATTTACTTTGGCAAAAAAGCAGATACATTACCTACTTCTCTCAGTGAGAATAGCTCTACTTTGAATCTCACATAAGATAGAAAACTAACCAAGGGATTTCACGTTTAACTCTAAAAGTATTTTGATGTTATCCAACATTATCCTTACTACATTTTAGAATTACGTAACCTCCCATAATACAGTGGTGCACCCCCCTTATGTTTATGACGCACCCCCAATTGTCTATCCGTAGGTGTTCTTCCATGAAAAAAATCTTTTCGATTAATTTTTACACCCCCTCAAACATTTTATATAGATTTTTACCCCCCCCAATATTTAAATGACGCAGTTTGCGTCATAGCCCCCCTTTGTGGGCACCCCTGCATAATACTTCTAAATATCAAGAAACACTATTTGAAATAAGATGCATCAGTTAACGTAATTCTTAAAATTTGCCACAACATTCCTCCCCTTGCAACTTAGAACGTCAATAATTCTTCAATGATACACATTATACGCAAAATAATCTTATACTTTGAACTGGGTATTCATACGAATGGTTTCAAAAGCGAAGTAGTTAACAGCACATGCTAAAACTAATAATAATAACTAACTCTATGGCTTAGGAAACTCGAAGGTTCAATGCTGCGTTTACAAAAGCTCTCCATTGACTTCTGTTCTTAGCCAACTGGATCCAATTTCTACTTTGTATTCCACAATAATAATAAAGCATTAATACACATACATATGTCGATTTTAGAGAAATCGGTATCGGAAACCTTCTGCTTGATTTTGAAACAACTATTCTTTGTGGAACTATCAGCGGCAGGCAAGGTGATATAACGGATTACTTTAGAAACTGAATTTGAAATTTTCAAAATCAAAACGAAAAACGAAGTGTTAGGCAAAAGTGTGATGCTAACAGTCCCTTGACGGTTGAAAATATGAAAAGTAAATGAATTGCAGTTCATTATGATTTTGATCATTGCACTTGTAATATAATATCATTTCCATCACAATTTACTACACTGCCTTGGCTATTGCTGTTGTTATTATCTTCTTCATAACATCTACTTTTAATAAAGTCACTCGAGGGTTTTCAGACCTTTTCAGCACCGAGGCTATGAGAAGTGGACCTACACTTTAAGGTGAAATCCGAACCACAGTAATGCGTTTAAATTTTAAGGCTCTCTCACTGGTAATCGAACTCGGAATCCCTGCACTAGAGATGCATGCTAACTACTAGACACGGTATACTACAATTCATTTTGAAGAAATTTGAATTCGTGTATCAAGGACGATACTAAATTCGTCGTAAATACAGTAAGTGGAACGAAGTTTATTTATTTATTTATCATTCATCTATAACAGAGTTATTGCTTCTTTTACAATAGGAATTACAATAATTGATATAAATATAAATACTTATTACAAAAATAAAACGAGCAAGAGGAACAATTATAATACAATCGATTAATAAAGAGAAATACAAATATGTTCACACTCTCTTTCTCATGTACTTATAACCACACATACTTGAATAGTTATACAAATATGTATATACATATATCGCCTATCGTACATTCATACACATACACATATACATACATATACAACGGAAGTATAGCCCTCTATATTCAATACACAGAATCGATACGTATAAGAATAGACAAGAAACAAGACACACAGTATGTAGAACTATTTATTTAAATATATAATTTGAAATTGAGATGGAAACATATTTCGTAGCAACGAGAAATCTGCAGTTTTACCACATCTATTTCAGCATGTAAACACATGTACAAGTCAGTATTTTGAGGGAGATTACGTTTTCTTTAAGTAAAATTGCAAAAACGATTTATATATATATATATATATATATATATATATATATATATATATATATATATTTGGTCTAGGAATTAATTCGTGCGGTTGGTACGCACACATTGAAGCTGTAGTACAAACACAAAATACATAAATACCTTAAGAAAAATATTGTCCATCGCTAGCCACCACTTTCGCCCATCTGTCAGGCAATGTACGGATTCCGTGGCGAAAGAAGTCCTCATCCTTGGAAGCGATCCAGTCAGAGACCCATGTTTCGATATCTTCTGAAGAAGTAAACCGCTGTCCAATCAAATCGTTGTTCATGCAATCGAACAAGTAGTAGTCCGAAGGAGCAACGTCTGGTGAATACGGCGGGTGGGGTAAAACTTCCCATCCGACATTTTCTAAATAGGTTTTGACCGGTTTTGCGACATGTGGGCGAGCGTTATCATGTTGAACAATAAGTTTATCATGTCTGTTCTCCCATTCTGGTCGTGTTCTGGCCAGAGCTTGCTTCAAACGCATTAATTGTCGTCGATAACGTTCTCCATTCATAGTTTCACCCGGTTGCAGCAGCTCATAGTACACCACACCTTTCATATCCCACCATATACACAGCATAACTTTTGCACAGTGAATATCTCGTTTTGGTTGTGATGGACCTGGTTCACCTGGTTTCACCCAGGCCTTTTTTCGTTTAGGGTTCTCGTAATGGATCCACTTCTCATCACCCGTAATAATTCGATGCAGAAACCCCTTTCTGCTCTGTCGTTGAAGCAGCAATTCGCAAATGGTTTTTCGTCTTTCAACGTCTCTGTCTTTCAATTCATGTGGAACCCAATGTGACATCTTTTGAATCATTCCCATGGCTTTCAAGCGTTTGGAGACTGTTGTTTGATCAACGCCTAATGCTGCTGCAAGTTGTTCCTGCGTTTGACACGAATCCTGCTCGAGCAATGCTGTCAATTCTTCGTCTTGAAATTTTTTTGGCTGTCCAGGTCGCTCTTGGTCTGCCAAGCCGAAATCACCACTTCTAAACCGTGCAAACCACTTCTGACACGTTCGCTCAGCTAGAGCATGGTCACCATACACTTCCACCAAAATACGATGACTTTCAGTCGCACTTTTCTGCATGTTAAAGTAATGCAGCAGGACACCCCGCAAAAACACTTTATCAGGCACAAATTGCGCCATGTTCACTTAACTACAAACTGGTGTTGTTGACGCTTTAATCCACTGCCCTATACTACGAACGATACGCGATGACAGGGGTTTGCAACACATGTGTGGATACACGGAACTGTGGGACGCTCTGTTCGTTGCGCCATCTCTTGTCCACCCGCACGAATTAATTCCTAGACCAAATATATATATCGTTTTTGCAATTTTACTTAAAGAAAACGTAATCTCCCTCAAAATACTGACTTGTACAGCGGGGGACACTTCTAAATGGTACAGCCATACGGAGATTTACGGCTAAGGTGTACCATTTAGAAGTGTCCCCCGTTGTACATGTGTTTACATGCTGAAATATATATAGAAGAGTTCGATACGCTGTTGGGATAAAGGCTGAAACAAGGAGAACAAAACGAAACCGAGCACCGAATGTCCAAGAGTGCAAAATTAACAAGAAAGTGCCTTGATGACTGGGCTATTGACATTATAAGCAAGATAAATAAATAGGTAATTTATTCAGATAATACATCGGAGTTTGCTAATAAAAACCAAAGCCTATCTTATCGATGAAGTGTAGAAAAGCTTGTGTGATGTGACATTACCATAAATTATGACGATAAAATGAAACAACTGAATAAAGAAGTAGCAGGCAAAAGGTGTGCTCTGAAGAAATCCACACATATGAATACTGGTTCTTCACTAATTTCACATGTCTCGGCCTGGGATCGTTGACCAAAACTGAATGCTTGTTCTACTGATTACACTCTTCAGGGGCTGGCATTCGGGAGATAAAAACAGGCACCAACATCAAAACTACTCAAAGTTGCTTAAAACTAGCCACTCCAGTGTGTACAGCAGTGTCGAAGAGATGAGTAAATAGATAATGAATTCAAGTTTAAGTTGCTGGGATCTAAATGTTGATAGTATGTTTGATATCACATAGGGAATCCAAAGTGCGATTCCAAATGTGAAACGTGGTAGCATTGTTATGGCCTGGAGTTATTTAGATTGTGGAAAAGTAGAAGACTTGGTGAAACTTGAAAAAAACAATTCTACCATAACATTTTGAAAAGAAATCTGTTGCACGTAGCCATTTTCTGTTTTAATACGTCCATAATTTGTAACCGTTATCGCTCCTCCATGTTTTTCCTTCCACCATACATTCTGTCACGTCTCTCAGGATACAACTATTGATGAATAGATGGATCACGTTCATATTTCAGAGACACTATCACCTCTTGATCCACATTGAATCATCCAAAATTTATGGGGAAATCTATATTTTAAAGCTATTGCTAATTTTGTATTGGGGGAGAATAAGTAAACTTTTAATAATTTTGCAATAGTAAAATATTTACTATATACCTACACACCATAATTTTAGTAAGTTAAACACACCATGAATTGAGTTAAATATTTTAGAAAGTGTAGAAATTAATCTTGTGATAAATAACACTAAATATTACCCTTAAGATGACTATTGTAGCATAGGCCTGGATGTAGTAAAACTAACTGAACTATGTGTAACATTCTTATAACCAGTCTCTTTGGATTACACAAAAGTTATTTATCTAAGACTTGATATTCCGTTAGAAATCATAGAATAAACCATTTTTATCAATATCTCACATAGCGAGAGAAATAAATAAAATTTAATCATAATATAATTTATCGTTAATTATTGATTGGAGTTATCATTAGTTCCTTTATAACTTTATGGTTCATGATTACTCAAACAAATGCTGTTTAACCACTCAACTCCCATTATCCTAAGAATTGCTCGACTGTATGATAACAATACCGCGGTTTATTAATAATTAGGCCTAGCTTGGAATAAAGGACAGAATTTTTTATTATTATTCTTCTCCTTTGGTAAGTGTAGGAGGCAATTAAATTGCAGCACCGTAACTTTTAATGTAGCTACTTTCAATTAAGCCAACTGGTAAGTAAATTTTAAAAGCATGCCTTGGAATTCTTTTAAGGCAACTCTTACTTTTCTAGAACAAATCTTAGAAAAGAGTCCTTGAAATTACGAGAAAACTAATTTTTCAAAATAAATGTAAGAAATAACGGTGATGAAACATTATCTCCCTATTTGGTGTGTGTTCTTCTTTAAAAGTGCACCAGAAGCAAAAAATACTGCAGTACTAAAATTATCATGGATGTGCAAGGATGTTTGTACGCCAATGACAATGAACATATGTATCATGATTGTGCTTAAGTATTGAACAAAAGAACCTAAACTGTAATTATTCTAACTAATGATCTAACTCATAATTTTAGATTTAGATAGTCTCGTTAGTTTATTTTAGCTCGCGTTTAATCTTAAAAAATAAAATTAAAAAATGTAAAGTCTTTCTACCTAGATATATAAGGTCTATGTGGACTTAGAACCCTCTCACGAAGTTTCAACTGCATTTTTTGATTTAGTATTAAGTAAGGATCATACGGTATTTCAAGTATGTCATATTTCATGTGAATATTAATGTACACATATTATTACATTTTAATCAAGTAGTTATATTGATTGTTACAGCTTTACGTTACGTACTAATTGTTACAATCTATCCCAATACCCGAGTATATTGTAAAAATTATAAAGTCTCTTTTTTTACTTCATTGTGACTTAGCAACAATTTTGTAATATCTAATAGTATATGACTTTTTAGAAACACAAAATCCATGGTGATTGGAACGAGGAGGTCGGTGTCAAATATAGAAGTAAGAGAGGAGAAAATAGAACAGATGACTAGTTTCCGATATCTGGGTAGTATTATTAGTAATGATATGAAATGTGAACGTGAAATAAAAGCAAGGATAGGAATTGCGAAAGAAGCCATTATGAGGAAGAAAATACTATTTTGTGGGACCTTGAATAAAGAGTTGAGAAGACGACTCAGAAAATGCTTCGTGTGGGATATTGTACTGTATGGGTCAGAAACATGAACATTACGCAATAATGATGAAAAACGACTGAAAGCTTTCGAACTGTGGGTATGGAGCAGAATGGATAGAATTAGCTGGGTCGAGCGAAGAACTAATGAAAGTGTGTTAGAAATGGTGGAGAAAGAAAGAACAATTTTAGATATTATTAAGAAGAGGAAGAGAAACTGGTTGGGACATTGGTTAAGAAGAAACTGTATCATGAGGGATGTGTTAGAGAGTATGGTGGAAGAAAAGAGAAGGAGGAGGCGAAAGAGACTACAATTAATGCACTATATCAAAACAGGAAAAAGAGATTAGCAGAAGACCGTGGAGCATGGAAGCTTCTAATGTGCAGCACGTGACCTGCCAATAATGGCAGAATACCTATGATGATGATGATGATGAATAGTATATGTGATGGAAACTACAGAGTTTTAACACATATATCCAAGTTTCAAGTTTTTTACACATGTTATAGCAGTGATGCAAATAACCACTCGCCCGGGGCGAGTGGTTCATCGGTGCGGGCGAGTATTTAATATCATACCGAAGGTAAGTAAATGATTTCTATTGTGAGACGTGAGCTAGTAGTTTTTTTCCTTGGGCGAGTAAAATTTCGTTGCTTATTTGCATCCCTGTGTTATAGTATTCTATTTCAATGTTTTAAATTTGTGTTATATGTCAAAAAGTAGAATATTACAATGAAACCTTTCTCCTCTTAATGATCTTAAATGAACATCACTACTATACAGAAACTATTTAGAGGAAAAAGGAAAAGATTGATATTAATGTAATGGTCCTTTTAATCCACTATATAGTAGTATTTCGCTTTTTGTACTTCCGTGGGAAGAATGTGAAAGGGAAAAAAAAATAGCTCCTTCCAATAATACATCTCTTGGAAGGATTAGCAGGATTCTTAAACTAAAAGAAGGTTGAAAAAAGTGGCTGAAGGATAGGGAGAATATACTGAGTTATGATCAAGGCTAGAAAATCATCAGTTTCATTAATAAAAATAAATAAATAAAATAAAAATAAAAAATCCAATATTTACTTATCTGCTTTTCTCGTCTAATTAAAGAAGCTATTTTACGGTTTATTGAGACAAAATGCATTTTTATCGGTGTGCTACTTAGTAGTCACTGTTGGGAATGAGTCTTGCATGGAATGAGGTTGCTAATATATGGAATCGTTGTGTTACGGAATAAATGGTACACACGTATATTTTGATTATGCCTTCTTAGGATATATTTTGTGCAAGCAAGTTAAAATGTATGTATTACAAGATGGTTTGGTAATTCGGATTTTATTATATTGTTATATGAATTTGGAAGGAATATCTCAAATTTGGTAATATGTATGTATGAATTAATTGATGTATTATGGAAATGGTAAATAATATTATGAGATATAGAAGCAATCAGCAATAAATAATATCTGGAACTAAATGCATGATTATGTTGGCTTTATACCGTTTGATTAAGGGTAGTTAAGAGTAAGGTGCGTACTCCCGGAGATGTGGAGCGACACAATTATGGGTTATAGTAAATGGATATTGGAGGCACAGATTTTGAGTACATGGACCACGAATACATTCATACTCACTCACTTCAAAATTATATATTATTATTTTTTATTTTTTATCTTCTCACAGTCAATAAATAATTGATAAATTTTCAACCAACACTCTATTTTCATTGTATTATGGTAATGTCAAAAGACTTTTAAGATTATTTTATTTCTTTGTTTGTTAAAATTTATTTCATTTGTTAAATCTAATTGTTGAAACAATGCTTTTATAATATTATCTTATTATTGTCAAATTTCTAATGTTAATTAACTTTGAATGTTTTTCTTATATTATATTATATTATAGATATATTATTAGATATATTATATTATATTATATTATATTATATTATATTATATTATATTATTTCATATCATCCATCGTACTTGGAACCACTGAGGTACTGTAATGATTAATTATTATATGATAAATTCACAGGAGAAACGTTCGCCAGCAAAAGTATACAGCCATCGAATACATATTTATTTCTATTAACAGCGTTTGAGGAAAATGAATCAATTTGACAAAGGGCTTATTTAATGACGTTTTAGTTCTTTCTCTATAACACAGACACTATACTTAAAAGATAATGACTGTATCAGAATACTTACGATCAGAACTTTGTTTCTGCATGCCAGTTCCAAGAAACTCAGAATCGACTTGTCGTGCTCTTTCACAAATCTCGTCAGCAAAACTCAACACTGTTGTCTTCGGCACTGTAGAACATTGCTGTAAGTATGATTACGTATTTGAATTTATATTTTAAGAAAAGTAGAAATTAGATCATATGTTGTATTCAACGAAATTAGGTATTGTGAAGAAGTTTTTTTTTTTTTTTTTAAAGCAAAAATGAAGTTTTCAGTAGTAATTTTTCTTTAAAATGGAACTTTCTTTCAGCTCTTCAACCCAGCCGGGATCCCGAGTACTCACTCACCATTGATATACCTACTTTATAGGCAATGTTCTGAGTACACGCTAAATGCAACTATTAAAAAATTCGGGAATGCTCTGCTATCTATATATGGAGTTTTCTTTATACTTTAGAAAGAAGCTTTAAAAATCTTATTAGCAGAGAACTGTTTAAATACTGCCAGTCAGGTAGGGAAGTAAAGATTTAAATACCAGCTTGAGGAGTTACGAACCCAAAGTAAAAATAAAAATAATAATACAATAAAATAAGAAATAAATAAAAATAAAAATAAAAAAAATAAAAAATAAAAAGTATTTCCTTTAGAAACAGTTAACATGTTGTCACTTTTAAGATGCTAACTTTAAAATTGACCCTACAAAAATCATGAATATTGATATTAATTCAAATGTTATGTTCTATTTTTTCATTGCAGATTTTTAGCTAATTTAAAAATTTACTATTTAACAGGCTGCTTTTAAAATATTATTATAATATTTAAGTGTTCTACCAGGAGGTAGGTTCTGGACCAGTGGCGTGGCGTGACACTTTGACGATTGTTACCGGTTGTTGATATTACAACTATCTTTAGTTTTTCAATATCAGAAAATCTAGTACTTTTCATTGTTTCAGTGTATCAACCACTTCAAACTATAGGCATTGGCATCGATTTTTTTTTAGGAGGGATCAAATCCCACTTCATTACCTTAATCTTTTTGAAAATTGTGGCTATTCAGGTTCTTCAGTTTTTTTTACTAAATATAATCGAAACCGTTTCTTGGAAATTTTAGGTATTCTTCAAAGTCATCTATTTTCTTTCTGCAGTTACTTTGATCATTAATTTTCTTTTGTAAGACATTGAACAAGACTTCTTATCTTGATCCTATAACATAAAACAGTTCAAGTAAAAAAATGAAGTCAAAACTTTGAAGAGTTTGATAGAATTTTGCTCCACGAATTCTAGTTTGAGAATCCCGTTCACCGATGTTTTCGTCATGGATTTAAAGTCCTAACAGCTCATTTTTAAAGCTAAAAAGCACATCATTTATCCTACTTCTATAGTTCTATCTTGTGTTTGAGACTGTTGGGATACTTTTGTTGATTACACAGTCCAAAGCATTTGTTCTTTTTGTAGACTTCGAGAAAAAAGAAGCAAGTCACGACATAGTTAAAAAAAATACACTCTTTTGTAGAGTCAACGGACTTTTCTATAACTAAATTAAGCCTATGGGCATAACAATGAAAAATTTATACTTCTGCATATCTTTGTTGAACAAGAGGCTGCAGCTTCTTACGTCACCGACCATAACCGAAGCTATACCGAACCGAACCGTATGTTTGAGCAACAAGTTTTCCGTATTGAAAATTAGACAGTCAAACACAATTTGGGACAGTCAAACTACGGTATAATGAAGACGATTGCACAGTCCTTTTTCAACACATCAAAGTTCAAATTCAACTAGTAGGCTAGAGGCTAGACCTGGAAATTTGCTGAATAGAAAGTATTCTATACTAAATTAAAAACAAAATATTTTTAACTTAATAAATACTAAATAATAATAACTATTCGAATTAGAAGGAACGCGGGAAGCATCTCTACTTCTCTCTAATTATCATTACTACTCCCCCTTGCTCTTGAAGCAGTTCATATATAGCACAATGTGTTTCATCGATGGGCATTTATGTATATTTAATGACACACTTCAGAAACTGACAATATTTTTGCTCTTTCAGGCACGAGATTTTTTTTTCTAGTGTTTAGACAGAAATAAAATCTCAATAATAATAATAATAATAATAATAATAATAATAATAATAATAATAATAATAATAATAATAATAATAATAATAAATTCCCATAGCTCAAATTAACAGTGAATAAGAAACTTTATTTTCAATCAAAGTAAACTTATATTAAATTTGTTCGTCAGAATATCCTCTTAAAATATATACTGCTTGTTCTCTGTTGGTACTGTATATTATTAAAATTTAAAGGTAACGTATTAATATACAAAGCCATGCGAAAATGATATTTTAACATATAAATAATGCACTTGGGAACAGACAGTCTCACAGTAGCAAGTGTTCAATGCGATTACTATGAAAACTTGCTATTTATATTTGTCTGAAATTATATACTGTTAAGACAATGAAATAACCTTACGGATACAGAAATTACAGCCAAATTTCCATCCTTGGAATGCGAAAGCAAACGAAACAGTATAGTTGAATCACACTGCCAGCTCGATCCTTTTAGCAAGAGGAGAGCGAATAGAATAAACATGCTGATGATATTCTAGATTATCCTTGTTTTGACAGGGAACGTTCCTATTTTTTCCTGTTCCACTCAGCCGAACGGTAACATAAGGGCCATTCCGAACGTCCAAATACGAGCGCGCAGGATGCTTCTGGCTGCACGCTGAAAGGCGCTTCTGGAGTGAATGACCGCTATCGGGGTACGTGTTACCTCTGAAATCTGCGGTATCAACAACAGTATGTTCCTATTTGGCGCGTGCATTTTGCGTTCATTCGTATTGTAAATGCAATGCGGCATAGGCCGTCCGAACTTAAAAAAAAAAAGGAAAATATGTAAACATCTTCCCATGTTAATGATTAAATTTAGAGACATGAAAAGAACTAAAAAGTGTCATATTTTTAGCGTTACCGCCGGTAACAGCGGTAATATGCACTACACGTCCCTGTTCTGGACTACTTACCTAACGTTGCTAGATGTGGCCACTAAAATATTACGGCTGGGATAAGTGGTGAGTTCCATTTCTATGTGATCCAAAAGATCAAATTGGAAATTGGAAAATAAGAAGTCGGAGTGCAAAGGTAAACTGGGAATTATGATCAGAAATACCACTCATACAGCAACGAAATAATAATGTTTTAATTACATAGATGTCTCTTTCCGCACGTCAATTATTCCTCATGATGTCAAAAGCCAGATTTTTAATAGAAGTTTAAAAACAAAGACACAAAACTCTTTTCATTAATTTAAGGTAATAGGAGATGAAACTATTTTTGAAACTATCGTTTATATTACTTTAAAAGTCTCTAAAACTATATCTTCTGCAAGCTCAGCTTATTATCTATTTGAAGTAACTTCAAATATTCTAGACCGTCATCTTGAAAATTATGTTGGAAGTTACATAACAAGCCTACAATAATAATAATAATAATAATAATAATAATAATAATAATAATAATAATAATAATAATAATAATAATAATAATAATAATAATAATAATAATAATAATAATAATAATAATAATAATAATAAAGCAAGAGGTTATATTACTACGTTAATGCTAGTTAATATTTCGGATTTTCTTAGTTTATAAAGAAATGTTTTACCCAGTTGGAGATACTTCAGTATTAGTCAGAGGACTTCTGAAATTGTAAAAATAAAATATTGATAGTACATAAATACTTGAGTTCATGTTTTTATTTTTCTTTCTTTTTTTGTGAAAGAACCGTAATATATTAGAACACTTTACATTTTCGTTCAGTCCAAGTTCTTAATCTATTCATTAATTAACTTCTTTAATACACATAAATATGAAAACTCACTGACTAATTGATCGTTATTTTTTCGGAGTTCTTTAAAATTTATCAAGCGTGTCATTCGTAATTCCTAAGTGCTCCCTAAGAAAGGATTTTAAAAAAAAACTACGGAAATTGGAAAGAGATTAAATAGTATTACCGATTCTCTGATTAGAAGATTTACTAAGAGGCTTACACGAAACATATTTATTTCCTAAAAGGTTATGATTAAATCTAATAATGAACCATTTTGTGTAACCGTTCCAAAAAACAAAGATACAATTCTAAAAGAAACAAACAAACAAACAACAAAGATTTTCTACTGCCCGGATTTTGCTTGAATTCTTCCCACTGGTCCAGTGGATAGCGTGCACACTATGTACATAAGATACCGAGTTCAATTCTCGGGGGAAAGCTTAATTTGAATGCATTACGTTAGTTCGAATTCCAGCCCGCAATAACTTTATTATAAAATAATAATAATAATAATAATAATAATAATAATAATAATAATAATAATTCTTTCGGAGATTCATCCATTCAGAGTGAATAGATGGTCCAATCTTTCTATTTTACTAGATTTTTTTGAATCATTGAAAAATCATTTAAATTTCGATTTGGGAGGTGTATTTGGTTCTCAAAATATGAGCTTAAATTAATTTGAAAGAAATCAATATGGAAGGGCAGAGCACATCGCGGTACGAAACGTTAATGGTTGTGACAACCAAGAGTTAGCTACTCACATCTTGTACATCTTTGCTTTAATGAAAATATTCTACAACGATCTAGAAATTAACATTAAAAAATCCAAGGAATAGCTCCTCGAAAACAGAAGATAATTTCTCCTATTAAATGGACGTTATGAATATCTTTGACATTTTAGTCATTTGATCATGCCTTACAGAAATATATTATGTATGCAACAAAGAAACTGGCAACAATTTAATGAGAAAAAGCATCCATTCTGAGGCAGCAAATTGAAGACTTTCGTTCAATAGCGGCTCGTGACTCAAATTCACAGTGCTTCAGAACAAAACATTCAAATTATAACATTCGAACAAGCACTCATTAAAAACACATAAACGAGTTATAAGTGGTTCTCTGAAATATTGAATAATTAATGGAAAATATATATGATTTACTTCAGGATAAATATTATTAATATGTAAATTCTATTCTTCTTTCATCTTTAATGTAAATCTATAATCACACCTTCGTTGAAACCTTAGTGCGTCCTCAACAGCTCATCTTCGGCGAACAGCATTATTTCGTCTTCTGCGATAGAACTTGGAAGGAAAATTTTCATCTTCTTCAAAGATGAGAAGGAACACTCAGTTTCTACCGTCATTATATTTTCAAGAATACCAGTATCATTTAGTAAGATGTATACAAATTATTTCATGAAGCAAAATAAATCCAAACGTAAGTCTGAAGTCACCCCGAATGTAAAGAAGTTGCAATGCCCTAGATTGTTTAAAATAGAAGTTCATTTATTTGAAGGTATTTGAAACCTTTTTCTCTTCATTTTTCTTTCTTGAAAACAAAAATAAATACACGACTCAAAAACTATCATTGTTATTGTGATTTACCGTATGTCACTTGAATAAAACAGCAAAGTATGTTTCAATCACAAATCCGGTCACGTTATTTAATTATTTTGTTCCTTTGACGAGACAACGAAAGGAAATTTATTTTCTTCTAGCATTACATTATTTTGCATTATCTTAAAAGGAACTACACTTTACTTTCACACTATAATCAATTTAGGGTAGTTCACATGAACTAGAGAGTGTGTACAAGCAATATATAGGCTTCGCTGCAAACAATTATAGTTAATAATTAACAACTTCTGTTTAAATAAACCTGCAAAAGAAAACTAGATTATCAATTGTGTCCAAGTCAGTGACTTTTTCATATTTGTCCCCTTCTGTTGGGTTAAAAAAAAATAACTTAAGCGTGGGGTAAGAACTTACTAAACTGTCTTTGTGCAGTATCTTTCGGAGCAAACAACTGAAGTTCGAAAATTAACTTGGAATTAGAAAAACTGAGTGGAAATGTAACATATAAACAAAAAAACATGCACAAATACTTCAAATCAATATATAGTAAGAGTTATAATTTGACCCATTTAATGACGAGACACGAATTCTTACACAGGTAGAATAACTTGAATTTTACATTTTTATTTCATTTTCAATTTCTTGATTTTTTTTTATTTTGTAATAAGTTTGAGTTCAGTGTACATGTCATGTCAACTCTGTGTGTCTTACCTGTATTCAGAATACAGTTAGCGGTTCTATTTCCAGATTCTGTGTGTCTTACCTGTATTCAGAATACAGTTAGCAGTTCTATTTCCAGATTCTGTGTGTCTTACCTGTATTCAGAAAACAGTTAGCAGTTCTATTTCCAGATTCTGTGTGTCTTACCTGTATTCAGAATACAGTTAGCAGTTCTATTTCCAGATTCTGCGTGTCTTACCTGTATTCAGAATACAGTTAGCAGTTCTATTTCCAGATTCTGTGTGTCTTACCTGTATTCAGAATACAGTTAGCAGTTCTATTTCCAGATTCTGCGTGTCTTACCTGTATTCAGAATACAGTTAGCAGTTTTATTTCCAGATTCTAGTCAAATTGCACATTGCGCAAAGACTAGTTTAGAAACGTAGGAAAATTTAATGTAAAGAATTTTGGGTACAAAGAAATGAAGAAATATGTGAACAAAATAAAGAATTAGTACAAAGTAGCAAGGAAATGTAGAAAGTAAGGGAGAAAGAAAAAGCGATAGAGACTCTTGCACCAAAGTTCCCTATTTCCTGCTAAGAATTCTCACACATCTAATGTAGTTTAAATTTGTTCTTATGGAAAGGTACTTGTGGACTGAAATAGGTCTACACTAGACTAGAGGGTTGGTAGGGCAAAGATGATACGTGCATGTACAAACTGACTAGAACTACACTCAACTCCATGTGCGATATAAAGTTACGACATCGTTCCATTTGTTCTCATGTGCGCTTGCTTCTATTGGAAGTAGGTATTCCAGAACCGCAGCCTTAAGAGTTTTTTTTATTGATTTATTTTAACTTTGAAACTATTAATTCGCCAGAATGGCGAATTAATGTAGTCACAAATGTGGTATAATCTAAATAAAGTATCTACCTTACTTGTCAAATCTAACTACAAATGGTGGTTATGAGCTGTGTTTTTCTTGTATTGTTATTTGTCGATTCGATGTAAAATATATATTTTCAAAACGAAAAACTAAATAACTTGATACAAAAGTGTTTACAAATACTTAGAATTTGACAAATCGAAGTTACGGTAATTAGCTAAATGATTTTATTAACTTCTATTACAATTTCAAAGAATGATCTTACCTGAACAGCATTACACGTACGATATCTTCTATCATGACCCTGGCACTGACGTCCACCATTTTCTGGTCTGTAGAAAGCAAATTGTAATTTCACTGTTAAACACTCATACACTGTGTATTGGTACAGTTTTATTAACAGATTCCAAACAGAAGAAAGAGACAAGGAAAATGTTACTCAGAATCTTAGTTGTATGTTATCAGTTAGCTTTAAATTGTAAAGTAATACGTAATCGTTATTTAAAATAATAATAATTGTTATTATTGTTCAACTGAACTTGTAGGTAGTTCCAACTATTTTTTATACCAACAAGACCAAAAGCAGATATCATGATAATTCACCAGAAGTTAGTTTTTTTTTCTTGACAATGTCTAAATGAAATGAAATGAAACTAATTTTTCCAGTTTTACGTCCCTCAGTTATGCCATATAGGCTAAAGGAGACGCTGGTGATGAGAATGAATGTAATGGCGGAATAAAGAAAGTGAAAGGAAACGGAAGAATCTCTCGAAAACCCACGCACATTTGTTTGTCCACCACAAAGCACACTTGGCGCGAACTGGGATCAAGCCAGGGATCCACTTACCAGTGGTGGAAGTTCTACCATTGAGGCATCGCGGTCTCCACCGTCTAATATTTTAGGGATTAAAAGTGGGAATATATACAGACATAATTTTGTTTACTGTGCTGTATAAATGAAGAAGTTAATTTGGAGGGAGGAACACAAATTGAGAAAGCTCAAAACCAAATTCTGTAGGAATATATCTGGAGCAAAGAAAAAAAGACAAAAGAATGAATGCGAATAAGCTAGGCCACGGAGTATCATACGAATTCTTAGGAATAGAATATGCTGAGTTTATTCTTCTTTCTTTACAGATCGCCCTTATACGGTGCATGATGTGAATTTTCATTTCATATTACTTTTATATTGTGGAGATAAAAATGCAAGAAGTGATATTTACAAGAAAAACAACGTAGTATTGTGGTGTATGCGATTTGGCAACACTGTAAACAGTGTAGAAGACAGTAGATAAGAAAGTAGATTAACTGAGGTGTAACTAGCTTAACAAATATTTTACAGTAAATTTACTGTAAATATTTTACAGTATTTTACAGTAATATGCATAAGACGTAAGTAATGAACGATAAAAATATAATACAAATATGGAAACCATAAATTGTAAAATTACCAACACAATCGTATTTGGGGCCGCGGTGGATCAGTGGTACAGCGTTCATCTCTGGTGCTTGGGGTCCCGGGTTCGATCCCAGCCCCCGCCAAGTGAACTTTGTGGTGGACAAACACCGTGCTCGTGGGTTTTCTCGGGGTTCTCCCGTTTCCTCCCACTTTTCTTCATGGGTTGAGTATAGCCCGCTCCCCCCAGTGATTTTTAACGAATCATAGTGATTCTAACGATTCATAGTAGTTCATAATGAATCGGAATCGCATGTTATAAAGATTTAAGATGTAAATCTTGCGGTAAGGAAGCTTTAGTATAAGTAGTAATAGTAGTTAGTAGCAGTAGTAGTAGTAGTGGTAGTTAATAGCAATAGTAGTAGTAGTAGTAGAAACGGGTTAGAAGCCACGCAGGGGTTGGTTGGGTTCTGTTCTTGATATAACTAGTTGTAGCAGTAGTAGTGACTCTTCCAGTTCCGGTGACAAAGAACTGGGGGGAGCGGGCTATACACAAGCCTTCTTCATTCCACCATTTCATTCATTACTCATCATCACCGTCTCCTTTAGCCTAGCTGGCATAGCTGTGGGACGTAAAACTCAAAGATTTCATTTCATTTCATTAACAATCGTATTTTGATTCTCTAAACATACTGTTGCATAGTTACAGTTTCACGTTATACTGTTGCATAGAAAGAGAAAACTCTTTTTCTTTTTCAAATCACTGCAATAAGTTAACAGCAGAAAGACACCGAAAATTCAAAATATGATTCATAAGCGGGATATCAGGAAACAAGGTAATTCATTTTTATAGTATGAGTCCTTCGCGCAATATTGTAATATATACGAAGACATGATAGCACTTTACGTATTACTTATGTATTAGTCTGTATTGCTATTGGACGAATATAGCTATATATTTGGAACTAATATACACTATACAACACATATATTATTCAAACAGAACATTACGTTCCAGAGTGGTAGCCGTCAAAAGTCTTGCTATTTTCGTAGCCGAATAAAAGCCCTATCAAGATGGATTCACACTGATCCAATACAGCTTCCACTTTATTTCAGCAATTATGATCTTCTATCAACTAAATCAAGTACGGCTCCAGTTTTCAGTGAGTGGCTAGTTACAACTATTACAATCATTGTAACAAAAATATTAGACACAGAAAAGACACCTAAAACATCTATTAAGAGAGACTAATGTACAAACTTCATATATTTTAACTTCGTGTAGAACATATCAGATAGATCCACAATTTCATCACAAATAGCTTATATTGAAGTAAATGATACTCTATCTCTCCATTTCTTCCTTATTGTGGTGTAGCCCAAAGATCAGTCTTGTCACCGTTCCTATACGTTCTTTCCAGGACAGATTTCCTAGTTACCGGATAACACAAACTTTGTTCTCTTTGCTAATATATTATCACTGTAACATGTAGGCAGATCATCGTACTATATATACCTTCTTGAAAGACGCACCTGACCAATTTGTCCGATGATGCAATCTTTTGTGCCTAACTATCAATGGCAAGAAAACACAAAGCTCTTTCTTTCAAAACGACATACAAATAAAGTACATTATAATGCTATTTTACTAAATATTCTTATTGAAGGAATATCTAGTCAAAACAATAAAATAAATATTCCTTATTATTCACGCACACTATGATACGGAAATCTCGTCTTGACAGAACAAACCAACGACAAATCTGCTAAAAAGTTTTAACAAGTACAACTTTGGAACTTCTCACCATACTACATGCATATACATTTTTATGTGTGCATTCTCTCATATGGATAGCCAGAATTAAGCACTAGATAAATTTTAAAGCATTTAATATTACTTGAACATGCCTCCGAATAACTCATCACATTTAAGTACCTAAAATGAGCTTTGCGGTAGACAAATACGGTGTATGTGGGTTTTCTCGCTTTCTCCTACTTTCTTTATTCTACTATTTCATTTATTATCATCATCACTGTCTCCCTTACCCTCAGTACGTTAAAATCAAAAAAAGCAAGAAATGAAATATTGAACTATCTCATTCCTACTCGTTTCCTATACAATAGAATGATTTTCCTCATATGTCTGGAATAAATTCAGGAAAAGAACATACAAATTCACGTCTTCTGACTCAATATTTCAAATTGCTAGATACAATTCATCTTGCAACAGCTGATGATAACCTATCAATCTATTATTACTACTGCAACATCTGTTCATAGTCAGCTTCTAATAATACACATTACATCATTCATATACATCAATTGAGCAATTTTTACCATATATTTATCTACTATTGCACTATTTGCTATTACACATGTACTATTTAGTGAATTAACAAAACACACACAATAATCGTTGATAAGATCCGAGTCAGCTCAGAACAGAAGGTAAATCCTATTTTTCTTATTAATCTTTGCCGTTATTGTAATATGAAAGTACATTATTAATAATAATAATAATATAAAACTGAAAATGTGAATATACGAAAAGTTAATATAAAACTGGGAAGAAAAAAAATAATACAATGAAAATTTAAAATTAGACACGCTAAAGTTTGTAGCAACTTTTACATCTATTCCTCTAGACTCATGTCTAATCATAAGCTTCATAGCATAGTTATATTTTTGCACATATTATTCCCATTTGTAAATCTATTGATAATATCTCACTTAGTCCTTTCATATGTTCATGTTATATCAAATAATTTTATTGCTGTTTTGCAAAAGAAAGGGAGAAACTCTTCACTGACTAGATTTGAATAATATTCAAAAAGAAAAAAATATCTAGTCACTAAACTTGCTAGACAATTTCAAAAAAATAAGATAAAATATCCAATCATATCACCCTTAAAAAACATTTTGATAGCATATTTGCCTGCAGATACGCCCTTAAGAAATTTCAACCGCCTTAATAATAAATTAGCAATTAGGTTCTTTTTATGAAGGATCTTCTACCCTTTTATATGAAGTACGTTTTACTAGCACTCACCTATAACAGAACTATTTGTTTAGAACGACCTACAAAATGTTCGTAATATGCACAAAATTACGCAAGCGATCTGTCTGAATTTGATCTGTCCACTTGCTGAACTTTTAATTATGGTGAAAAAGAAAACTTAGAGCAAGAATGTATTTACAAGCTTAAATATATTTAATTTCTGCGATTGCTGAAAGTACAGCGCGCATATACTTGACCAAATCTACAACAGAATTAGTAATTCTCTCTGTAGCGAAATAATTAATAGTTCTATATTGTTTGCATAAAAGGTGCTTTTCTGTTTCGAAAACATGACAATAGGAAGTCTTTGATTTTGTACCTACCTACTTGAAGAGCAATAGAACTGTCATTTTAATGTACCTAGGTATATTAAAAAATCAAAATAGTACTACCAGGTTTACTGGAACGTTCTGTTCGTTTTTGCTCCAGTCAAATCTATTCCCTTCTACACATTAATAATTTCTGTATTAATATCATACATTATATATTTTTATTGTATGAATACTGAATGATTTTAGGAATGATAACTGATTCTTTCTCTACAATTCTTACAGGATCTGTGATCCTAAAAGATGTCTGTAGATAGAGTTCATCTGCGTCACTGAGTATTGTGAGTTCCAGCAGGGATGTCATTAAATCTTTGTGTGTTGTGTTTGGAGAGGGAGCAGTATTTGGCCGTACATGTAGAAGTTGGATCGAGAAATTCAACGATGATATCAATCAATTCTGACAAATACTACCTTCAGCTGGAAGTCTTGAATGCCAAACGCAACAAAAAACGGTGAGTTATAGCGAAAAAAAAAGAAAAAAAAAAAAGGTCATTCTGTTGCATCATAAGCAAGACCGAAAGTTCATTTAACAACTCAGCAGAAAATAGTGGAGCTTCGTTGGGAAGATTGAAGTCACCCATGATATTAAGATGATATTAGGTTGTCTAAAAAGTACCGAGTCTTTGGAGTCAAAATTGAAAAAAACATTTCTTATGAGTTTAAGGTATTAATATGATATCATATATGCATTATTTTGTTCGATGACCTATTATTTTTGATTGACAGAAAAGACTCGAATTTCTGCAGCTTTCTCTATTGCCATTATTAAAATAAATGCAGTAATAATAATAATAATAATGATATGGTAAGAAGTGATAAAAATGGAAAATGCATGGAAGTAAGGAAAACATGCTCAACCATTCATTTTAATACCCAGGTTAGATGATCCCGTTTATTGCTGTTTGTTTCATGCGTATTGTGTAAAACTCTCATCCTAGGACAGGGGTCTTCAACCCGCGGCTCACTAAAATATTACCTGTAATCATGATAAGTTACATTTCATGACCTTCTTCCGTTTAGGAGAAACTGGTAAGAGAGAAATGATAAATTTTTGAATTATTATGAATCTTGCCGGGCCACATATTTCCATTCTGTACATTATTTGAGGTATACTGTCTGGAGGAAGAGCAGAACCTTGGTTCGTTCCAGTCAATTCCTGATAACAGGATAGTTCAAGTTTGGCTTGTTCTCTTAAATATATTTCCTTATGATGCGAAAACTGGATTTACACCGTTGTACTTTTAAAAACCGACCACCTTATGTTTAAAATTGAAATACAAAGGAGGACCTAGCTATGATTTTAACTTTTTCCAGACAATTCTGCCACATAATTATATTCCCCCTTTCTTATTGTTTCCATTTTTAGAAGTACAAGGCCGTAAATTCCATTTCCGCATTAATAGTAACTGTATCCAAACCAAAAGAAAAAAAAAACTTTAAGTACCTGTAGTCAGGAATTGACTGGAACGAGCCAATGATCTCTCCTTTCCCCCGGACAGTAATACTTCAAACAACAAAACATGCAATCACAGAGTTCTCACTGATTGTAAAAATGACAATTTGTGTATGTGTGTGTGAGTGGAGAAATTATTTTTAGTTTGGCATGAAAAAGTTTCATTATGCTTGTTTCCTATGTTAGATGTACAATAATTAATAATTTAAAATTTGATATAGTTTCTGTTGTTGCAAGAAATATACAATTTGTGTGTGAGCTTTCAACTTGTCAATCTGCATTTACGTTGTCTGAAAAAAAAGAGTAGTAAATGTATGACAAATATTGATATGTTAGTAAAGAAAAAATCAACCTCAATGTTCTCACTGAAAATACAAATAACTTTTTGGAAAAATAATTTTTAGTTAGAAAAAGTTTAACTATATTTCTTTCTTATATATTATTATAATAATTAATAATTTAGAAAAATTTTACACTGTTCGGTTCAACTGTTACGAGTAATTTACGATTTGCAATTGAACTTTCTACTTGTCAATACTTATCAATTTGCATTTATGTTTAATGTGAAAAAACAAGCAGTATTTTTTATTACTGAATATATATATATATATTGACTGGACTTGACCGGAACCGTGCGACCCGGCAGTCTTTTATGAATATGAAAATGGCCCGCCACACGAAAAAGGTTGAAGACCACTGTCCTATAGAATCAACACTTTCAATATCTATATAAATGAAAATGAAAGTGATTATGTGTTTGTGACTTAATAATCCTTGAACCACCCGACCGATCTCGATCAAATTTTCAACATAGATGAGGTTCGGGCCTGAGATGGTATTTATCTATTCATTTTGACGATAGAACTTAGGGGAGGAGGTAAGAAGGGGAGATATATAAAAATAAACAAACCTTAATAACTCTTGAACCACCCGACCGATCTCGACCAAATATTCAACGTAGATTAAGTTGAAACATTAGATTATTTTTGTCATATCACTTTGACGATGTAACTTAAAGGAGGAGAAAGACATTTACAAATGATCGAAAATGACCGATATTAGTGTCGAATCTATAGTTTTTGAGGGCGCTGAATGAACAGTGACACTTCTGATGCCATTTAAATCTAAATTGAGTCCCTCAAAAATTTTAGGAGGGTGTATATATAATCAAAATGACCAATATCAGTGTGGAATTCATACTTTTCGGGGTCGCTGAGATAAACAATGACACTTCCGATGTCATTTAAATTCAAATTCAGCCCCGCAACTTGGGGAAGAAGAAATGTATATATATATATATATATATATAAATATATAAATGATCGAAAATGACCGATATAGAGAGCGCTTCAGTACTAGTAAAAAGTGCTTGACTAACGGAACATATTATTAATTTTTCTCACTTTAACTCAGTGAAGCAGTTAATTGACGCTAATTCTAAATATAAAGTAATTTAAAAGATTTTCTTTGTATAGATTGACTAAGAAAATGCGTAATTAATTACCTAGGTTTATTGCATCGTCGAGAAGAGACCATGATTCCAGTGCTTCCTGAAGAAAGACTACCATCTAATCCATAGAGACATCCTGAAGCACACTCTGAGAAGGGAGTCCACTCACTCCAGCCTCCATCAATGCGTTGATTTGGTGCGTAGCCTGCCTGCAGGGCTGACAGCCCACGAGTAATACATCGACCGCTACGACACCACTGCCAAAGACAATAAAACCCACTTTACTTAGGATAGCTCTTTGTGAGATTAACAACTTAGCTCAATGCTATATATTAACTTAGAATTCGGTTGAGATAAATCAGGATTGAATAGACTAGGTAATAATAAAATATATATTAAATGTTTTAAAGAATTACTGGTATTATTTAAATATAACATTTTGAATTACCGTGACATAAGTTATAAGTTACTAAATATTATTTCCCACTTTGCCTAGGCATACATATTGTTAACATTTTTTTTTTTTTTTTTTTAATTTTTAAATTGAAATTTTAATGTGGTTTTATTTAATGTAGAGCAGTCGGAGTAATTTTAGGTTGATAACATTAGCTTAAGCTATATTTTAATGTAGAAAATACCTACTTAAATGTGCTACTCGCTAGAGGGTTATAAATAAAGCATTAATAGGGAATTTTACCACTGTTTTGGGACAGCAAAACAGAACTGTGTGTGTAAAATAGAAACACAATTGAAGTTATTTAACATGTATATTATTTTACTTTTATTGTGTATATGTGTATGTTTGTGTAGCTGATATATGTTATGTTATTTTAGAGTGACTGACATTTTTTTAGACTACAAGAGGAAACGTTAACTTGTTTGTACCTTAAGTAGATAATGATGCTGTTTAAACTTTGGAAGTAAACCACAAGCGGCGAACAGATACTTTTAATGTACACGTTTAGTCTATTTGAAGAACTTGTGAATGTGCTGTTTTTGGTCCTATGACTGCTTTACCTTCTCACTTTTTGACTTTCTGTGACTTTGTTTTAATGCTTATTTTTGGCCCCTACAACGAAGTAAACTGAAGTATTTATACAACAAAAGTTCTTATATTGCAGCTTGTGGTTTTTAAAATTTGGGTTGAGATTATACATGTGCGTATGAGATTTTTTGAAGAAATTTTAATTAAACAATACTTTCTTAAGATTGAACATCAAGTCATCACTTAAAACTTAACATAACTTACATCACGCTGTTTGATAAAACGCGTGTGTGTGTTAACATTAAAACATACAATTATAAAATGCTTACATTAACAGAAATTATTTTAGAAGAAACTTACAGCATTAGCTACACTTACAGACTGTTTTATGGAAGTGAAATATCAACAGAAATAAACTTTGTTAATTTTTAAGAATTGAGCGCTTGAGAGTGAGAAGGGGCTATGCCACAAACAGATAGTTTTGAGAAAAATGAAGATTTATTAGATTAAGTACAAAATGCATAACGTATGGTTATTGTTATTGGGCAATGGCTTATTTGTCATCGAATATCAACAGGTTAATTGGAAAAATTGTTAGCAGCACCAACAGGAACTGTATCTACATCAAAATTTCAGGTTGTATGGCATAGCTCCTTCTCACTCTCAGGCACTCAATTAAGAATTAACATGCAAATGTCTCTATTATTAATTATTTTTAATAAAATGAGATGAAATTATTAAGACTTTTAAACAATACTGACGAGATGTCCTCTTTTACTGGCACGGACATCTTTAGGCATTGACAAGTCGGATAATTGCGCAGAGCAACCTCATTCCAGCAATCTTATATTGATCTATGTACTCTAACCAGTGCTTGTTTTTATTATATAAATTTATGTTGATTGACGATTAATATTCGTAACAACCCATAGTGTACCATCCTCTCTATTCAGTATATCAATTAACTTTCATATATGAGTGACACATTTGTATAATTTTGCTGCTTATGTACTATTGGTCAATTTCTTTGTAAGTTTAATCCTCTCTCTATATAAATACTTTTTATAGATTTATTTTTGTAAGTTCTACCCTTGTTGGGTTTTATGTAATTTAGCAGATTTTCTGTTTGAGTTAGTTATATTTCAGCACAGCACTTGGTAACATTGAAAAGAAGTAAGGTGAAAGCTTTGATGGTGGTATGCAAGGACTTGCAGTGGGACTGAGTGTTTTATGTATAGTCGAAGCAAAGTGTAACTCTATTTAAAGTAATTACAGTCCACATTTTATATAATAACTTGTGCCATTAATAACCTAAAACCATAATGAGACAGCTCTACAGGCTAAGAAAGACGATGAGAAATGAACAATGATAATAAAATGAATGGTGAAAAGCCAATTCATGATTCAAACACGTGATAGGCAACTATTGGCTGTGTTTACAGGCTTAAACCATTCGACCATGTCAACCGGCTGTTTAAACATTATCAAAAGATTTCTGGTTAACAGTTTACATAATTTTGAAAATAGATAGGCAGGTAGAGTCAAGACAGTGCTTTGTTCAGAATCTTTTGTCGTTAATAAGGAACAATACAGAAAGAGAATAACACCTAAAAAGAACAGAATAACATATCGTAGAGAAAATTACATATATTTTGTTAAAGCTACTATTTTAACGGAATCTTTGAGCTTTAGGAGAAGGATTATCTGTTAATACATCAAATACTGATTACAATTCTGTGATAAGAACCAAAGGATGATTCCATTGCACCTAGCATCTTTGAATAGAGGTATGAGTGGATTTCAAAGTTATGGAGTTGTTCTCTGACTTTGCACATATCCCAGACAAATGTGGGAAGCAGATGCGAGCATGGCGATTTAATTTTAATGAATGTTAATCTAATTTTAATTAATAATTCCATCATTTATCCTGAAATTATATTAATATTATTTCAGGTATCTGAAAGTCTGAAACGATGCATGAATCCCTCCTATATTTTATGAGATTTTTGAAATTATCTAAGCAGTGCTTCGGCTCAGAAAATATTTTTGTTGTTACTCAATAATACTTTACACATCTGAATGTGATTAATATTGCAAATTATTTCTGGTTATTAAATGCTACGTTTAAACTAAAACATCAGACGAAGATTAAGTTTGTTAGCTTTGAAAATATGGAAACAATTAATGTTAAATTATTTAGTGTTCGTAATTTACAAAATATGTCCCTCTGTTTACTGTAATGCCTAATCACATATACTTAGCATTATCAAATAAGGAAGTATTACTTAATAATGTATTAATAGGATACGGATAATATCGACAGAATTCATAATTTGTGTTTTTAATGAAGCTTCAATATTACTTTAAACAAAAGGTCTGAAAGATCTATGAATTGTAAATCTTTGGAAACATTCAAAGTACAGAGTATACCAAAAATTTATTTGAACATTGACCAAATGACATATGGCTCATATATGTTAAAAAAACTAAAATAAAATATAACAAAGATATTAATACTATTATTATATTTCAGATATACATATTATTTTGGTCGACTAAAGAAACGGATAATATGTAAAAGTGATTTAAAAAAGACTAGAGAATTCGAAATTGGGAATGAAAGAGAATGAAGAAAATTAGATGGGTAAAGTGGAAAATAAGCATAAAATGTTGAGAATAAGGAATTTGAAGAAAATGCTGGGGAAAATATGAAAGAACACTGAATATAATATCCATAATATTGAAGATAATTAAAGAGAGAAACAGGAATTGATAAAAATACTGTAAAGAGAAGTGAAAAATGTACTAGAATGCAATGGAAGGAAGACAGGAGAACTGAAAGAAGAGCACACATAATGAAGGGGTTAAGAGGGTTAATTCGTAAGTCAAAATAACGGAAGTATCAAGAAATGATAATACATGTTAAGTTTCATATAATAGAATATATATATATATATATATATATATATATATATATATATATATATATATAGATATAGATAGATAGATAGATAGATATAGATAGATATAGATAGATAGATACATATTTCAAACATTGTCTCTTTTCTTTTCCACCCAATTAACTAGAACTATACATCAATATAATATTACCATTCCAGAACCACAATAAGTTCCCTCCAGGGCAGGGTGAGAAGTCCATGTGACGCTGTTCTTCAAGGTATCTCTTCTGCAATGCAAGTCTCGACATACATCATCTAACGGTTGTTGTGGAGCATGATAACTACCTCGTCCGTATTTTAAAAGACCTGCAAAATAAATAGAAGAATATTAAAATATATATATAGTAAATATATCTTTCAAAGTTTATTACGAATGACCTATTCTTTCAGAAGTTGGTTATGACTTAAGGTACATTTATTGAAAAATATTATATATGTGTTTCAGAATATTAAAAATTATTAGTAGAAACACAATTCCGTTGATTGTTCTGTAAGATTTTCATTGATCGCTTTTGTCTATTTAGATTCAAGTTCTTTGTCTATTTACCTAAACACGTTAAATGTGTCAGCTGAACTACTGAAAACAATCTTCTATCGTAACCGTTTATGTTCAGTTTATTCCCAGACCAAACTGCAGATATAGCAAGATTTTTGGGGAATCATCAAAGCTTGTCGAAAACATTAAAGTTTTGAATTTTGTAACTTTTAGCCCTGAAATGTATACGAAAATGAAAATGACTGTAGAAATGAAAATTAGACATAATTGTACAGGTTTGATTTTGACAAATAAAAATCCATTAAAATTTATTATGATTTTTACTTTCAAATGATAGAAAAAAAGTGATCGTGGAAAGTATAGCTATCAAGATTTTAACGAATTTGCACATTTCAAGGCCCTTATGTACCGAAAAAAGGCTGTTGGATGTGTGTCTGTCCGTTCGTGCCGATTTAAAGACAGTGGCGGCTAGTGTCTATATGAAGTGGTAGTGCCAAAATTGTACAGGGTAAAAAAAAAATGGATATTCATAAAAAATAACATGGAAAAGGCAAAAATTATACTACACTACAGCTATATTACGCTAAATTTATTAAAAACATAAAGCTGAAAGAAAGTTTTTAACTTTCAACATATTTATTCTAAATTTTAAACTTGAGGTTTTTAAAGGTTCTCAAGGGGCGTTTTTCGAATTTTCTTCCTATCCTCAAAACTAAAGGTACTTTACTGAAGGATAAAAATCAAAATTTGCTATTTTCTTGGAAACGACTGTAACGATGTTCATATTTCATAAATACATGTTTCATTTACAACCCTATAACATGGTATAAATCGTTTTGTAGGAAAATCGTGAAATTGTAGTTTATTCTTGGGATGAGTTTTACTTGGGCAATTTTCTGAAAAACGACTATAGCAATTCCCTTCAAATTTTGCAAATAAATGTTTCATTCATAACATAACAATATAGTATAGCTCCTGATAAAATCTACAAAAGGTAGTTCGTTCTTGGAGATGAGTTTTTTTTCGGACGATTTTCCTAAAACGGGCTCAGGCGATTTTGTTCATATTTCATGAATACATCTTTTAATAATAACCCGATAATATTCATTCGTCCTGAAAAACATCAACAAGGAATGGTTCATTCATAGGGTTAAGTTTTTTGCTCAAAGGGTAATTTGATCAAAAATGACAGATGATTTTCTTTATATTTCATAAATAAATGTTTAATTAGTAACTTGATAATATGACATAATTCAATAGTCCTTAAAAAGAATTCACATGAGGTAGCTTACTCTTGGGGAAGCCAGATTTTCTCAGAAAGGACTCAGGCGAATTTATTCAAGTTTCATAAATAATTGATAATATTGCCTAACTCATTTTTCTAATAAAAAAAAATGCTATTTTGATTTTATTTCATCAGCAACTCTATATTGTCGCGCAAGTCAAATAACCCTAATATAGGCACAAGTAATTTCTCATTGAAAGAAGTCCACAAACAGTAGTTTACTTTTGGAGCATATTTTTCTTTGAACAAAGTTTCCCGAAAACATAATTTTGTTCGTATTTCACAAATAAATGATTCGGTAATTACTGCAGCATAACATGAATTAGTCTAAGAAATTGGAGCGAAAAAGTTTAGTGAGGTAACACGTACTTTTTATTTGATGATACTGTTCCATCATTGTCTAAGCAACCTTTATTTAAATTTAAAGTTGGACCTTTTTTACCTGATGTAAAACGATTCCAAGACACTTCTTCCTAAGAAGGATAAAGATTTGAGCAAAACATTTAGTTCTGTAATGTTTTGAAAAAACATGTAAAATAAAAAAAAAAATATACTTTAAGTAAATAAAAAAGTGTATGTGTAAAATATACTTTAAGTAAATATATTTCAGCTGTTTATTACGACGTAAGAGAAGATAATTTCGGAGCGAACTTAATTGAAAATCTGAGTTGCAAATATCTTATGCACACACACAAACAAGAAGTTCTAGGAAATTGTTGCTTATGGATTCCGCTGGGAATAATGTAGGTGTGTGTAAAGTAGCACGGTTTCATTTATTAAGTACGTATTGAAGTATTGTAAGTAATTTGTAGGTATGAGTACGCGCATTCTGTGGAGTGAATGAGCACAATACATAGTACGTAACTGTACTCAGTTTCTTATCTGCGTATGCTTGTGATGTCCAGAATTTGTCTGCATTGCGCAATATGTAGGAATCAAGTACGCGTATATAAAATAATCTTATCAGATAGAGTTTTCGGGCTTATTTCGTATCTGAGCAAGTTAGATTATTGGTTTTAGTGCTTTAGAACTTGCATGTTCTACATGCTACTTTCAGAGTAGGGTTGTCATTCTCTCTACTAAAGCCGGGTTCGAAATACATTCTGTGGGTCTACGAGCAATTGAAGTAAATTTACAGGCTTAAATGTTAAACTGCCCATAATTAAATAGCTCTGCCATTTTGATTTGTGTAGTATTTATTTGTTATTAGTTATTTAGAAGGAATTTTATTGTAACGAAAGATTATAGGTTTGAATTGTTTTCAATGTTGCACCTGTATTATCGCGCGACATCAACGCTATTTTCATTTAATTTGGCAGAGCACTGGATGAAACTTAAAATGGTGAAAATAAATTTTCTGTTTAGAAATCTGTAATACTAACACTTCATACGAAGTCGCTACGCGAGTCAGTAATGAGTGTTCTGTGAAATGAAAGTTTTATGATTAGATAGAAACTAAATGTCCACAGAATTTGTGCGGAATATTTGTTTATATGAACCTGAAGAAAAATACTTGTCCAGATATCCATAAACGGTCCACCTTTTTGAGGCAGCAAGGAGCCATGTCTCTCTCGTATATATATAGGAGTGTGTTATCATTGTTTTATGGTATTTTGATTTGTACCTTTAATGAGTAGTAATGATAGTGTCAGTTACTGTTAGAGGTTATAAGTGCAACGTGGTAATAACATGCAAAATTCTTCAGTTTCAAATTTGTATTCCCAATTAACACAAATGCGCTGGTCTCTGGGCTTTCCTTCAGGTTAATTTGGCAAGCCTGACTTTGAGAGACTTGTGCTTGAAACGTATTAATCACTATCGTCATTATTATCTGTATGTTGCGTTATGAACAATCCTTCTTCTATCCGTTTTTTGTATAGTAGAGAGAAATTCATAAATTTCTCCCGCAACAAAGATACCATGTTTTGTCTCATTGCACTACTTTCTATTAACGCCTGTTTTCCATTAATGTTTGGCTCTCGTCGGCCATTGCAACGATAAGTCATTCGATTCCTTGGCACTCTCCAAAGAACATAACTTAAGCAAACATCATATGTGCTGATCTGTTGTACATAGTTCTTTCAGTCTCTCATGGAGTTCACGTAGCAACCTTGGGTGATGTATTGGTTCCTTCTCTTTGAAGTAGGAATATTATTCGGTGACTATTATCTAATGTTGCTAACGACAGGTAAATGCACTACGTCTATCACAAAAGGGAGAACAAAAATAAATGATAGTTCACTGTCGCATTTCAGAACAAGCAATTCAAACAACTATTGATAAGATATACTATTGAGTCCTCAGAAAATCCCTATTTTTATCTTCTGAATATTCTATAAATCACGCTTTGGTACGTTGTAGTATTGTACTTTTTATTTTTTTTATTTATTATTATTAATCTTGGCAACACTTTCTGCTGCTGCTGGCAGCAGTGGCGGATTCAGGATATAAGCAAGGGAGGGATTAAACCATAGTTTGCAGATTTATCCAGTTTAAAGCAGGATTGAAGCCCATTTTATCCAGTGTATACCTGAGCGTCAAGGGATGGTGGCTATAGTTCCTATAGCACCCCCCCCCCCCTTTGAATCCGCGTTTGGCTGGCAGAAATTTGTTTTGTGTACTACACTATCACAGTCCAGGCTAAAATTCCTTCCTGCTATCAGTAAAGCATTTATTTTTGATTGCTGAATGTTCCTGACTGGACCACCAACATTTCCTTGAACTAACAAAAGTAAAAGCCACTTCCAATTCAGTCATTCGATTACAAGTTTTGGCAGGTTTTCCTCTATCAGTAGGAAATTTCAGCAACAAAAGAATTTTTTTCAATACCACGTAACTTTGATGTTGATTACCATTTTAAACTAGAAACATAATGAGTGTATTATGTTTCTATTTTAAAATGGAAAGCAACATGAAAGTAATATGTTTTAAGTAAATTTCTTCACTACCTTAAACTGAGAAATTTCTAACAAATTGTTTAATCTCTGAAGCATACCCTCAAAACAAATGTTTAAAGGCACTTCTTCCCAAACTTCTCTTCGTATCTTCATTTGATTGATGGAAGCATAAACGAATAAAAATGTGAAGAGATTCTTACGTGAAAATTATACAGATACTGGTAAAAATTAGGGAATTTGTTTCTCGGCACGATCTGATGACGTTCAGTCTGTCACGATATTAAACAAATTTGTTCAAGGTTATATAATTGTGATATTTGTTGAGTTACTAAATTTCCATGAATTTAATCACATTAAAACTCTCTGGAACCCATTTGAACAACATTCCTTTCATGATTGCAAAATCCTGGTGGGGATACTCGGTCGAAAAAGTGCAAAAGCTTTTTCAGTCCAGCCATCCTGAGTGAAGTTTGTCTGGGTTATCCTCATTTACATCAGGCAAATGCCGGGATAGTACCTAACGCTCAAACCTCAGGCCACTTTCTTCCTTCCTTTTCCTCGGATAGTGTGATAGCCGAGGGAGTCATGCATGCCGAAAGCCCAGAAATCTAATTCTAATTCTAATGCTAATGATTGTATAAATAAGAAAAACTCTACACGCTTCTAATCAAATTATGATAGATTACTAACCGATTTAAAATAGAGAGTACTATTGATTGCATATTAAATAGAACTGACTAAGCTACTGACATATGTTTCACCATTGTCACATTTCTTCTCACTTAAAATAATTTAATATAAACACAAAATAAATTGTTCATATATATTGTTGTATTTTGTTCTTACTTTGATTCCTTAGGTTGCACAATACTATATATGAGAATGGTGTGTAAGATTAGAGCAATCCCAGACTTTAAAAGATTGTATTTCCCCCTCGTGTCTTTTATTTCTAATAAACTTACATTGTACATCGGCATCGAATCTCTCTCCTGGCAATCTTCCTTCTCGTTCATGGTCGTACTTCGGCAGAGGAACACTATGATCCAACAGACAGCGGGATTGCGGTGTTCTGAAATCAATACAACACCAGCAATTTACATAAATTTATATACTTATTTACCATAGTGTATTGTCTTATATCTACTTTACAGTATACAAGAGAATTTATTGGCGGCCGCGTTTGCTCAGTGGTGGAACGCTCACTTCCGGCAGAGGGGGCACTGGCACGACCACAATTCCCACCATGTGGGTTTTTTGGTGGACAAGCACCGAGTGTGTGGGATCTCTCGGAATTCTCTCGTTTTTCTCCCAGTTTCGTCATTTCACCATTATCATCCGTCTCATCATCACCGTCTACTTAGCCTCGGACATAATCGTAAGACATTATAACCGCCACCAGGTTATAGAAGTATTTTTGTGGACGCTCTGTATATTTCGTAAAGACAGTGATTATTTTTTCGATTTATACTTTATTCTGCGACGCAAATAAGTTCTTTCTTCGATGGGAACTGTTTTTCTTCCCACGCAATCGAACAAAGAAGTCTTTCATCGTTTTATCATATGTATATTTAAAACATTGCTTTTTGGTGAGAACGTTTCTGTGAGCGACGAACCTTTTCAGTGTTTCTCCCTGACTTATTAATATGCACCGTATATATTCTACTGTTATTTGGAACTGAATTAAGTGCTTTCTTTAATCGTTTATGGAAATATTGCAGTAGATTAGAGCACACCAGAGCAGAACAGGTGTTCAAGCGTCTGATCGTACCAGCCTCACCGCTTTTCCAGTTCGTTACCTGTACTTTCACACGCCCGAGTTATCGCAATGTCTCGTGCGTCGTGGCCAGTGGACTAAAATTAACATAAATTCTTTTCCGTATTCTGTTTGCATGTGCATACAGGTGAATTAACTGAGTGGTTTTTAGAATGAACTGCCAACATTCTTCAGTGAACCGTTGCAGCTTGTATCTCGAATCTTTGCGCTCGAGGAGTTTGACTCCAGGTTTGGAAGCCGTAACTATGCACGTCGCGTCGAGCTTCAAGTATGACTTTGTGTTAAGGGGCACAAGCTATTGGGCGGTGAAGGACGTTTTCTTACGGCTATCCCCAACTAGTGAAGTCCCAGGTTCACATACCTTGTGCGTATAAGTTATAAACGAACCCTCCAACATTAGCATTCCACTTTGGAAACTTATTTTGCTGAAGACTTATCTCAACTCTTCAGGACTGTTTCGAGCAGCAACTAGATTACTACGTGGGATTATCCCGACAACTTTTCCCCTAGTATTAATCCCCCAAGTGCGTCAATGGTGGGAGAGAAGCATTTATAGCAAAATCTCAATTATAATTTTCTATATATATAATGTTAAGTGTTGTGATCACTTCTCTTCGTTCTTCTTTTAATAGTATTCTAATAAATAAGTATAGTGTCATTTAACCCACTGTGTTTTCGTTGTATGTGTGAATGATATTGTGTGCGTTATAGTCTGGAAGACCGTCTGATCGTCCGTGAGATTTTTGAGACGAGACATCCGAACCTCTCGGCGCCTAATGCTAATCTCATCATTGAGACCGACGAGCGATTTGGAGACAATTTTGCAATCCCTTCTTGGAGAGGTCCTTCAACGTCCTACCCAGGTAAGTCCAGGTCTCAGGAGAATCCTTATTGGCAGGACCACGGAGGACAGACTGATCCCAGGTCGGTCACAAATAAATGGCAGCCCGGACAGCGACCCGATACCTGGTCGGTTACAAATAAATGCCACCCGATCAGAGACAACGAACCGGTTACAACGTTAAACTAAAAAAATATATATTCCGTCAAATAGTAACCTTTAACAATAAAACTATTGTCGTATATTTTATACAATGAAACTTTTCGGGGTATATTACACTTTAAGTATTTATGCGAAATATCGAACTCCGATCAAAAAGTTGTGCTGAAAAAGAGTATGAAACTTCATAATTATTTTGCCATTATTGAGAGGTACATTACCACGCAAGTGGAGAAGCCTCAATGCATCGTAAACCCGCTAATCTCTTTGTCTTAACCTAAAAACAGTTTTTTTCAAATCATTAATCATTTGGTATATTTTTGTTTTCTTCCCTGATTTTCCCTTCACCGTACTTTCTGTCACGTCCTCAAAGTTCAGTTCCTCCTTAGACAATGTACTAACCAGTTATTTTTCTTGCGTCTAATCTTCTCCTTTACTTTCCCCAATACTTCTTCAGTACTTCTACTTTTCATTCAAATATTCAACTTTTCATTTCAATCTCCACACTTCGGAAAACTCTAGTTGTTTTATATAGGTTTTACGTAATGTCTCTGTTTCTGTGTTGTAAAGTACAACACTGTTCAAAAACCTGTATGAAACATTTTCTCAATTGTTTATTTAAATATCCATAAAATCTTTGGTGATGGACGTTATAGGATGCATATTAAATATTTGAGAGTGCAAATACATCTTACCTTAACATCCTTGTGCTAATTTTAACACAAACGGTTTCAAGGCTTCTTGGTCTTTTCTTCAGTGACTAGTGTTCCGCTACACTGTTAAACTAATGATGTGATGAATAGATCTTGCACTCTTCAGAAACCCAAAACTCAAATAAAATGAAAAACTATACAATTACATGGCGCACTATAATATTTCATAAGACAAAATCAGTTAATAGATTGATTTGAAACTTAGCGTCCCGTTGAGCCCGAGGCCATATGCGACGTGGACCTACAGCTTAACATAGAATCCGAAAAACCTGAGTTCCCACCGTAAACCAAACCTAGGTCACCCATGTCGAAGGTGCGTACGGTAATGTATAGAACAAAATCGATGAAATAGTTTCTCTTGAAAAACCGTATTAGATAGAAAAGGGTTTAATTACTGTTTGGTGTCCTGAAGATGTGCTACAATTTTACTTGTGATTACTAAATGTCTCAATTATAGATTGTAGAAACATATGATTCACACACTGTTGAAACCTTTGCAAATGTAGATGTGAAGATCGTATCCTAAATTCATTCATTTCTTGAACTCTTTCTGGAGGTAGCAGAACAATTTTAAATATCCACAAAATGCTTTTCTTCTTCCTAAACTTCTCTCGTCGTTTCCATCTTTGTGCTTATTTCTCGTTTCCATTTCATATCTAATAACAAAACTACCTAGATACCGGAAAATAGACATTTGTCCTACTTTCTCGCCTGCTACTTTTACAGTTGATGCAGTATACAGGATGCATACAGCATTAAAAGTTTTCGAAATGTGATTTCTGATATTAAAACAAGACAAGAAGTATAGACCAACCTGGATGCATAAATGCCTCCTTTGGGCTCCATGATCAGACGATTTGTCGGAAAAATGCAAAAAATAGTCATAACTCGAGAACAAAATGTCGGATCGAAGTCGGACAAAAGGGAACATTCATTACTTTTACTCGTAGATTTCATTAATGCTTTTCTCTTCCTAAACTTCTCTTGTCGTTCCCATCTTTGTTCTTATTTCTCGTTTCCATTTCTTATCTAATAATATAGTGTAAGAGCGGCGCAAGAGTAGGCAACTAGGAAAGTCCTTGGGTATTTTATCAACAGTGAAGGCAAAAGATAAATGGAGCACAAAGTCAAAATTAATTCCTCAACATCTAATGTTGTTAATAATTTTGGTCTACTGTTTTACTAATAACACATTTAAATTTTTCATAGCGCACTATTTTAAACTTTAAAAAGATATGGAGGGTATTTTGGTAATGTGATATAAATTCCTCCATTGTCACTTGTGAGAATGTGAATATTGGTCTTCAAAATCTTCTTGGAGACAGTATCTAGTAAGAATAGCCGGATGACTTTAATTACACAGTTGTTGGATTGGATCCTACTGAGGTTGTAAAACGATACTAGTTATGAGAGTAATTCTTCGTTTATATCCTCAATGGCGAATATGAGCGGCACACATGCAATCACGTAAGTGAAGGTGACCGGTTTCTTATACTTGAAATGAAATGATTTCTTGTTAATAGCAGGTGCAGGTTCTTGTTGAAGAGAAAATGTTTTCTTCTAAGGGATATTTTCTATTAGTAATGCAATGTCCTTGGACCATTACAATTCGATTTCTGTTGGTGTTTTAGAAAGTATACTCTTATTTTTGTTTTGAATATTGTTTCATGCTGATTTAGTCTTCTTACCTGATGCAGATTTAGATTCACTGAAGAAAGCCTTCAAAACTAATAATATTATTAAAAGTTATTCCAACTTCCATGAACTCTTGATAAGAGTGAACACCTTGCATTTTGAAAGAATATTGGGTAAATATTACAGAAAAAATAAATGTTTTAATTTTTAATGGAACAATAACAAACAACAATATTTACAATAATACATATTTGTACGCAAGTAATATTACTTACTCTAAGAAAGCCTCGAGATATCTGCGACTGCAAGATGACCAGGTAATCTTCCCTCTTCCCAGCGTTGGAGACATTATATAGCTTCCGGGATCACAGTCGTTGTTTGCCACTGGACCATCGTGACGCATACCCAAACTACAAGAGAATTTATACTCTGAAATTATACAGCGCGAGAAACTGCTTTCGTAATAACAGATCACATTATGTGGCAAAGCCAAGTGATATGAGACTTCATATTTACACATGTAACCATGTTTTCACTAATGCGATAACTACGGTCACATTTATTGCTATAGAAACGAGTTTTTGTCTTGCAGATGTTACTACCAAAGTAATTTCTCACCAGTGTAGAATTATGATCAAGCTAGATAACGTTACCAGAATTCGTGGAGTGATTATGTGTTCAGATTAAAAAGACTTAATTCCTACAAGCTGTTTATAACTTCAGCTCAATTGAAACAAATAGACTTCGATAAAATTTCAGTGAAGAATTTGGACAATGCAATTTAATTATTTATCAAGTAGATTACAACAATTCCTGAGTAAACACATAAATTTTTCTTGGCCTTTTTCATTATGTTGACCTAAGAGGCAGTAGCAGATGTCTACAGTACCAAATTTTAAAGAAAGTCATCTTTTTGGTTCATGTTTCTTTCTGATGGAAAGTATATTTTTGCTTTTCGGTCTTTGAATATGAATTTAAGAAAACTTCCTAACAGTCAACTAGGCATACTTTTCTGTACTCTGTTCAGTTTTGACTAAGCAAATTTACACTCTGAGCCTCCAAATAATGCACATGGCAGATTATTTGGGTATAATATATGAATTACTTTAGGTTTTGAAAGTAGTAGTGATTTTTGTGGCGATTTAAAATTTACTGTCTGCAGTCTAGATTTTATCTATTAATGATACTATATATTATACAAAAGAACAAAAGTTTTTCTTTCTTTCTTATTCGAAATTTTCATCGCTTTACCCTTTTATCAATTTGACATTGTTTCACACACACACAAACCATGACAATATATGTGTATGGTTTATAGTTTTAACATTATAATTTGCATTTTCCATGTATAAACAATATTTATAATTCTTGTAATTCTGGTAGTCACGTAATTCTTAAAAGATTTATGATTAAAAATTATTTTCTACTTTGTAGTGCATTTTTGGTAAAGTGAAATTTTAAAAATTCAATCTTGTTACTCTCCCTGTTTGCATAATTAGAAGTTAGCAATGACTTTTTTTATCGATGATAGTCAAGATAATAGTTAACATATTCGTCATGAAAAAAAAATTAAGTACAGTCAGTTATTTAAATATTAAAATATTTGAAAGTAAACATCTCTTAAACATGAAACTTTTTTTGACGTATGCAACAATACGCTTTTATTTGGTTTGATGGCTAAAATAAAACTAATAAGCTACATTCCATTTTTCACGAGGTTATGTATATCCATAATTATTTTTATAATATAGACACTTAAACAGAATATAAATATGTTTCCTACGTTGTTTCCTTTCCAAACAGTTTTCTCTCTTCTTTTCGGTAGTGCTTCTAGCCGAAGCATAAAGGAAATTTTCAATTTGTCCACAGCGTTTAAATTCATTAGTATGTCTCCACACTCGGACCAATCTTTATATAGCATATATGATTTATTTTTATTAATTTTTGTACTGCCATCAGTTACAGATATATATCTAACCACTAATAAAATTACGAATGTATTACCTACATGTTCTTTTGATATTATCTTCGAAATGAGTATACCAATTTTAATTACTTTCCTTCTGGCGTAAAAAGAATGTAACTCTCAGTGCAGAATCGGAAATTGTATTTCAATTGGTCAATTTGCTCAAAACTTATTGACTACAGAAAGTAAAGTAAGATGTATATAAACTTGTTTTGCTTGTAACGATACCAAACTTTAATTCTATTGCACAACTTGAGTAACTGAGAAATTACTCAGCAGATGATTTTAATAATAAAGAATAACACAATGTTTTAATGTAATAATAATGTCAGCCAAATTAACATTAATTTGATGATAAAACTGGTAGTAATATGCTTGTATATTTATCCTGTGAAAAAAATTTCAGAAATCCTTCTATTACTTTGATCGCTCACAATATACCATGAAAATACTAATAGGTATGTCAATTCTTGGCGTTAGAGTTTTTATCTTACATTCTGAACGAATAAAGGGAATAGAAGGGTTCTTGAAATCTTTTCTCGAGATAAATATACAGGCATCGTTAGTTTTATTGTTAAGTTTAAAACAGTTTAATGTTTATATTAAAAGAAAAATATTTTAATACCAAATCGAGAGGTAGGCCTACAAATTAAAACGCATACAAATGTTCCAGTTACCAAATCATTTCGTCTAATTCTTTTTTCTTTTCAGAATCTTTCAGTTACTAAAGTTATCTGTCTGAAAATTTACATGAAAGGCAAAAGCCATGGTGATTGAAATGAAGGGGTCGGTGCCAAATATAGAAGTAGGAGTGAAAAAAATAGAACAGACGGATACTTTTAGATACCTGGGTAGTATTATTAGTAGTGTTATGAACTGCGAACGTGAAATAAAAGCAAGAATAGGATTGGCGAATAAAGTCTTCAGGAGATGCTTCGTGTGGAGTTTGTGCTGTATGGGTTCGAAACATGGACATTACGCAAAATAATGAAAAACGATTGGAAGATTTCGAAATGTGGATGTGGAGAAGGATGGAAACAATTCGCTGGGTCGAGCAAAAAACGAACGAAAGAGTGTTAGAGATGGTGAGAGAGAAAAGAGAAATTTTAAATATTATTAAGAAGAGGAAGATAAACTGATTGGAACATTGGGTAAGAAGGAACTGTATCATGAGGAACGTGCTAGAGGGTATGGTGGCAGGCAAGAGAGGGAGGGGGCAAAGGTACAATTAATGGACGATATCAAAACAGAGAAATCGTACGTGAAGACGAAGAGGTTAGCGGAAGACTGTAAAGCATGGAAGCTTCTCAGTTGCAGCAAGTGACCTTCTAATAAGGGCAGAATACCTATGATGATGATCATTCCATCGGGCGAAGGAGACTACAATTAATGGAAGATATAAAAATAGAGAAATCGTACGTGAAGACGAAGAGGTTAGCGGAAGACTGTGGAGCATGGAAGCTTCTCAGTTGCAGCAACTGACCTTCTAATAAGGGCAGAATACCTATGATGATGATCATTCCATCGGGCGAAGGAGACTACAATTAATGGACGATATCAAAATAGAGAAATCGTACGTGAAGACGAAGAGGTTATCGGAAGACTGTGGAGCATGGAAGCTTCTCAGTTGCAGCTACTGACTTGTCAATATCTATGATGATATTTCAACTAGAAGTGGTAATATCCAAATATTTCTTATCTACAAGAAGAATTGAGATTTAAGTCGTCTGAGTGACGGTAATCTACATATCAAATAGATCCGGGTGATAATATTAGAAATATCCCAATAATGAAACTGGTTAAACAATACTTACTTATGACCAATTTCGTGGGCTACTACGTAAACGCTTTCAAAATGGCGTCCTTCATTCACAGTGCAGCTATTCATCCGAGTGCACATACCAGCCACAGGCGCCAGTCCTAAGGGTAAAAGAAGATTTTCTCAATTATACGTATAAAACACTTTTGAAGCTGCTATTGGGTTTTACATCAAACAATGTCTACTTTCAAATCTTTATGATATCTACAGATATATTTGACTACGTTTGCGGGCACAAGTTCTTGTTTGTCAATTTTCTTGTGTTTAAAAATTACTCTGATTATAAAATCTAAATTAAAGCTTCATTACACATAATTATATCAGAAGGTTTCGAAAAAAAGATTTTGTTTGTTTGTTTGATAAATATTTTGTTCTCACCAAGTTCCGAAGTAGATTACTGATACGGTATCCTCGCTTTGCAGGTACGGCAATGGGTGCTGTTTAATCTTTTCTTTCCTGTTTTTCCTACAACTTTCTTGGTAATTTATATTGTTTTATCTTAGATATAAGAGAAAGAAGAATTCATGTTTGGCTTATTCCTCTTCTAATTAGTCTTTCGGGAGAGATATTCAATGTTGTATCTACGGATTTAGGAACTTTTCCCATCTTGACTCAAATGACTCAAATGGAAACCCACGTAACAGGTTCTTCGAAGTTTCTTCAGTAAAAAATATTTGATCAACTACTTGTTTACTACCACTTTTACTAAGAAATTCTATGTTTACGTATTAAAAATTCAACGTTATTTAGGCAACGAAAATATGTAGTTGTTAAACTCTTTGCATGTTGGGCTCTATTTGTTCACTTTCCACTACCCACTCTACATTCCTCCTCCCTCATCATTCTCTGTAAAGCAAATAACATAGGGTAAATCTATGTCAAGTGGTCCAATGTATGTTTTTTCCCCAAACAGCGGTATGTAATTTTGTTTAAATACTTTTGTTTTGAATTGAGTTGATTTTGAGTTTAACGTCCCTTTCAGCAGCGAGGCTATATGAGCCGTGGACCTAGTGATTAACGTGGATTCCGAACCACATGAGTTCCTGCCTACTGTTGTTTTAATGTAAACTACCCACGAACTCCAAACATTTAATACAAGTTCTTGTTATTCCTCTGGTTTACATTGTTGCTGTGCCATTATTTATATTTTAATATAACGACTGCAATAAAAGCCCAGTTGTTATTAAAAATAGCGTTCCGTAGAAAAGTCCTTATGAAATGTCCTGCTTGTAACAAGTCACTTTACGCACAAAAAGCGGCGTATTTAGGGGGAGGCTATCGGTCTCAAGCCCCCCCGAAATAGTTCCATTATTATTTTTTGGCATTATACGTACAACACAAATGCTTCTTACTGGTTCTCAAGCCCCTCCCGAAACAAGATCCTAAATACGCCACTGAGTTCAAGTATGTCTTTCCTTTGAGACACGGCTTTAAATCAGGGACGCAAATAAGCAACAAAATTTTGCTAGCCCAAGAAAAAAAGCTACTAGAACACATCCCACAATAGTAATCATTTACTTACCTTTGAAATAAGTATTAGTGATATTAAAAGCTAATATTACCGATGAACCACTCGCCCAGGGCGAGTGGTTATTTGCATCCCTGCTTTAAATACATCAAGATTCGAGATAAAACAATTTTCTTAACTGCATACACAGCAAGAAATGAGGTGTTGAAATAACACAAAATGACTATCACTTTAGCGTGTTACTTGTGTGTCAATTCAACACCAAGCACATCGCCTTAGAGCATATCAGAAGTACCTGGTTAATGGCTGTGAGTATTTGCATTGTTTTTTATTGTCTGGTACGAGAAAAGCTTTGCAAAATATATTTCGCATTTGTGGCAATTAACTGAAAAATTCTGTTTTCTGTAATCGGTCACAATAATATTTTATTGTAAACCTGTGAATCAACTGACTATAGTTACACAGAGAGCAGTGCTTCCATATGTTTTATCTGTTATTCTTGTGTCTTAGCATGTATGAACAGAAGATGGCAGAACTGTTGCCTGTATAACTCTTGTCAGACGATTCACAGGTTTACAGCGATATTATTGTGACTGATTACAGAAAACATAGAACATTATTTGTTACTTGGCGTAAGTGCCAAATATATTTCGCAAAGCTGTGCTTATACTAAACGATAAATACCAATGAAAATTCTCTCAGGTAGTAAGGAATTATTTTTTATATGCCCAGAAGGCGATGTGCTTGCTGCTATCGCCCCAGGAACAGAAGATAACTTCATTCGTCTGAACTAACATAACCTTGTGATGTGACGTCCAAAGCACTGCATTTCATCCATTCATTACATTTGTTCATTTTCTTACTGCAGCCCTCAACTTTCGTTTCCTCTCATAATTTGTATTAATGTATGACTGCCAATGTATAACTGCCAATATTCACTTCCAGCCATTAACCTATTATTGCTTGTGTCGTATATATATATATATATTTTTCTCCTGGAATCATTTCAATCCATGTATGTTTAATATAAATATGATGAATAAAGAAATAATAAACCTGACAACCCTTAGACCACCTACTTTTCCATAGAGACCATTGATCTACCTTACAGCACTTACTCGAAGAAAGGGCACAACCCTTTAAACGGGACGACGAACAAAAAAAAAAAAAAAAAAAAAAAAGATGCTTGCTGCTGAATTAACACACAAGTAACACGCTAAAGTGGTAGTCATTTTGTGTTGTTTCAACACCTCATTTTTTACAGTGTACGAAAAAAATATTATATCCTATTAGGAAATCGAGGTTTTGTGTGTTTGTTACTCGAACTTTAGGGATATGACGCAATTCATCTTTGGATATGTATTAAAATGACTGCAAAAAGAATAAAACATGTTGAATTCTAACTCAAATTGCGTGCCGCTTGAAATGATTCTCAATGTGCCAAACAACTAGGAGTTACATATTTATCCCTTTTGTCCCACACGCACACCTCTATGATTGCCACTATTTTTGGTGAATCGTTCTACTTTCTTACATATAGGCCTAAATTAGCTACGAAACGAATTTTGAGCAATGCCATGTCAGTATTTTCGATCAAATAGTTGAGAGAGGTTAAACGCAACCTCGTCTCGATTAAATCTCGATATGTAGAGTCTCGATTTTCGACTTATACATGTTGGTTTCCGTCTCACAGCTATCCCTAATTCAAGCACTTACCGACAACCTGGTCATTGTTGTTCTTTCCATTCTTTGTCCTGACATAAAGATCCAGACCTGTGAGGATAAGCGCGTGATCCCAGTGGTTTGGATCGGAGTCTCCGGCGGGGTTCATCTCCCTTTGCCAGCGACAGAAGCTGGTGAGGAAGCTATCGATGTCACGGGTGCGCTCCAGCGATGGAGGGTCATCACGAAGGATCTCTAGACGTTTCAGAACGTAGTCCACTGGCCAACCTAGTGATGGGTCCTGATACAGCAACTGAACCTGAAATACAATGAAATGATGTTATAACCCTTCAATGCCCAGATTACATGAAATCATGACTTCAGGTGCCTCTGATAACCGATCAGAAGAAAATTCAATATAACTTCACCAAACAAAATTTAAAATATTGTTAGAAATCTGTTACATCATACCGGGTGTCCCAAAAATAAGTAGAATAAATTCTGGAAAAGAAATCTATTGCAGATCAAAATACAAATTGCTAAAATTCTTCAAAATAACTCCCTTGTGTATCGATACATCGTTGTCAGCACTTCTACCAGTTGCCGTGCGCTTCCTGGCAGCGTCGACAGGAATCTCATTCAGATAGCTAGTCACGGCCTCTTTGAGGTCATCCAACATTCCAAAATGGTTGCCTTTCAAGCTCCTTTTTCTACCTGGAAACAAAAGGAAGGCTGTAGGGCGACTGACGCAGCGTTGCTACCTTCTGCTTACTATAGCTACTCGGTCACGAGGAAGGCGCTGTGGAATAGCGTCCAGTTGGCAAAGATCTCCTTCCTGACGCGTTGCACTTTTCGCAGACCTTCGAGGAGTTCCATGTAAAACTTACTGTTCACTGTCTGTTCCTACGGCAGAAACTCTTTGTGGATAACGCATTTTGAAGAAAAAGAAAAGATGACATCGCCTTCAGCCGATACTTGCTTATCCTTGCTTCTTTCGGGTGCGGGAATCCTTCATATGTCGCTCTGCACTTTATATTTTTGACTCGGGTTCGTACTCGAAGACCCATGTCTCGCCAACAGTAACCAAGTTATCTAATAAATGCCGGTCACTTTCACAGCAGTCCAACAATTCACGTGAGATTATCACACGAGCAGCTTTCTGATGTTCCAAGAGCACTTTGGGGACCATCTTGGCACACATCTTTCCCATGGCTAAATCTGTAAGTGTCCGATGCACTATGGTTTTCGGAATATTGCACTCTTCTGCTAACAGTCTGACATTCAGGGATCAATTGGAATTGGTTGTCTCTCACTTTTTGCAGTTTTCGTCGCACTGTGTCGTTGACGGACGTCAAGGGGTTCCACGTCGTCAACATCCTCTCTGGTCTCCCGGAACATCTTGTACCAGAGGAAAACTACTACTTGGGTCATTGCTTCATTCCCATAAACATCCTTGATCATTCTCATGGTCTCTGAACTCGATTTTCCGAGCTTAACACAAAACGTGGCATCGTGAAGTCGTAACATATAGTCGAACAGGGCTTCAGTCTAGGAGCGATTCGCACATTGTAACGGGAAACTGACGTGGCTCGCGTTGCTATCCACAGATCCATCACTACCTTTCGCACCACAAATAGCTGTTTGCAGGGAATGATTTTAGCTGTTCCTGCTGAAACAGAGCGATACCAGAAATTTGGAATGGAAGTAACTGGTACTGAATATTTTCTTCATAATGTTCTGACTTATTACTTCCGTTTTCTACAGCTTGTTAAAAACCTCGATATATATTTTAGGGATGCGCACGAGACGAGTCGAGACAGGATTTTCCTGACAAAATTCGAGTCGAGACATGGCTCTTCCAATAGAAAAATATACATTTTTCGAGTTGAGACATCACTTTTACAGCACATTTTCGAGACGAGACAGTCACAAATCTTGTCTCGTGCGCATCCCTAATATATTTCAATTTGAATTCGCTGGCCTTAATTTTTAAATATATATCTCTGGCCAGTCTGGAAAGTTTTATGTTAATTTTGGTGACGACAGGAATTCGGGAAAACCTTCCCGAATAGTCCTTATATTTTTTCCAGTAAATTAGACCTTTGGACCAGGGACGGACTTCTTGGGGGCGGTGGGTTGTAATACTACTTAGAGCTACTTTTAAGAGCTCCAAACTCTGGGATGGGTTTTATTTATATTTGGTCTAGGAATTAATTTGTGCGGGTGGACAAGAGATGGCGCAACGAACGGAGCGTCCCACAGTTCCGTGTATCCACACATGTGTTGCAAACCCCTGTCATCGCGTATCGTTCGTAGTATAGGGCAGTGGATTAAAGCGTCAACAACACCAGTTTGTAGTTAAGTGAACATGGCGCAATTTGTGCCTGATAAAGTGTTTTTGCGGGGTGTCCTGCTGCATTACTTTAACATGCAGAAAAGTGCGACTGAAAGTCATCGTATTTTGGTGGAAGTGTATGGTGACCATGCTCTAGCTGAGCGAACGTGTCAGAAGTGGTTTGCACGGTTTAGAAGTGGTGATTTCGGCTTGGCAGACCAAGAGCGAGCTGGACAGCCAAAAATATTTCAAGACGAAGAATTGACAGCATTGCTCGAGCAGGATTCGTGTCAAACGCAGGAACAACTTGCAGCAGCATTAGGCGTTGATCAAACAACAGTCTCCAAACGCTTGAAAGCCATGGGAATGATTCAAAAGATGTCACATTGGGTTCCACATGAATTGAAAGACAGAGACGTTGAAAGATGAAAAACCATTTGCGAATTGCTGCTTCAGCGACAGAGCAGAAAGGGGTTTCTGCATCGAATTATTACGGGTGATGAGAAGTGGATCCATTACGAGAACCCTAAACGAAAAAAGGCCTGGGTGAAACCAGGTGAACCAGGTGCATCACAACCAAAACGAGATATTCACTGTGCAAAAGTTATGCTGTGCATATGGTGGGATATGAAAGGTGTGGTGTACTATGAGCTGCTGCAACCGGGTGAAACTATGAATGGAGAACGTTATCGACGACAATTAATGCGTTTGAAGCAAGCTCTGGCCAGAACACGACCAGAATGGGAGAACAGACATGATAAACTTATTGTTCAACATGATAACGCTCGCCCACATGTCGCAAAACCGGTCAAAACCTATTTAGAAAATGTCGGATGGGAAGTTTTACCCCACCCGCCGTATTCACCAGACGTTGCTCCTTCGGACTACTACTTGTTCGATTGCATGAACAACGATTTGATTGGACAGCGGTTTACTTCTTCAGAAGATATCGAAACATGGGTCTCTGACTGGATCGCTTCCAAGGATGAGGACTTCTTTCGCCACGGAATCCGTACATTGCCTGACAGATGGGCGAAAGTGGTGGCTAGCGATGGACAATATTTTTCTTAAGGTATTTATGTATTTTGTGTTTGTACTACAGCTTCAATGTGTGCGTACCAACCGCACGAATTAATTCCTAGACCAAATATATAAAATTAAAAAAAGTTTCCTCTTCTGGATTGCCCTCCTGCCTGGATCCGCCACTGCTTTGGACTCAAAAGGTTTATATCTCTTTATTCTTACGCAAAAGGATGGAAGATTCGGAGGACGCGCAGAATATTACCCGCAGTAACATTTGGCGTTAGCTAGTTCGTACTAACAATAGACTGAGAGCAGATTATTGATCTAACATATAGACAAAAAATACTTCTGTCGTTTCATGTTGTTGATAAAACACAAAAAGAATTGTATTTTCCCTTGAGAGAGCGCGCAGCCCCTTCTGGATCCGTCGCTAAGAAGTTATTATTTCTTTATTTATGTGAGAAAAGGATGGAAGATTCGGAGGGGCGTAAAATATTACCTGCTATAACAGTGCGTGCAATAACAATAGACTGTGAGCAGATTATTGGTCTAATATATTGACACAAAAATACTTGAGACATTTCATTTCGTTGAAATAATACAAAGAGTTTCATTTTTCCTTAAGGATGACCCGAGACCTTTTCTAGATCCGCTACTGAGACACGGAAAGTGTCTCTTCTTTCTTGCGCAAAAGGATAGAAGGTTCAGAGGGGCGCAAAATATTATCCTCTATAACACTTAAGGATATTAAGTAGTTTGTACTAACGATAGACTTACATCAGACTGTTGATCTATAATAAATATATTCAGACAGAAATACTCAGTTGTCTCATTTCGTTGAAATAACATAAAAGTTATATTTCTCCTTGAGGGTCACAGATCCCTTCTACAACCGCCACTGGACCAGGGAAAATTCGTATCTCTTCATTGTGCAAAAGGATGAAAAGTTCGAACAGAATGCAAAATATCACCCGCTATAACACATTGCAATATTAGCTAGTTTGAACTAACAATAGATTGAGAGCAAATTATTGGACAATTATACAGCAAATTATTACCACAATATATTGACAAGAAAAAAATGTCGTCTCGCCTCGTGAACTCGAGACAACAGCTTGACTGTTTGTCGTAATTAAATATTCTATTTTAAGGCAACAAAATGTTGATTCATTTTACACATATGCACATCCCGATGTAATTCCAAAAACGTGATTTCCAGTCATTAAGATAAGACTACAAGAATATGTGAAGCATGCTACTTTCAGATTATTTGGCAATTAAATACTAATTAGTTTGATGTTTTATCTTGTACTAAAAAATAAATTATGTACTGCAATGTTGAAGTCAAGCTTTACGACTTGAAGAAAAGATGGAATAGGAGAATTACTGTGTGATGCCAATATCAGGCGTAGTACGAGAAAGTTTTAGTTTGGTTGATCAGGGGGGGGGGGCTAAGGCGAGTTCTTGCCCCGGGTGTCAACTAGCCTAGTTGCATCACTGTGGATCCGCCACTGGTCCAGTGTGTGTATGTTGGTGGTGAACTCTGAGAAGTGAAAGTTACAAGTGGAAATGGAATATCTATTATGAAATGTTTATAAACCATTAATTTGCTGGTTTATATTAATTTCTTAATTGTTTATCTCTTTAGCTGATTATTACTTTGTTATTCGTTCAGATCCGTGGAGAAATCGACAAATTCAAATCCAGGATTTTTCTTCAAAAATCTTGGTCGAAATGTTTCTGCTAGTTTAATTAAGGGTTGTATAATAGTCCTTGGTATTTCGAAATGACTGCTTTATACTTTATTAACAGAGGTGCCAGTTCTTCACACTAACCGAATAATATGCAACCTTCAATACAATAGAGTAGTGTCGGTCGCCTAACTTAATATTCTATACTTTTTAAACCTCCAGAACGTGTGACTCCTACAGTTTTCCCTCGAGTCGAAAATCGGAAAAAAAAAGAAAGAAAGAAAAGAAAAAAAGACTGCTTTGTATGTGATTAAATCTGGTGAAGATCTGTGTGTGCAAAATGGAGTCAAAAATCGAAAAATAATCTGTGTAGTCTCCTCTCCTGCAGGAGAGTCTTCTGTTCTGAACTTGCATCCTTGACAGATAGGACAGGTATTTCAGAAATTAAATAGTTATTCGTCAACGAAGATTGACAGCTCGTGGAAGGTAACTACTTCAAGATACTCCTGTTTAAGAACTGCAACTTCTCAGCATACAAATAAAATGGTACAACTTGGATTGAGTTTCATCTGTTTTATTGTTATCTTCTCTTTATACTGTTTTCTAATAACGTTATTAAGCCGGTGAAGTTTTACTATACGGATCCATAGATTGTAAAATGTACAGAAAAAATTGGGCAACTCTTTAATTTGTACATTTCATGTCAAGAACAGAATCAAACCAACACCTGTGGGGCTACTATTTATACTATGGATCCGTATAGTAAAACTGCACGAGTAAACCAGTACAAAAATTAAAATTTCGTTCTAGAAACAAGTACAGCATCAGAATTAACATAGTGCTCCTGCGCCAGTTCCTCGTCAGTATAATTTCAAAACAATGTGAGCAAATTTTCCACGCTATACGTCACGTATATCATATACATATGTGGCGGAATGAGACCAGTGGTATGTATGTATACCAACTTAACTGACATACTTGAAATATACAATTATCTAGCTAAACATGTGATTAATGTACCTGGTATATAAAAAAGAAACATGTAAACATGATTGATAGGCATTTTACACTTGGACGGAGTTTCGATGCAGAGGAGTCAACGTAGGATTACTTTTAGTTATTCTTGCATTTTTCTCAGAATTATTCTCTGAACGCGATTATAGTAACTTGCGTACAGATAACTCTTATGGGGGCAACTTTTATATGTATTAACAGTTTTAAGGTGGATCACCACCCGGAAATCAGTACATATTTTACCTCAATCCATTAACTACTGCGCAATGAAACGTTACATGTTATAAATATTGTACTATAAGATAGAGTATTGTTTCAGCTACAGCACAAGACACTGATTCATTTGGTTGTGTCACCTGATATCGAAAAATGTAACAAATAAAAGAAAATATATGATTCGTTTTACAGTGAGAACACAAGATGGCACTGGCTGTTAGATCTTACTACAAGTGCTCCGTTTCATGAAATGTTTATTTGTGTGTGTAAAGCATTTTAAAGTAACAATCTTATCGCGAAATAGATATATTGTTTGACCTTTTTTCGTGTTATGTTTCATATTTTATTTAAATATGAATTTACAATTAAGGAAATAGATTTTGAGAGGAACTTGCGCAGAATGCCATAATGCATTGTTGCCAAATTTGTACGTTTACTGTAGTAGTCACAATAAGAAAATTCCTGGATTCTAGCGTTGCAGTTCGAGAAGCGGAATCGCGGTAAGGGTTGAAAACTAATTTCTCCAGTAAGTATCCAAGCAGAATTCCATGATTACTTCCTTTATTATCTGGCATCAGTAAACACTCGACATTATCTGGCAATGCCGCACTATTCAAGCAGCATTTAGTATAGCACCGAGAACACCTAGTGATCCACCTTAAATACGATAACTTAAAGCAACGGAAATTAAAAATAATAAGATTAAATAAGAAAATTCTATTAGGAATACAAATAATAATTCTGCAACGTCATAACTTTGCATCTCCTTCATACGCGATTAGATCTCATAAAGATCTATCTGTACAAAAGTTAGTAGACCTACGTGACCCTTTTGTATGCTACAATCTGATGACTGATACACAAACACATACACGTTCTTTTATATATTAGTAAGGATTAATAGCGAGAGACAAATACTTACTGCATTAACCATGGCAAGAACTACCCTGATAATTTCTCTCTTGGTGTCTTTGGGGAAGTTAACCTCCATTAGTACATAGAGATCTTTGTCAACGAACACTGCAGTTTCTATGTAGAGTCTTGTTCCTGGCGGAGGCTTCCGGTGCTCAGAGGAAGATCCTGACAGATAGCTTCCGGGGAAGTGAACACGGCGTCTCTTACGTCTTTGGTTCTGAAGCTGAAAGGGCTGGTGGCTGTGACATTCATTTCGAGGATGAGATCTCCTAACCACCACATGGGGCATCTCCTCCTCATCTTCCCCAAAGTCCGCAGAGCGTTTTCGGAATCGGTGAGGCAGAGGGTTTATTACGTAGTAATATTTATCCGAGGCAATAAGCCCTCTCTGAAAGAAAGAAAAAAGTATATAAATATATGGCGATATAAAATATAGAAAAAATCGGCTTAAATTCACATAATTATGGAATACACTCCTCTATATCAATAATTGAAACAAATAATTTATACAAGTTGTGGATAATGACAATTTTAGTGATTTTTCTTCTGGGAGTTAGATGTATTAAAATCCGAACTACCACACCATGGTGGAAATGAATTGGAAAGAACAAATTGTGGATACGAATAGTAGCGTACAAAGAAATTCATTAAAATTGGAGAAGGTCCAAGCCAGTGCCGTGCGCTGGAGTGGGGCAGGAGCGACGGCAACGGACGCCGAAGTAAGGGGGCGCAAAATTCGGAAGGAAAAAAAAAAGAAAAGAAACGAGGGAAAGAAAAAACAGAGTGGAAAAATTACTTGGAATATTACTAGTATGTATTTAAATCTTTCTACTTTAGGAAGTGGTCCTATAATATTACTCATGTTAGGAAAATACATGTGCGTAAAACGGAAGGAAAAAGTAATAAAAAATGCTCAAAATCAAGAAAAATAGGGTTTATTTTTGAAAATTTTCTTATACTTCGCGCCAATCATGGTGGCGCTTTGTGGCTCGTCTGTCGACCTCATTCATATGCCCTCACTCACACGTAATACTCTCGCCCCGGGAATGATTTTCCACGGCACAACACTTCTTCAAGTACCCAAATTCACATCGTTTCAGGATCAGCGACATTTTTGCATACATACCTTAATATGATATATTTGGTTTAGGAATTAATTCGTGCGGGTGGACAAGAGATGGCGCAACGAACGGAGCGTCCCACAGTTCCGTGTATCCACACATGTGTTGCAAACCCCTGTCATCGCGTATCGTTCGTAGTATAGGGCAGTGGATTAAAGCGTCAACAACACCAGTTTGTAGTTAAGTGAACATGGCGCAATTTGTGCCTGATAAAGTGTTTTTGCGGGGTGTCCTGCTGCATTACTTTAACATGCAGAAAAATGCGACTGAAAGTCATCGTATTTTGGTGGAAGTGTATGGTGACCATGCTCTAGCTGAGCGAACGTGTCAGAAGTGGTTTGCACGGTTTAGAAGTGGTGATTTCGGCTTGGCAGACCAAGAGCGAGCTGGACAGCCAAAAAAATTTCAAGACGAAGAATTGACAGCATTGCTCGAGCAGGATTCGTGTCAAACGCAGGAACAACTTGCAGCAGCATTAGGCGTTGATCAAACAACAGTCTCCAAACGCTTGAAAGCCATGGGAATGATTCAAAAGATGTCACATTGGGTTCCACATGAATTGAAAGACAGAGACGTTGAAAGACGAAAAACCATTTGCGAATTGCTGCTTCAACGACAGAGCAGAAAGGGGTTTCTGCATCGAATTATTACGGGTGATGAGAAGTGGATCCATTACGAGAACCCTAAACGAAAAAAGGCCTGGGTGAAACCAGGTGAACCAGGTCCATCACAACCAAAACGAGATATTCACTGTGCAAAGGTTATGCTGTGCATATGGTGGGATATGAAAGGTGTGGTGTAGTATGAGCTGCTGCAACCGGGTGAAACTATGAATGGAGAACGTTATCGACGACAATTAATGCGTTTGAAGCAAGCTCTGGCCAGAACACGACCAGAATGGGAGAACAGACATGATAAACTTATTGTTCAACATGATAACGCTCGCCCACATGTCGCAAAACCGGTCAAAACCTATTTAGAAAATGTCGGATGGGAAGTTTTACCCCACCCGCCGTATTCACCAGACGTTGCTCCTTCGGACTACTACTTGTTTGATTGCATGAACAACGATTTGATTGGACAGCGGTTTACTTCTTCAGAAGATATCGAAACATGGGTCTCTGACTGGATTGCTTCCAAGGATGAGGACTTCTTTCGCCACGGAATCCGTACATTGCCTGACAGATGGGCGAAAGTGGTGGCTAGCGATGGACAATATTTTTCTTAAGGTATTTATGTATTTTGTGTTTGTACTACAGCTTCAATGTGTGCGTACCAACCGCACGAATTAATTCCTAGACCAAATATTTTTTTATTTTTTTCATAATATCTTGTTTTTGCACACATACCTTAATATAATTAATTATTATTCTTTTATACGTTAAGCCAAAGGTGCATACATTAAGCGCTTAGCCACGAAGGGGCTCAGGAACCTCACGTGTCATGTCACTGTTTCGCCTATCTAATCTACGTAGGGAACGGTAAGGTACGAGTTAAAATCTCCATAACTCAATATCCATATAAACAGAAGGAAGACAATTTTTGTTAGATTACATGTACTAGAAACTTTCCACAATTAGTGGTCATTGCTGGAATAGTAACGGTGTAACGACATCACAATTTAAAAAAAAAAAGTACTTTAATACAATATTATTATTCATTATGAACAAAATATTTAATCGAATTCGACCAAGCTGAAGAAAATGACAAAGAGAATGACAGGAAAGGATTTAGAGGGGTAAAAGAAAACAGAGCTTTGCAAAAGTAATAGTTAAAGTCGATTTTCAAAAGGTTGAATGAAAAGGATTCACCAAGCAAAACTATATAACATTTGGCAAGTAGGAAAGAAAACAGAATCCAGGAGGAGAGAATATTTTTTCCTGCATAACACTTGTGACTCTATTTAAAATCCTTTCCTCCGTTAGTGATGGGTAAATTCTCGGGAATATTTCCAGGGAATATTCTCGGAAAGATTCCCAAAATGGGAATTTTCCGGGAATGTATGTACAATCACAAAGAAAAGTGCATTCTATTACTATATTAAGATTTCGAAGTTAAATTCGTTTTTTTTTTTTTTTATCACAGTATATTATTACACTTGTCTTCAGGGGATTCTTTAAAATGTATATTCTGAGCGGTACAATGTTGCTTTATTAGTATTTTATTATGTTTAGATAATACGCATAAATGTATATTTACTTATAATATGCTCTATGAAAGTAAATATGTGGAAAAAATGGTATAGCAAGTCCACATATTTTTTACACCGCTAAACAGTTTAAATTTATAACTAAGTGGATTTTCTATACTTGACTCTACTATTGATATTATAAACATATTAAATTTTTAAATGTTATAAACAAATTAGATTGGGTAACTGCCGTAAGATACATGTCTCACCAATTTATCAACATTTGCGCATACGCATTTATGTTCACAAAATTTGCAAGATACTGATTTATCTTTATAATTTAGCACGTAACATTGCCATACACGACCTTTCTTCCTACCTATTTCTCGAAATTTCATGCATTAATTCACATGTAAGAGAAGTCCGAGTACCTCTTCAGAAATTCGAGTTAGAGAGAGGAGACAGACCGACGTCTATTACTAACGGTGGTTCAGGGTTTATTAATAGTAGGCCTACTTCATCTCTATTTCTACATAATTCTACATTACTTTACAAAATGGTTCCTTTTCACCATTTGTAAATTAGTACTTTGCTAATTTTGGCTATTGTTTAACATTGAGGGGGGGGAAGCTTTTGCACCTACTTTTTTTTTGCTATATTCTATTCCGATGCGGTTGTTTTATGGTTTCATACGTTAAATTACGTTACCAACATTAAATTCAGACAGCACTGCAGAGCGAGCGTTAGCGAGTGAAGGCGGGTTAGAGCCCCGCATGTCACGTTGTTCTCTATCTTCGTTACCAACAACTTACTTTCTCTTCTCACATAAATCACTTCCACTTACCTTTACGGTTTGTACAAATCCCCTACTGCACTAAAAAAATTGTGTTCGGTACTTTCTTGACTACTTGAACACCACTATCAACTCATTTCTTCCGTAAATCATCCTACTTTTTGCTAGTTTTGGCCCCCAATATTAGTATTATTATTACAATTACCTTACTTTTTTGTGCAAATGGAAATGGAACTTAAAAAAATCATATTAGTTATATAAAGTACAGTCAAGAATTTTTAAGTTTGTAACCTCCAAATTCTTTAAAACCTACCGTGTAGAAGTAAATCATAATATATTAAAATTAAGTAATTTGTCATATGGTTCTTATAATTTGGAAGATAAAGTAAACAAATGGAAATAAATTCCTTCCCGGGAATTTATAGGCCAGGGGAAAAACCGGGAATATTCCCATTTTTTTAAATTCCTTCTCACCGGGAATATTCCCACTGCCCATCGCTATCCTCCGTTTTGAGTATCAGTGTTGTCAGGGGTAAGGAATATTGCCAAATGTCACTTTGAAGAGTTTCAGTGTGATTGGTTATTTTGGTAGTTATTAGTGCACTCCCTCAGATAATACTGAATCCGGTCCCCGGCCCTACACTTGTGAGTGTGTGTGTGTGTGTGTGTGTGTGTGTGTGCACCTGAATCTGGAAGTACGTCAATTGTCTGGACTGGCATCACAGCGCCGGGACCTTCATGGAGGTTTGTTAGAGAATATTCCTTACTACGTGAGGAGCAGAAGGGCAGTGTGCAATTGAGTAACGAGATGGTGAGAGTGGTGAACTCTTTGCTTTCGAATAAGTTATGTGCTGCCAGCGTAACGAAAGTAGCCAGTGCATTGAGTGTATCACGAAGGACAGTCAAATGTGATGATGACCTCCAATACCACGACAAAACCACATTGCCCAAGAGGAACAGTGGTCGGAAGAAAACATTCAGTGACAGGTCCTACCGAGTACTAAAGTGGATTGTTACTCACTTGTGGTGCATGTGACAGAAGAACTCAAGCAACACCCCCCACAAATTGTGTTGGCAATCACAGTTCGCCAGAATCTACATGAGAAACATACACAGTGGGGTTGTATGGGCAAAACCGTTGATAGGGGACCATCACGCTTTAGCACGATAGTTCCTTATTGTTGCTGGTACTTTTTTATTGGTACAATAAAGAAAAAGACATGGATCTTGGGAAAATACAAGCCAGCTATCTTCACATATTTCAAGTATAATTCCATGTTCATTCGTCTTCCCTTACTGGAAAATAATAAAGTGGGTTTTAAACATTGACTATACAAAGCATTTAACACAATATTGTTTCGGATCAGCGGCACCTTTTATATTCTAAACGACAAGTTTTACAGGTTTGCTCAATTGAACTTTGATCCTCATAGAAAAAAAAAACATGTACCTTATCTTATCAGGGATTTTAATGCGCTTATACTCTGATGAACCTTGTGGTTATCTTTCAGTGCAATGCTTTGACACACACAGACACATATAATAAGCGAGAAAGAAGATTATAGATTTAGTGAGAAAACACAGACAAAAGAAAATCTTGGTGGTTTGAATTAAAATAGTAGCCTTTCATATACTCCCCATGTGGGTATATAAAGATGTTCCGCGGTCACCGGGACATGACTCTATATGCGTCATTGGTCTGTCGGGTCACTGGGTCTAGTGAGTTACTGAAGGCATATCAGAAGAAGGAGTCCTATATTCTATATTCTAACAGAAGAAAGAGTTATTAAATATGGAAAAGCTTGGTACAAGGTAGATGCCGCATTTGTTCAATGCTGACCCAAAATAAATACAAAAGCGAATTTCTTAATAATGTTTAGTCTGTTTCAGGCCCGTATTCAGGAGGGTCTAGGGGGGACGGCACCCCCTAACATTTTGCTGGCCCCCTAAAATTTTCACGGTAGACTTGCAAACAGGGATGAATTCAGGGGGTAGCCCGGGGGGGAATCTCACCCCCGAAGAAAATTCATTCCCCCCCGGAGAAACTCTCAAACTTCAGTCACAAAATGTAGAAATTACTTCACCCAATTATTTGTTTTTCTTTCCGTGCACATGCAGCCGAAATCCGATCTCTCAATATACATATAAATGGAATACGCGACAAAACGTACTAACGACAAAACGTACCTCTTACCCTGAGGGCTGCTTGTGAGGGGTTTTCTAAGAACACTTTAAATAATGACAAGCGACAAAACGTACCACTTGCCTGGAGGGGTACTTGCGAAGAGTCTTTCAATCAGCCATCAAATAATGACAGGCGACAAAACGTACCACTTCATAGGATGGTATATATATATATATATATATATATATATATATATATATATATATATATATATATATATATATATATATATCGGCCAAAATAAGGTTAAAAGTTGAACAGATTGGTGCTGAGAAAAGTACCGATGCAAGACCAAGACTAAGACTAAGGCTAAGACTAAGACCATGCATGCAAGATTCTCGCAACACCAAGACCATACCTGCAAGATTCTCGCCAGACCAAGACCAGCAAGAATCTTGCATATGCAATATTTGAATATTTGCTTATTTCCATCACACTTTATCCAGGTTTTGGACCAGGGACGGATGGGTATTATTAGAGAGGCGCGGGCGCTTTCTCCCACAAGGGCCACCAGCATCTCAATGTCACAAATCAATTGCACAGTTTTCTTTCTACAATAAGTCAATAGTGTTAACAATTGACAATTAAAACCTGATATTCTTTCATCAATGTATTATTCTGAATTGTTCAAAATATTATATGAAGTTCAAGGAGAACGTATACTATATTACAAAATTAGCAGATGTTTTAGTGTATTAGTTTTTGATGCTACTGTATCTATCACTTTTGCATTCGAAATATTTTTTTAATAAATCTTTTTCAATAGACATCAACAAAATGTTTTCAAATGTTCCTGAGACATGGTACTCGTTAGCCTATTTTTAATGTTTTTCAGTTTATTTCAATTTTGAAAAAAGTCTTTCACATGTTGCCCGAGTTACGGGCAAAGTCAATAAAAATTTGTATGCTGGAAACCTGGATAAGTATTACTGCACAAATTACAATTCTTCAAAATTAAAAAAGCAGCACATTGGACAATTTTGCAACACGTTTTCCATTCGCTTTCCTTGTAAACAAATGTATTTTTTCCTAATTCTGAATCACTTGCACCATCAGCACAGTCATTTTTCCTCGGTTGTGCTCGTCATCAAGACTGACTTTCAAGGATATCCACGTCCTTCAAAAGTCCAAGAGAATACATTTATAGTATTCTTGGAAACTTCTTAACTGAAGTTTTTCAGAAAATATGTAAGTTTATCGAAAGGCACGTCTGGAAGTTCTGTTACTTGGTTGAAGTGGCTAGGGTTCAAATAATCCATAAAGTACATTGCTTCTTGAATCTTGAAGAAATACTCAAAACTACCATGTCCAATATTGTATTGAATGCTTCGATGCAGTACCTGGTCATTGGATAGAAACAGCTTCATCTTCATATTCACAGGAAAAATCTTTGTCCATCTCTGAAGGCGAATTGTCGATAGGTCAATAGAAAAAAAGAAATCACGTTCTAAATCTTCAAATTTGTTATTGGCCCATTCTGCAAAGCTTAATGCTGCATTCTTAATGGATTCAAAATCATCTCTCTACTCTTTCAGTTGGAACAGAGTAGTCTGCACCATCCGATAGGACTACACTAGCAGCACCCTCTATTTGGAGATAGTTTGACAGAGATCGTCACTTGAAATATCTTAAGGAACATTTGTGCTGTCCGAATTGTTTTGAACTTGAGAAGATCTTTTATATATCCTTTCGCTTTACACCTAGCTTTTGGTTTGATATTTTCTGTAGAAGCAATTTTCTTAATTGATATGATCAACTCTATATAGGCTATAAAGCAGTTTTTGGGTTCGAAAAATGACCAAACTTTTTCTGAAAAACAGTGTGTTTTCTATCATCTTGTTTCCGCAATAACTGTAAGACGCCTTTGTTAACATTTGATCTTCCAAATGTACATTCGCTGATAAGACTCACGCATAAATATCGCAAAGTCATTCAGCAGAACAATTACATAGTATCAATGCAATTTTTTGTCAGATCACATATGACATGATTGAAAATGAAATGAAATCTTTAAGTTTTACGTCCCACGGTTATGCCGGTTAGGCTAAAGAAGACGGTGATGATGAGAGATGAGTGAAATAGTGGAATGAAGAAAGTGGGAGGAAAACGGAAGAACCCCGAGAAAACCCACGAGCACGGTGTTTGTCCACCACAAAGTCCACACGGCGCGAGCTGGGATCAAACCAGGGACCCCAAGCACCGGAGGTGAACGCTCTACCACTGAGCCACCGCGCCCCCGATAAGACATGATTGAGTATATGAGCGTAACACCACACGTGTAACTGAGTTTCTTAGTAGTTAAGCGGTTAGCGTATGCGCCTTTGTCGTGGGAGACCTGGGTTCGATTCCCGGCGGGAGCTCATGTGCTTCGGATTTCCCGTAAATCAGTATGTCCCGTCTCATATAGCCTCGCTGCTAAAAGGGCCGTTAAACTCAAAATCAACTGAATCGCACGTGTAACTGATCATAGGTGAATTGAAAAAATCCGAATATTGTCCTTGCATCTTACTTGAGCCATCGGTTGAATTTCAAATACACTTCTTAATATCAAGGTTCAACTTCTGCAGAATTTCCAGCAGTAAACCGCAAAGACACTGGCCTGTGGTAGATATGCATTTTACAATGACAACAACACTTTGTTTAACAACCATTTTAACAACATACCGTAAAACAACAGAGCACTGGCCTGAAACTACTATATCTTGAGTAATGTCTAATAGAACAGAAAATATTGAAGCTTGAGAGACTTCTTTCGACATATCTTCTCTGATAAGTGTGCTGATAGCATTCAAAACATAATTCACCGTGTTTAGTAAAAGTTATGCGACCACTATCCTGCTTACTTCCTCGTATATGACTCTTCTCGGTGACCTTATCTAAATTACTTTTAAGCGGAAGATCAAATTTGCTTAAGAAAGGAATAATATGCAAAAAGTTTCCATGATCTATAGCTGTGTCTTTCAGTTTATAGGCTGCTACATTTCCTCTGTAAATGAGCCGTCTTTTACCAATAAGTTTCTGCATTTTGAGAACTCGATACATTACCTGTCTGTTCTTCTCAACCTTATACTGCCGTTGTTTTACCTGCTCATGAGGAAGTAGTTTCTTAACATGAAGTAGTACGTTTTGTCGCGGATTAAATATCCGAAATGTTTCAATTAGTCCATGACAGGTTGTAATTTATATAAGTGGTAGTTTTGTCGTGGAATAAATACCAGAAATGCTTTAATTAATCTTGATAGGTTGTCATTTATGACAGGTCGTCAAAAGTGGTACGTTTTGTCGCGAAAATTCAAGTGGTACGTTTTGTCGCTGGTACGTTTTGTCGGGACACCATATAAATGATGCAGACCTATTCTATATAAATATTAAAAATGTAACATCTAAGTTAGAATACCAAAATAGTCAATAAAACCTGTATTTATTAACGCTATGACCGAGTTTGGCAGAACATGAAATTACCAACTGCTGAAGAAAGGTTTGTATTTTAGTAGGTACTATACTCTCGCCCTATATTATATATTAGTAGGTAGCACTAGCACAGATTGAGATAGGAAAGATCTTTCGATCATTCCATATGATCTTTTATGTCAGCAGACTTCAGTTCTTGAAAATGTACAGTTCTTGCATTATTTGAAATAGAGCGCCTAAATCCCATTTCTCGCATGGGAAGTAACAGACGTAAATGTGCTTTACGATTGTTAAAGTAAACACACCTTTCTTTAACTAAAAATAAGTCAGTTAAAGGGTGAGATTCAGAGGGCGTCATTTAGAGGGATCAGGGAGGAACAGTTATCCATCCTCGGTTAGAGATTTATACAGAATTTATCAATATAATAGTAGTATATAAGTGAATGATTGCTAATGAAGGTGACGAAGGAGGGGCAAGCGGGGCGATGGCCCCGGACACCGAAGTAAGGGGCACATGATTGGGAGGGAAAAAGAAAAGAAAAGAAGGAAAGAAAGAGAGAGGAATGAAACACATGTGCACATGTGGGCATGTGCACATATATAAAATGAAAGGAAAAAAATTAATAAAAAGTGCTCAAAATCAAGGAAAAGCAGGGTTCACTTTCTAAAATTTTCTCATCTTTCGCAGCTGGTCTGTCGACCTCACTGATATGTTCGGGGGTGCCATCGTATACTCTCGCCCCAAGCGCTGATTTTCCACGACACGGCACTAATCCTACTGAAGATTTCGTAAACTAAACTATTGATGTGTATGAAGTGAAGAAACCAAGGCTAATATAGCCTACTTGATTTAGAATCAGAAGTGTGAGAAAGAATGATTACTTTTTGTTAAGATATTCCTTTGTATGTTTGTTTTAGGACAAATAATATTTGAGTTAATTTAAATCATTTTAAAAACTTCTACATTAGTAACAAACAGTAACTACTGAATATAGGAAAAACTAACTAAAATAGCTACTGTAAATAGCAGTTAAAATTTAGTCTAAAATATTTTTGTCAGTTTTTATTTAATGTTTTAGATAAAAATTAAACGATTGTTTTTTTTTTTTAAATTATAATCTCACATTGAATATTTATTAGCAATTAGTCTCAATATTAGCTAAGATGTACATGTGAATGGAATTGTTAAATATGCTGCTTTCTTGCAAAAATAGAGAAAAACAACCCTCCCCCCGAGGAGTTCACATTCCCCCCCGGGTGAAAATGTCTGAATTCAACACTGCTTGCAAATGAACTATAATATGATGATAAACTATAATATGGTTGGATCGAGCCCCTCCCCCAAACTTCAGCCGCCCCCCTCCCCTACATTTTTGGGCTGGCTCCCAACCTGGTCTTTTTTAGAAGAATTCAATCAATTTTGTGTGCCGATTTGTTAGTATGGGTAAGACATGGGTCGACAACTACACGCAAAACAGTGGGTGGAAGCCGATGGTCCTACAGAACTTTTTTTTTTATAAAAAAAAAGATAGAGAGAAGTTGCTTTTATCTGGTAGAAAGAATATGATGGCCAACTTTTCTGGGATCCAAATAGATTCTTCTTATTGATTACCTTGCAAAGGTAACAAATAATAGCTGGCGAATACTACGTAAATCTGATGCATTAACTGGATGTAAAAATACGTAAGAAGAAGCCCAGATAAAAAAAAAAAGTCATGTCATCAGGAAATGCATCTCTTTACAAAGTTGTTTTGCCAATGCAAAAACTGGATTTGAAATATAAAGTGCTACAACATCTACCATATTCAGAAGATTTGAGTACTTATTCCCACATCTAAAAAAAATTGCGACTGGAAAACGTTTTGAGTCCAATAAAGAGATAATGGTAATGTCAGCTGTAAATAGGTATTTTATAGATCTTCCAGAATTTCATTTCAGGAAAGAAACCAAGTTACTGGGAAAACGTTGGACAAATTGCATTGACGTAATATGTGACTGTATAGAAAAGTAAGTGAATGTTTGACCTTTAAAAAAAAAATCACTTCCAGGTCGATAACTTTTCCTCTTGCCCTTGTAATGCTTCAATAATCGTGAATGAATTTTTAAATTTTTTTTCTCAACTACAATATTAGTCATGTTTCTGTAACTATAAAGTCGTGAAAGGCCAAGGATTAATTTTCATTGGCAATGAAGAAAAATACGAGATGCATATAAACTTTCCTCATAGGATATGCAAAACATATTTGAAACTTCATTAGATATTGCAAGAATGTTAAAGAATATTTGGAAATGATTAGGAACATTCCTGGAATATGTTTTATTGTATGGTAACAGTAAAAGAGTTCTGTTAATAAGAATGATTGTATAATGTTCAGGGTGCGAATGACAGAGGAATTCGGGGGATTTTCTCCCTAATGACATTGTGATCGCACAGGGAAGCCCGAAGAAAATTTTCCTAGGGGGGGGGGCTCAACTCCATGGTTGCTATATTACATCTGGTATTTCTGGTACTTAATATACGTAGTTTGCTATATTACTTATACATTTTTGTGGACCAGAGGGGGGCCCGGGCCCTACCCCGCCCCCACCTTCGGTCGCCCATGTCACCGCCCCAAAGGAACCTATTGAAGCATTCCAGCCGGGGATGCTTGTTGCTCCTAAATCATGTTTGGTTATAAAAGATTTCATATCCCACTGCTTTTTGTTATTTTATGTAATTTTTATCTGATAGCTACTTGTATTTCGAAATGAAAGACCGCAATATCTCACTTTTCTCCTCTTCTAATTTTATACTTACAGCTGTCCAAGCCCGCACAGGAATTTTTTATTGGGAGAGGTTCAATTTTGGGGGGGCAGGGGTAAAAGTGAGATGGAACGCGGAGGCACGCCATCCTCCCACATCGAAAAAATATGTACGGCGTCCCCCCAGTTCCTAAAATATACAATGGGCAAAGATAGGCAAGGGGAACGGCGTAGCGTGATGCCGTTACCTACCGTCCCCCCTTTTGAGATCCACTTTTACCCCTGGGGGGATTGCAATACTACAAAACACTCTGTTTATCTAGTATTGAACTTATATTATTCTACATCCTGCTGTTATTCTACAGCACTGGCTAGACAAAAAAGTCATAAATTCTGTCAACGTAGAAGATTTTAGATTTAGAATAGTGAGTAATTTTCGCGGCCATTTGCAAAGTGTGGTGGTGTGTGCATACTAGCACACAAAGACACCCAGGTTAAAGAAATAAACATAACAAAGTTCGTATCGGAAATGCACTCAGAAGCGGCAGCAGTATATTTACATATAGGCCTATTTAGAATTTGTGGTTGGATTATATAGAGCTACATCGAGATACATTTTCTATATCAAGTTAGATGCATTACTTACATTCCTAAAGAAAACGTATGATAATATCATACTATGTGGTAATATAAATATAGACTGACTAACAACGTCAAAAGGAAAAACTAAGCTTGAATTGATTTTAAACGCTTTTAACCTAAATGCAATCCTAAATACTCCCACTTGGCAAGACAAAACAGCTTTAGATCAATTTGTTATTAACGTAGAAGAATGGAAATATTCAACCCAAGTTTCAAGTCTCGGTTATTTAGATCATGACGCAGTATTCTTTCACATTGACACGGAAGAAGTTGGAAAAAGCAACAAACCTTCAAATAGATCGTACATTTTAATGAACAAACGAGACTTTAGTGAAGAAGACTGATCTCTTACTGAATCTACCATTGTATTATACAATTGATGAAAAGTTTAATATACTAATTTCAAAGTTTAAATTGGTATTTGATTCTTCATTCCCTAACAATTTTTCAAATAAACAAGACTCAAAAAACCCTTGGATTACTACTGGTATTATCACAAGTAGTAGAACCCTAAAGGAGGAACTACGAGTCAAGTGTAAAAAGACAAATGATAACCGTGTTAGAGATCTTCACAAAAGATATAAGAAAATATACAGAAGGATAATACACCAAAGCAAACAAAACTACTGCGATTTATTGATACTTAAGTCCAAAAATAAAAGTAAAGTCACATGGAAAATAAATCAGGAGAGCGACAGACATGAATAAAATCAGGTAAACATAAAATCACACATAGATAATTCAAACGAAATTTTAAATAATCCAACTAGGATTGCGGATCGCTTCAATGAGTATTTGAGTTTAGTTGTAAAAATGCTCCCCAATCAGACATCTCTCGCAAAACATAGCCCTCAATTAAGATCTATACCTATGACCGTAAATTCTATTTCCTAACATCAGTTACTTCAAAGGAAGTTCAATCTGTTACAGGGGCATCATTTAGGGAGAGAAGGAAGGGGCAATTGCCCCCTGAGTTTGAGATTTTTATATAGATTCTATCAGTAAAACAGTATTAAATCAGTGAAAAACGTGAAATTTTACTTATATCAAGGGGTCTTGCCCCCTAAGCAAAATCTGAAATGACGCTCATGATGTTATTTTAAAATTAAACAATAAAATTTTCACTGGTATTGACGAAATCCCTATTCTTGTATTGAAAAAGGTAGCGAAAATAGTAGCTTCCCCACTTGCCTGTGTCATCAATGCATCTTTTAAAGATTACACATTTCCTACGAAATTAAAACCATTACTCAAGAAGGGAAGCAAGGATAAAGTGGAAAATTACAGACCAATTTCTTTTACGTCAGTGTTCTCTAAGATATTTGAAAACGTTTTCCTTTCTAGGTTACACCAACATTTAAAATGTAATAATATTGTTTGCTCATATCAAATTTTTATTAAAAAGAGAAATTAACTCAAACTGTTATCTACAATTTCGTTATGTACGTCATACACGCCATGGATACAAAATACTATCCTTTCGTGTCTTCTGTGACTGAACGAAAGCATTTCGCTGCATGGACCATAAGATTTTATTAAATAAGTTGTATAGATACTTTATAAGGGGTATTCCATTATCTTGGATAGAATCCTCCCTGGAGCAGAATACAAATGGTAGAAGTATCCAGAACTCGAAATATAATGAGTAAGCACAAATCAAAATCTGCATACATCAACATAGATGTTCCACAAGGTTCAATTTTAGGACCTATCCTGCTTCTTCTCTACATAAATGATATGCCAGGCTACCTTAGAGAGACTAAATTTATTTTATATGTAGACGATTATAAAATCACAACCACCCAAAATCCAAGAGAAAATAGATAACAGTATGTCACAGAAGTTTCCTGGTTTGCAAACAACAAACTATTTCTAAATTCCGACAAGACATCTGCTTATGCTTTCATTGTAACTATGCTAAATTAATATCATATCCAATACTTCAAATTAAAAAAAAAAAAAAAAAAAAAAAATGAAGCGAGCTGAAACATCAACTTTGTTGATTTTCTGATAGACAATAATTTGTCCTAGTCTCAACATATTGCAAAATTATCTCATGAATTATCCTCTGTAATTTTTCTAATAAGGACACTTGTTCCCATTTTAAGCAGAAAAGCAGTATTAACACCTTACTATGCACTGTTCCACAGCAAAATTAGATACGGAATAGCCTTTTGGGGTTCATCCACTGAATTTAAGAAAGTTACTCCAAAAGACAGTGATAAGAATAGTTACCAATACTTCATTAATACTTCTTGCAGAACGCTATTCAAAGACCTAAATATTCTTCTACTTCCTTCATTTTATATATACGAAACGTTAATTTTAGTTCACACGGAACAAGAACTGTACAAAAAGAACTCAATTTGTTTTCGAAAACAATTGCATACAAAGATGTACAACTCTTTAACTCATTGCCTAATCAAATTAAGTCTCTTTTCAGACATGAAATTTGCAAAAAGTCAGTACGTACTCTGTTGCTAAATCATTGCTTTTAGAGTGTGGAGGATTTGCAAACTGATCTAGGTTTCTGATAAATCGTAGGCCCAAATGTAATTTTTGTAATATATTTTTCTACTTTGTAAAAAAAAAAACCCTGTATTTTCTGTATAAGGAAACCACAATATTTTATCATGTTTTTGCATCATCTAGGAAATATTGTAAAAGTAGTTATGTTTTAAGTATAATGTGAATATATGTTTATACAGTATAATCACATCATTGGCATGTTCTACGTGTACCATATGGCAATCAGCCAGTGTAAATGGTCATTGAACGCAATAAAATTCAATTCAATCCAATTCAAATCAATCCGAAAAACGATAGGTAATTGTTAAGTATTGCAACCTATATTTCTAAGAAAAACATGATAGAACTAGATTGTTTTTATTGAATATGAGATCAAATATTTAGGCTACATCAATTTCTCTGCTAAACAAGTATAGTTTTAATAAGAAAATTAACAAATGTATGTCAACTAAGAGAATTTTGGATTAGGAGTTGTGGACTTGATTGCCTCTGCAGCTACCACAATATACACATTATTTTCTCCTGCTTTAACTATTTAACTTGAGCCTATATTTACTGAAACTTGTAACCAGGGGTGCCCATCCTCCCCAAAGCTGATGGCGCACTCCCCCCAAAAACTAATAATCTCTTCCCTCCTCAAAACTCAAGTCCTCTAAAAACAATTGCCCAGTGTAGCAGTAGTTTTTATAGTACTAGTAATTGTTATTTTGTTGTTGTTTTTATTTCCTGTAGTAGTATTATAGAATGCTTGTAGTAGTAGTAGGGGCAGTAGTAATTATAAAAATGGCATTACTTTTATTAGTAGTCTTGGTAGTGTACAATACTAAATATGTTCTATAAGGATATTGAAGGGTATAAAAACTTCTACACACTGTGTATGGCACAGGTATTCTTTTTTTACAATTAGTAGTATTATTTTTTTCTTTACAAAATATTGATATAATTCCCTTGTACATGAAAAGTAAGACGCAAGTTACAAGTTATTGAGTTTGATACCAAAAGAAAATGTTGTCCTCGAAATTAGCCTACAAAAAGAAGTGATATCCAACAAAAAATATTCCTGTAAAAGAGCCAAGTACGAGTGGCCTTAAAAAGAATTGAAATCACAAAAATAGGCGCCAAGTTCTGGTCGACAATAGTTACAAACACTCAAGGAATCACTTTCAAATTTAGATTTGAAACTTGGCTGTTGTCGGTATGGTTACCATTAGCTCACAATTATGACAAACTACTTTATAATTTTCAACAGACAACATAGGCAAGTTTCAAATCTAAATTTGAAAGTGATTCCTTGAGTGTTTGTAACTGTTGTTCACCAGTACTTGGCGCTATCCTTTCATATAGCAACTTGCGCGGTACTTCATTCATAGAGTTTCTAAGCAGGGGGTAGGGGGATTCATTCTCGAGATTTAAAAAAAAATCGCATCGTGTTGCAATGTTATTCTGACGACAGCAAAATTACTTATTCGACATTAGAGTAAAATTCTTCCCCAATTTTTTTATTCCCCCCAATTTTTTTCTCGATGGCACAACTTGCGCCATTCATCCCTCCTGTAGGCGGCCCTTCTCTCTTAAAACAAACCAACCTTTCCTTTCATACGGCTACTTGCGCGGTACTTCATTCATCGAGTATCGAAGCAGGGGGTACGGGGGTTCACCCCGGAAAATTTTTGAAAATTAGCTTCTCAAAATCGTGTTTTAATGCTATTCGAACAGTAAAATTGCTAGTTCGAAAGTAGAGTAACCCCCCCAATTTTTCTCAATGGCGCAGCTTGCGCCATACATCCCCCCTGTGGGCGGCCCTGCTTGTAACCATATCTTCATATCCTTCAATTCGCCGTCGGAGACGAATTTGGATGTAAGCCTACTAACTACACATATATAACGAAGTCATATATGAATTTGCAAGCGTCCTTAACTGTTGGCCAAGATTATATGAGCAAGTGGTGTGCATCTTGTGCAAAGGTGTCAAGATGTAATGTGATAAAACGTTTAAGTAACCTATTCATGATTATTTAATTGTAATAACTATAAAAAGCAAAAGAAATTTTGACTATTGTTGCTAAATTTGTTGATTTAGTAAGTTTCTTATTTATTATTGTTGCCAGGAACTTATATCTGTGTTGGGAGAGGGAAAAGGCGTTTTCGTTTCATTTTGAATTATTACAATCACGCAGTGGGCTGTTAGCATGCCCGTGCGTCCGTTACTCCACACAATAAATCTTTAAAACGAAAGCGAATTTTTAAATTGTTTTCTGCAATAGACAGGTAAAAGAATTATCGGTGGCGAGTTCGTTAATGAAGTTAATCCGTTAATATCTTAACGGGTAACGGTAACATTAAGAGTGGATACCCACATTCTGTTTAAAATCTATATTAACTAGCTTCTGTGCAAACTACATAATAGAAAATTGATGTTGGTTGCCCATAATCAGGACGTACGCACGGGGTGGGTTCAAGGAATCCGTATCTCCCCGAAATCCCGACTTTTCTGTAAATTTCCTTTAATTTATGAGTGATTTTTACAAAATTTAATATAATTTATCCTAGTGCTCCTTCGTAGCTAAGCGGTTGACGCATGTGCCTTTGGCGTGTCAGACAGGGGTCGATTCTCGGCGGGACCTCATGTGGTTCGAATTCCACGTTAAGCAGTAGGTCCACGTCTCATACAACGTCGCTGCTAAAAAGGATGCTAAATTCAAAATCAACTCAACTCAACTCATAATTTATCCTCATATTGAATTTAGACCACCCTAAAATAAATTCCTGTGTACGAACGTGCCTATAAAAAAATAATATGGAATTGATTAATTCTCTTTACTACCTTTGCCAGAATTTCAGCGGCGTAGCGTAAGGGAACGCCGGTATGCCCGGCATCCCCTGTTAATAAGAAAAAGTACATATTTCATTACATATAAATTGTTTGCCGTGTAACGTGGGTTCCTGTCACCACGGCATGGCGCGTCCTCAGGTTGCGGATCGAGGAGAAGGCCTCTAGATATAGAGGTTAGCTGCGAATATACTGAATAAGCAGTCGCGGACAGCCGACTAGGAGTGGTCCTCCAGCTTGGGGGTTTGGGTAGGGCTAACAACCTCATCCTATAAAAAAAAGCACTTGTTCAGAAATATTCACAAAAGCCTCGGACAAGGACTGATAACTTGGCACGACCTCAGCAAAAGAAAATGGACATGAGATTTGGAACATGGAATATAAGGAGTCTTTATAGGGCAGGCGCGTTAAAATCCGTAACGAGTGAGTTAGAGAAATACAGGATGGACGTAGTAGGAGTTCAGGAAGTTAGGTGGGAAGGAAATGGATCTGAGAATTCCGGAAATTTTACGTTCTTTTACGGGGAAGGAAATAAAAATCACCAGTTAGGAACAGGGTTTTTCGTTCATAAACGTATATTACCAGCAATTAAACGGGTTGAATTTGTTACTGATAGACTTTCTTTTATTACTCTTAAGGGACGGTGGTGTGATATTATTGTTTTAAATGCACATGCCCCAACTGAAGATAAGGATGACGATATAAAAGACAGTTTTTACGAAGAAGTGGAACGGATATTTGACCAACTCCCGCGATACCATATGAAGATTCTATTAGGGGATTTCAATGCGAAGGTAGGACGAGAGGATATTTTCAAACCGATTATAGGGAACGAAAGTCTGCATAAGGAAAGTAATGACAACGGTGTTAGACTCGTGAACTTTGCAACATCCAAAAACCTAATCGTGAAGAGTACAAAATTCCCACATCGCGACGTTCATAAATACACTTGGACATCACCAGACGGAAAAACACACAATCAAATTGATCACGTTTTAGTAGATAGAAGAAGGCAATCTAGCATAATTGATGTCCGGTCGTTTAGAGGGGCTGAATGTGACACTGATCACTACCTGGTAGCGGCGATAATACGAGAGAGGTTATCGTTGAATAAAGGTAATATTCATTGTCCGAAAACGGAGAGATTCAATTTAAAGAAATTAGAAGACAGCCAGGTAAGAGAGAAATACCAGATTGAAGTTTCGAATAGATTCTCGGCTTTAGAAGATTCGGAGTGCACTAGTGTTGAGGATACCTGGATTGAAATTAGAGATAGCATTAAACTTTCAGCAAAAGAAAAATTGGGACACACGGAAATACGTAGGAACAAACCATGGTTCGACCAGGAATGCATAAAACTAGCAGAGAAGAGAAAACAGGCAAAATTACGTTGGCTACAAAATCCGAATGAAATAACTACACAAAAGTTCGCAGATATCAGGCGGGAAACTTCCAAAACTTTTAGAACAAAGAAACGCGATTTTTTGAAAGCTAAAATTAAGGAACTTGAAGATAATAGTAAAAATAAAAATATCCGGGACATGTATAAGGGAATCAACGAATTTAAGAAAGGCTATCAACCTCGTGCTTATATATTAAAAAAATCTGACGGTACAGTTCTCATTGACACGGATAGCATCTTAAATAGATGGAAAGATTTCTTTGACGATTTGCTTAACACGCAACCAAAAACTAGTGTGCGTGGAGAAAAGGTGATACACACCGCAGAACCGTATATTCCAGAACCCAACCGAATGGAAGTAGAAACCGCTATAAAGAAATTAAAGAAACACAAATCTCCGGGTGTAGATGAAATTCCGGCTGAGTTAATTTTAGCTGGAGACGAAAAATTGTGGAACAAGATACACAAACTCATTCTCCTTATCTGGAACAAGGAAGAATTGCCACAAGAGTGGAAAGAATCAATCATTGTTCCAATTCACAAGAAAGGCGACAAAACTGACTGTAATAATTATCGAGGCATTTCTCTTCTGTCAACATCCTATAAAATCCTTTCAAATATTCTGTTAGCAAGACTGACCCCATACGCAGATGAAATTATTGGAGATTATCAGTGCGGATTTAGACGAAATCGATCAACTATCGACCAAATATTTACCATTCGCCAAATACTCGAAAAGAAGTGGGAATACAATACCCCGGTACATCAATTATTTATTGATTTTAGAAAGGCGTACGACTCGGTTAGGAGAGAAACATTATACAACGTTCTTACAGAACTTGGAATACCGAGAAAGCTAATTCGATTAATTAAGATATGTTTAAATGAATCCCAAAGTAAAGTCCGGGTAGGAAAATTTTTGTCCACGAGTTTTCACGTCGAAAATGGCCTGAAACAAGGAGATGCGTTGTCGCCATTATTATTTAACTCCGTTCTGGAATACGCTATAAGGAAAATCAAAGATAGCAACCAGGGCTTACAGTTGAACGGTATTCACCAGGTTATGGCATATGCTGATGATGTAAATTTAATAGGGGATGATAGGAGAACAATAGAAAGAAATGCAGAGATCTTATTAAACGCTTGCAGGGACATGGGTTTAGAAGTAAATGCAGAGAAAACTAAATACATGGAAGTGCGTCGGGACCGGAATACAGCAAATTATGGATGCGTTAAAATATTAAATAATACTTTTGATAAAGTGGATAATTTCAAATATCTAGGATCAGTATTAACAAAAGAAAATCATATTCACGAAGAAATTAAATGTCGTCTCAAAGCAGGGAATTCGTGTTACTATTCGGTTCAAAATCTCTTGTCGTCGCGAATTCTGTCAAGGAATTTGAAGCTTAAAATATACAAAACGATAATTATGCCTGTTGTTCTGTATGGCTGCGAAACATGGTCACTTACTCTGAGGGAAGAACATAGACTGAAAGTATTTGAGAACAAGATCCTGAGACGAATATTCGGACCCAAGAGGAACGGGAATGGGGAATGGCGGAAACTTCATAACGAGGAACTACATAATTTATATGGTCTACCCAACATTGTTAGGATCGTCAAGTCTAGGAGGCTTAGGTGGGCGGGTCATGTAGCTAGAATGGAAGAAAGTAGAAACGCTTTCAAAGTCTTGACTGGAAGACCAATCGGAAAACGACCATTAGGAAGACCTAGGCGCAGATGGGAGGACAATATTAAGATGGATCTCGCAGAAATTGGAATACAAAGTAGAAACTGGATGCAGTTAGCTAAGGATAGAAGTCAGTGGAGAGCTTTTGTGAACGCGGCATTGAACCTCCGGGTTCCATAGGCCATAGAGTTAGTTAGTTAGTTATAAATTGTTTGCTTGTAATTATCACAATTATTTCCACTGCAATCTTCTGAATGCGCTCTCTCGCCTTACTTTGACAAGCGGAACCTACGCATGCGTGTCACTCAGATGCACATTTTCTGTCTTTTCTCTTGTCGTATGCTATGTTCCTTGGGCTTCCAGGCCTACTGCAAGCATCGGAGTTTTCGTCTGCTTTCTGTCGAATGCGCATGCCCAACTACTTGCTTTCTTACTCTCCTCAACCCTTGCAACTCTACATTTTGCTTAAGATATACGGCTGGCATATTCAAGTATTTCCAACTCTATATATATTTTGAACTAAGTTATAGTTTCTGTACAGAACATACGCGCGCTAATATCAAGGAGATCGAACAAAACAGAAATGGATAGTTCAATGCATTTTTGAAGCATGTGAGTTACGTAAATAATAGTATAAAAATGTTGTTTTAATCGTAATTGTAATCGTAATTAAAGGCAAACTATTAATCTTCATCATAAATACATAATATGTCCAGTGGCGGGCCAGAAACTCTTTGAGGGAGCTCACATACACAAGCATAAATATAAAGCATTCTGTAGAATCACGGTCACCGATCTGGTAGGCCAAGAAAGCCAGCACTCCCCCCTTCGCAAAGATCGCTTGGACCCTTCAGTCACTGGCACATATCCCGGGGAGATGAGGGGGACATGTTCCCTCCAATCTTGGAACAGAGGGACTGTCCCTCCCCAATAATCCGATTTGAAATTGTGATGATTTGTATCTGACTGCCACAAAAGAAAGTGAGATGAAATTGATGTTCCTTGACTTGTTTCATTAAAAAAAAAAAAAAAAGAATCGTATTCTTTAATAGGCATATTTCATTGTCATTAATTATTGTTAGAAACATATCAATTATAAATATGCATGTATTCAGATTTCAGAATGTGTTCACAACACTGATTTGTAATGCTGATATGTACCACAATTTCATCTACACATGATATATATATATATATATATATATATATATATATATATATATATATATATATATATATATATATATATATATATATATATATATATATCACATGTTCTAACTTTGGAGTAAACTGGGAAAAAAGGATAAACATTCCCACGTAATTCAATGCAATGAAACATATCAAATAACCTTCCCCTACAATCTTAGATACATTTCTTTTAAGATTAAACAACCTACATATTGTTCTGTGGTTCAATTCCAACCCATTCCACCTAATAATTCAATTTCACCAGAAGTGGTGCTTTTACTATGATGTTCACCAGAGACAATCGTTTATTTAGAAAATAAACATTTGCTATCTGCAGCTATTTCTGAAAAGTTCCATAGATGGCAGCACCAACAATAAGCAGAGTTGTACTTCCCTGCCATCTGATGGATGCGGTCTGTAAAAGGCTTTCCCCGGTATTTGCTGTAAAATGCATTTATAATACCGTACATATTTTCTTACTTGAATAAAACATACTTTTTAAAAATGATATGTTAGTGAATTTAGCAATTTGGTTTTGTATACAAGCTTATTCTGTACACAGAGTGATTCATAAAATATAAGAGGCATTTTATCTTGAAATACAGACTTGACACTGGAAATGTTTTACAGAATATTCACATTTATTTATTTATTTTAAAATTTAGTTTATTATTATTATTATTATTATTATTATTATTATTATTATTATTATTATTATTATTATTATTATTATTATTATTATTATCGGTAGATCTACATGTCTGAATTCATTCCAGTCAGTACTCGACTACAATTATTATAATTTACATAATACTAGCTGTTATTAGACAGACTATTGTTACATGCTTTTCTTTAACTCGCAATGGTTCAACTGAGAGATCAAATCTTGTAACTTTAATGTAACTCAGTTCCCTACAATTGTTCGATGATAAATTATGTAAAAATGACATTGATCTTGTCTGTGATCGATTCATGAGAAAATTTCTAAACCGATTGAAGTGATTTGTTAGATACAATTATCACCTACCTCGAAATGGTTTCTTATCATGTTACTTTGATTAAAACGGACATTCTAAGGGGAGAGCGGGATTTATAATTCATGCAAAAAATTTAGTATTTCACGTGTCCGTTTATTTTTGTATACCGTTATAAATATACTGGTATACATATGACGTAGGAATCTCGAAACAAATACTGTGGGAGAAAAGACATTTCTAGCACCTAGGGATGGGTTGTGAAGGGGTGACGTAAAATAAGTGAAAACGACAATGTTAGATCATTGAGATGCCCAGTAACACTCTCGATGCCGTTCAAGTAAAAGATAAACCACCAGTGAGAGGTAAACATTCATAGCATCCCTAGGCATGTGGGTGGAAGGACATGACATGTGAAGAAAATCTTAAACGATCGATACTACTTTCAAATTCGTAGTTTTTGGGGACACTGAGATGAATGGTGGCATACTGCCGATGCTTTAAAGTCCAAATTCATCTCCCATCGGCATGGGTTTGAGGGTTGGGGTAAGCAGGCCCGTATCCAAGGGGACTAAGGGGGGACGGGCCACCCATAAATTTTTACTGCTCCCTAAAAGTTTCAAGGTAGGCTTGCGAATGAACTATAATATGTTGGTGAACCATAATATGGTTGGATCGGGACCCCCCTAAATTTTACCAGCCCCCCTACACTTTTAGGCTGGCTACTGGTCTGGGGGTAAGACGGGACGATATGTAAAAGTAATCGAAAATGACCGCTATTAGTGTCCATTTCATAGTTTTCGGGCTCGCTGAGATGATTAAGACAAACTCGCAACCTTAGTTTAACTCGTTTTCCGATTCCATAAAAAGAAATTTTTGCACGGCTACAGAAATAGTGCTGAGCAAATGTAAGACCAAAACCAATACCGGATGATCTTGGTCTTGCACTGGAGACCTTGTTTTAGTCTTGCACGTTTAGCCTTGGTCTTGGTCTTCCTTGCAAGAGTCTTGCAAGTCTTGCTTTTAAGAACTTATGCTTTTCTTGGAGATAAGGGATAATAAAATCTACGCATATCATTCTACGTCTTAATGCGTCAACAGCAATGGATTTTTTTTTTAATATTAATGTTCACCTTGGATTGTGAACAGAATTGGTGAAATTCAATATTAGAATTCGTTTTAGTTTTCAAAGAACTTCACTAACATGTTTTGTAAGTTGGTTTTTAGTTTATCTATTCTCTTAGGCACACAATTATTATCCGTAGGATTTTACAAAATCCTATCATGTGCTATTGTAAATCAATCAGATGGTACCCAAACTAATTGATTGGTTTTGAGTTTAACGTCCTTTTCAGCAGCGAGGCTATATGAGACGGGACCTACTGGTTAACGTGGAATCCGAACCACATGAGCTCCCACCGGGAATCGAACCGGGGTATCCCACGCCAAAGGCACGTACGCCAACCGCTTAGCCATGAAGGAGCTCAAGTAGCCAAAATAAATCAGACCCTGTAACAATTCATAAAGTTTGTACTCTCCGTCTTATACATCGTACCAATTTATCGTCATTCACCGCCCTTCATCCAGGTGAATTTCAAAGGAAGATCAAGGACTCACGGAGATGGTAATTAAACTTATATTATTGTTATTCATACATATTGTTACGTGGGTTTTCTTGGGGTTCTTCCGTTTCCTCTCTCATTATCATTCCAACAATTCTTCCATAATCATTCACTTGTCTTAATCATAGTCTCCCTTAGCCTAAAGGGAATAATCGTGGGACGTTAAACTGAAATATTTCATTTCATACATATTGCATAATATATCTGAACAGTGATGACGTCAGCTTTATATTAAGCCAGCTTCGGGGGGAGGGTGCAAGCGCAGAAGCAGAGACATCTTTTCGATGGCAGCTTTTTTTTTTTCTACACCGAAAATAATAATTTTATATAACTTAACCTATATTATAATACAATATATCTGGGGAAAACCCGTAGCTATGAGGAAGCACACGGGGACTGCTCTTCCAAATTTAGTGGTGCTCCCAAGTGGAAGATCAACATAACCCTAAAGCACAATTACAAAGCAGGCATATGACTATCATGTTCTCTCAGGTACATGGGAATGTATCCAGTATGAGCCTTATATACTTCTGAAAGAGAAATCATATGGATGGCAAGTGATAGTCACAGTCTATGTCTGCCCCTAGGCACATGCCTGACATATACCTGGGGAACTTACCTAGTATGTTCCAGGTATGTTTTTCCCCATACCGTAAGCGAAAATTAGTTCCCCAAAATATGTTAAATCGCCTTTATGCGTAATTTGTTTACATTAAGGTGAGTCAAAAAATACTTTTAAAAAGTATAAAGAAAGTACCCTGGGGTGGGTGCGAACCACCAATTCTTTGATTACTAGGCGCGTGCTCTTCCGACTTGGCCATGGAGGCCATGAAGAATAGGTCGCTTCTGGAGGGATAAATCCTTGGGGTCTTTTACATTTGGCTAATCAGACTACTCTTATAACCCTGTATATTCGACTATAACCGTTTGGGATCAGATAAAATCCGCTCGCCATGTAATTTTATAACAAAATGACGCGCGTATTTTTACTTTATTTCATGGTCCTTCCATCTTCACTTTTAAATGATCGACGATAGTTGGTATCTAAAAAATACAATTCTTTATCCCTAACCACATAAATACATGTATGAAACATTCATCTTAATCTTTATTCATCAGTTATGTCATTTCTTTCTTCTAAATTTATCTCCCAAATTTGATGCATTTGTTGCTTCTTTTTTCTAAGCGATTGTGTACTAGAAGGACAAAGTGGAGCAGAAACCGAGAGAAACCGTTGCATGTTACTGCGCATGAGCAAATGCAAACAGCTGACTGTCATTCGTGCGTCGCTGCAGATATCAATTATGTGTCATCAGTATCTGAAAAAGTATGCACCTAAAGGAAGTACCTCGAACACGAAAGATATATGTCCCAAGTGGCGATATAACAGCAAATGACTATCAGAGTGCGAAACTGAGCCAGGTGTATAAATGCTACATTTGTGGTACATAGTCGCAAATATCAATTTGGTGTAACAAGCACCTAAAACTTTGGGTAGCTGAAGTACATACTTAGCACATGAATATCATAAGTACCAAGTGTCTGGTACCTAAAAAGTAGCTGAGACACCTAAATAGTACATGCCTAGCACATCTTGTGTTGTTAGGGAAATTATTTAACATGTTTTATATTAGATTTATTGGTTTAGAAATTTCATTCATCGATCGGTGCTAGTTTTCGTCATTTCGAGGCTAAAAGAACAATCTACACTTGGATAGTTTATAGCAGAATGAAAATAAAGTGCTTCAATGGTCTTTCGAAGTGCAAGACATCAGCAATTAGATAACTAGCGAAAACAGGTAACTTGAGCAATACTATCTTTCTGTCCTCTATTGTTTCAAGCTCTGGTTGAGTAATTCATAAATGACACATCTACATAATTATTTCATAGTGTTGACTCAGAAATGTTCTTTTGCTAATTTGTCTTGTTTTCCATTGAAATGACAGAAAAAAAAGTAGTATTCGGTTTACAAGTTTTAAAAAATCGGAAGAATGAACTTGAACTGGGTAGCATTTGGCTATAATATGAATTACAAATTAATGTTTGTGCCTGTGCGAATTAAGTTATTGTATTTTTGCCACAAAAATAAGGTTCACTTTGTGGGTTACATAAAGCTAACTCCCGTATCTTGACGACATTACAGATTCAGAAAAAAAAAAAACTCCATAAGAGTACATTCTAAACTAGCAACCATCTTAGGAAATCTGTAGAATGACAGACAATATATACGTTTTCTAACATACAAACGAACTTATGGCGAAATCTGGAACGAAAAAAAAAAAAAAAAAAAGCAATAAGATGTTAGAAAACTTGAAGAAGGGCTGTGAAAAATATAAGATGAAAATAAATGTTAGAAAGACAAAAGCAATGGTGACTGGAACGAAGGGGTCGGAGTCAAATGGAAAGAAATAGAATATGTGACTAGTTTTAGTGATAATATGAAGTGTGAATGTGAAATAAAAGCAAGGATAGGAATGGTAAAAGAAGCCTTTAGGAGGGAGAAAATACTATTTTATGGGACCTTGAATAAGAGTTGAGAAAATTACTCATAAAATGCTTCGTTTGGAATATTGTACTGTATGGGACAGAAACATGGACATTACGCAAAAGTGATAAAAAAAAAGACTGTAAGCTTTCGAAATATGAGTGTGGAGAAGAACGGAGAGAATTAGTTGGATCCAACGGAAAACGAATAAGAGACTGTTAGAAAATGTGGGGAAGAGAAGAACTGCTTTGATATCATTGAGAAGAGAAAGGGAAACTGGTTGGGACATTGGCTAAAAGGGACTGTATCATGAGGGATGTGCTAAAGGATATGATGGCAGGAAAGAGAGGGAGGGGCGAAGAAGGCTACAATTAATGGACAATATAAAAAAAAAGAAAAGTCTTACATGAAGACAAAAAGATTAGCAGAAGATCATGGAGCATGGGAGCTTCTCAGTTGCGGTAAGTGACCTGCTAATAATGGCAGAATATCTATGATAATGACGCTGATCATGGTTACATACGAAAATGTTTATACTTGTTATTTCAGATCCACATAAAACAATAAAATTCAGAGATAATAATTTCCTTCAATTCCGACAAGAAGGCATGCCCCAAATGAAATCGTTACGGGCCTGGTCTGAGGGGGCAGTCGTAAAGGACGGACGACGCCATTGGGACATACGCCCGCCTTCTAGCATTGTCACTGTATCCAAGTGTCACTTGATTTCAAAGCTTGATTCCAAAAGGACAACTCGTAAGTCTAGACATTCTTTACCCTTTTAAAGTAATAAATGTTGGGATTAGTTCCTGGAGCGTCATTTAAGGAGGGCAGGGGGTTATAAACCCCTCTGAGTTTGAAAAACACAAATATTTTAAATACATTACAGAGTAATATACTAATAAAAAATGTAAAACCTTTATATAGGTGAAACATCTAATCTCCCCTTCAAGCAAGATATAAAGTGACACTGCTGATTAGTTCCAAGGCAGCTTATTCTGATTGAACACTTCTTTCGGAATAATTTTTAAAAATTAGAGTGTTTTCTGGAGATGAGCCATCTCGTCTCAAAACTTCGGGACTAGATAGACATTTGTCTCGTCTCGTTTCGCGATCATCCCTACTCCTTTGTGTTAAGTGGTCAATGAGTATGGGGCGATGGGAAATTACCTAATAGATGTTCATACGATGTACTTTTGCTGGGTAGGATGAAATTCAAAGAACGTGAATGAACTGTACGTTTTTTTTTTTTTTTAAATTCAAACGGATACCTTCCACAGATACAAAGTACCAATAACAGTTAGGTGACTCATGAAGACCATCTTCGAATGTAGCATTGTCAAATAAATATTCACGGGACCATGCAAAGTGAGTGGAAATTAACAGTCTGTGAAGTGTAGCTGCGACAATTGCATAATTGCTATTATAAAATATTCGTGAATGCCCTTTCCTAAGAAACGTTGTGCCAGAAGGAAATAAAATGATCGTCTTGGAAGAAAGGAAGAAGAAATTGTAGCACTAAGTGGAGCAGACAACTTAATATTTTAGGTAATAGATGGCGCTCTTTGTATCACATGGATTGTACCGTTCGAGAGGCACTGAGTGTGAAGATTTCCTTTAACAAGGGGTGGAGTCAACAATTCACAAGAAGAAATGTGTCAACAAAATATGATGGAGTACAACACAAATGATATAATATACTTTTTTTGCACAACTCGGAGAAAGGTAATAGAAAACAAATTTGACTCAGTCACTGAGGTCATATCGAGTCATTTGATGGAGCCCTGTGCATACGTAAAGCTCCAAACGGCCTCAATCCGTCTTATAGTGTTCCCATATTCTCTAATAGGAACACAGTTGAAGATTTAAGTGAATATTATACTTATTTCATAATCTTTAACAAATTTCTAGAAACTGTATAAACACACACAAATTCATGGAAGTCCTCTCTGGATGGTTACAGCTAGGCCCGTAGCCAAGGGGTGGAAAAGAAAACAATTTTAGATATTATTAAGAAGAGGAAGAAAAACTGGTTGGGACATTGGCTAAAAAGGAACTGAGGACGTCCTAGAGGGTATGGTGGAGGGAAAGAGAGAGAGGGGGCAAAGGAGACTACAATTAATGGACGATATCAAAACATAGAAATCGTACGTAAAGGCGAAGAGTTAGCGGAAGACTGTGGAGCATGGAAGCTTCTCAGTTGCAGCAAGTGACCTTCTAATAAGGGCAGAATACCTATGATGATGATCATTCCATCGGGCGAAGGAGACTACAATTAATGGAAGATATCAAAATAGAGAAATCGTACGTGAAGACGAAGAGGTTAGCGGAAGACTGTGGAGCATGGAAGCTTCTCAGTTGCAGCAAGTGACCTTCTAATAAGGGCAGAATACCTATGATGATAATCATTCCATCGGGCGAAGGAGACTACAATTAATGGAAGATATCAAAATAGAGAAATCGTACGTGAAGACGAAGAGGTTAGCGGAAGACTGTGGAGCATGGAAGCTTCTCAGTTGCAGCAAATGACCTTCTAATAAGGGCAGAATACCTATGATGATGATCATTCCATCGGGCGAAGGAGACTACAATTAATGGACGATATCAAAATAGAGAAATCGTACGTGAAGACGAAGAGGTTAGCGGAAGACGGTGGAACATGGAAGCTTCTCAGTTGCAGCAAGTGACCTTCTAATAAGGGCAGAATACCTATGATGATAATCATTCCATCGGGCGAAGGAGACTACAATTAATGGAAGATATCAAAACATAGAAATCGTACGTAAAGGCGAAGAGTTAGCGGAAGACTGTGGAGCATGGAAGCTTCTCAGTTGCAGCAAGTGACCTTCTAATAAGGGCAGAATACCTATGATGATGATCATTCCATCGGGCGAAGGAGACTACAATTAATGGAAGATATCAAAATAGAGAAATCGTACGTGAAGACGAAGAGGTTAGCGGAAGACGGTGGAACATGGAAGCTTCTCAGTTGCAGCAAGTGACCTTCTAATAAGGGCAGAATACCTATGATGATAATCATTCCATCGGGCGAAGGAGACTACAATTAATGGAAGATATCAAAATAGAGAAATCGTACGTGAAGACGAAGAGGTTAGCGGAAGACTGTGGAGCATGGAAGCTTCTCAGTTGCAGCAAGTGACCTTCTAATAAGGGCAGAATACCTATGATGATAATCATTCCATCGGGCGAAGGAGACTACAATTAATGGAAGATATCAAAATAGAGAAATCGTACGTGAAGACGAAGAGGTTAGCGGAAGACTGTGGAGCATGGAAGCTTCTCAGTTGCAGCAACTGACCTTCTAATAAGGGCAGAATACCTATGATGAAAATCATTCCATCGGGCGAAGAAGACTACATTTAATGGAAGATATCAAAATAGAGAAATCGTACGTGAAGACGAAGAGGATAGCGGAAGACTGCGGAGCATGGAAGCTTCTCAGTTGCAGCAAGTGACCTTCTAATAAGGGCAGAATACCTATGATGATGATCATTCCATCGGGCGAAGGAGACTACAATTAATGGAAGATATCAAAATAGAGAAATCGTACGTGAAGACGAAGAGGTTAGCGGAAGACGGTGGAACATGGAAGCTTCTCAGTTGCAGCAAATGACCTTCTAATAAGGGCAGAATACCTATGATGATAATCATTCCATCGGGCGAAGGAGACTACAATTAATGGAAGATATCAAAATAGAGAAATCGTACGTGAAGACGAAGAGGTTAGCGGAAGACTGTGGAGCATGGAAGCTTCTCAGTTGCAGCAAGTGACCTTCTAATAAGGGCAGAATACCTATGATGATAATCATTCCATCGGGCGAAGGAGACTACAATTAATGGAAGATATCAAAATAGAGAAATCGTACGTGAAGACGAAGAGGTTAGCGGAAGACTGTGGAGCATGGAAGCTTCTCAGTTGCAGCAAGTGACCTTCTAATAAGGGCAGAATACCTATGATGATAATCATTCCATCGGGCGAAGGAGACTACAATTAATGGAAGATATCAAAATAGAGAAATCGTACGTGAAGACGAAGAGGTTAGCGGAAGACTGTGGAGCATGGAAGCTTCTCAGTTGCAGCAAATGACCTTCTAATAAGGGCAGAATACCTATGATGATGATCATTCCATCGGGCGAAGGAGACTACAATTAATGGACGATATCAAAATAGAGAAATCGTACGTGAAGACGAAGAGGTTAGCGGAAGACGGTGGAACATGGAAGCTTCTCAGTTGCAGCAAGTGACCTTCTAATAAGGGCAGAATACCTATGATGATAATCATTCCATCGGGCGAAGGAGACTACAATTAATGGAAGATATCAAAATAGAGAAATCGTACGTGAAGACGAAGAGGTTAGCGGAAGACTGTGGAGCATGGAAGCTTCTCAGTTGCAGCAACTGACCTTCTAATAAGGGCAGAATACCTATGATGATAATCATTCCATCGGGCGAAGGAGACTACAATTAATGGAAGATATCAAAATAGAGAAATCGTACGTGAAGACGAAGAGGTTAGCGGAAGACTGCGGAGCATGGAAGTTTCTCAGTTGCAGCAACTGACCTTCTAATAAGGGCAGAATACCTATGATGATAATCATTCCATCGGGCGAAGGAGACTACAATTAATGGAAGATATCAAAATAGAGAAATCGTACGTGAAGACGAAGAGGTTAGCGGAAGACTGTAGAGCATGGAAGCTTCTCAGTTGCAGCAACTGACCTTCTAATAAGGGCAGAATACCTATGATGATAATCATTCCATCGGGCGAAGGAGACTACAATTAATGGAAGATATCAAAATAGAGAAATCGTACGTGAAGACGAAGAGGATAGCGGAAGACTGTGGAGCATGGAAGCTTCTCAGTTGCAGCAACTGACCTTCTAATAAGGGCAGAATACCTATGATGATAATCATTCCATCGGGCGAAGGAGACTACAATTAATGGAAGATATCAAAATAGAGAAATCGTACGTGAAGACGAAGAGGTTAGCGGAAGACTGTGGAGCATGGAAGCTTCTCAGTTGCAGCAAGTGACCTTCTAATAAGGGCAGAATACCTATGATGATAATCATTCCATCGGGCGAAGGAGACTACAATTAATGGAAGATATCAAAATAGAGAAATCGTACGTGAAGACGAAGAGGTTAGCGGAAGACTGTGGAGCATGGAAGCTTCTCAGTTGCAGCAAATGACCTTCTAATAAGGGCAGAATACCTATGATGATGATCATTCCATCGGGCGAAGGAGACTACAATTAATGGACGATATCAAAATAGAGAAATCGTACGTGAAGACGAAGAGGTTAGCGGAAGACGGTGGAACATGGAAGCTTCTCAGTTGCAGCAAGTGACCTTCTAATAAGGGCAGAATACCTATGATGATAATCATTCCATCGGGCGAAGGAGACTACAATTAATGGAAGATATCAAAACATAGAAATCGTACGTAAAGGCGAAGAGTTAGCGGAAGACTGTGGAGCATGGAAGCTTCTCAGTTGCAGCAACTGACCTTCTAATAAGGGCAGAATACCTATGATGATGATCATTCCATCGGGCGAAGGAGACTACAATTAATGGACGATATCAAAATAGAGAAATCGTACGTGAAGACGAAGAGGTTAGCGGAAGACTGTGGAGCATGGAAGCTTCTCAGTTGCAGCAAGTGACCTTCTAATAAGGGCAGAATACCTATGATGAAAATCATTCCATCGGGCGAAGAAGACTACATTTAATGGAAGATATCAAAATAGAGAAATCGTACGTGAAGACGAAGAGGTTAGCGGAAGACTGTGGAGCATGGAAGCTTCTCAGTTGCAGCAAGTGACCTTCTAATAAGGGCAGAATACCTATGATGATGATCATTCCATCGGGCGAAGGAAACTACAATTAATGGAAGATATCAAAATAGAGAAATCGTACGTGAAGACGAAGAGGTTAGCGGAAGACTGTGGAGCATGAAAGCTTCTCAGTTGCAGCAAGTGACCTTCTAATAAGGGCAGAATACCTATGATGATGATCATTCCATCGGGCGAAGGAGACTACAATTAATGGACGATATCAAAATAGAGAAATCGTACGTGAAGACGAAGAGGTTAGCGGAAGACTGTGGAGCATGGAAGCTTCTCAGTTGCAGCAAGTGACCTTCTAATAAGGGCAGAATACCTATGATGATGATCATTCCATCGGGCGAAGGAGACTACAATTAATGGACGATATCAAAATAGAGAAATCGTACGTGAAGACGAAGAGGTTAGCGGAAGACTGTGGAGCATGGAAGCTTCTCAGTTGCAGCAAGTGACCTTCTAATAAGGGCAGAATACCTATGATGAAAATCATTCCATCGGGCGAAGGAGACTACATTTAATGGAAGATATCAAAATAGAGAAATCGTACGTGAAGACGAAGAGGTTAGCGGAAGACTGTGGAACATGGAAGCTTCTCAGTTGCAGCAAGTGACCTTCTAATAAGGGCAGAATACCTATGATGATAATCATTCCATCGGGCGAAGGAGACTACAATTAATGGAAGATATCAAAATAGAGAAATCGTACGTGAAGACGAAGAGGTTAGCGGAAGACTGTGGAGCATGGAAGCTTCTCAGTTGCAGCAAGTGACCTTCTAATAAGGGCAGAATACCTATGATGATGATCATTCCATCGGGCGAAGGAGACTACAATTAATGGAAGATATCAAAATAGAGAAATCGTACGTGAAGACGAAGAGGTTAGCGGAAGACTGTGGAGCATGGAAGCTTCTCAGTTGCAGCAAGTGACCTTCTAATAAGGGCAGAATACCTATGATGATAATCATTCCATCGGGCGAAGGAGACTACAATTAATGGAAGATATCAAAATAGAGAAATCGTACGTGAAGACGAAGAGGTTAGCGGAAGACTGTGGAGCATGAAAGCTTCTCAGTTGCAGCAAGTGATCTTCTAATAAGGGCAGAATACCTATGATGATGATCATTCCATCGGGCGAAGGAGACTACAATTAATGGAAGATATAAAAATAGAGAAATCGTACGTGAAGACGAAGAGGTTAGCGGAAGACTGTGGAGCATGGAAGCTTCTCAGTTGCAGCAAGTGACCTTCTAATAAGGGCAGAATACCTATGATGATGATCATTCCATCGGGCGAAGGAGACTACAATTAATGGACGATATCAAAATAGAGAAATCGTACGTGAAGACGAAGAGGTTAGCGGAAGACTGTGGAGCATGGAAGCTTCTCAGTTGCAGCAACTGACCTTCTAATAAGGGCAGAATACCTATGATGATAATCATTCCATCGGGCGAAGGAGACTACAATTAATGGACGATATCAAAATAGAGAAATCGTACGTGAAGACGAAGAGGTTAGCGGAAGACTGTGGAGCATGAAAGCTTCTCAGTTGCAGCAAGTGATCTTCTAATAAGGGCAGAATACCTATGATGATGATCATTCCATCGGGCGAAGGAGACTACAATTAATGGAAGATATAAAAATAGAGAAATCGTACGTGAAGACGAAGAGGTTAGCGGAAGACTGTGGAGCATGGAAGCTTCTCAGTTGCAGCAAGTGACCTTCTAATAAGGGCAGAATACCTATGATGATGATCATTCCATCGGGCGAAGGAGACTACAATTAATGGACGATACAAAAATAGAGAAATCGTACGTGAAGACGAAGAGGTTAGCGGAAGACTGTGGAGCATGGAAGCTTCTCAGTTGCAGCAACTGACCTTCTAATAAGGGCAGAATAAATATGATGATGATCATTCCATCGGGCGAAGGAGACTACAATTAATGGACGATATCAAAATAGAGAAATCGTACGTGAAGACGAAGAGGTTAGCGGAAGACTGTGGAGCATGGAAGCTTCTCAGTTGCAGCAAGTGACCTTCTAATAAGGGCAGAATACCTATGATGAAAATCATTCCATCGGGCGAAGGAGACTACATTTAATGGAAGATATCAAAATAGAGAAATCGTACGTGAAGACGAAGAGGTTAGCGGAAGACTGTGGAACATGGAAGCTTCTCAGTTGCAGCAAGTGACCTTCTAATAAGGGCAGAATACCTATGATGATAATCATTCCATCGGGCGAAGGAGACTACAATTAATGGAAGATATCAAAATAGAGAAATCGTACGTGAAGACGAAGAGGTTAGCGGAAGACTGTGGAGCATGGAAGCTTCTCAGTTGCAGCAAGTGACCTTCTAATAAGGGCAGAATACCTATGATGATGATCATTCCATCGGGCGAAGGAGACTACAATTAATGGAAGATATCAAAATAGAGAAATCGTACGTGAAGACGAAGAGGTTAGCGGAAGACTGTGGGGCATGGAAGCTTCTCAGTTGCAGCAAGTGACCTTCTAATAAGGGCAGAATACCTATGATGATAATCATTCCATCGGGCGAAGGAGACTACAATTAATGGAAGATATCAAAATAGAGAAATCGTACGTGAAGACGAAGAGGTTAGCGGAAGACTGTGGAGCATGGAAGCTTCTCAGTTGCAGCAAATGACCTTCTAATAAGGGCAGAATACCTATGATGATGATCATTCCATCGGGCGAAGGAGACTACAATTAATGGACGATATCAAAATAGAGAAATCGTACGTGAAGACGAAGAGGTTAGCGGAAGACGGTGGAACATGGAAGCTTCTCAGTTGCAGCAAGTGACCTTCTAATAAGGGCAGAATACCTATGATGATAATCATTCCATCGGGCGAAGGAGACTACAATTAATGGAAGATATCAAAACATAGAAATCGTACGTGAAGACGAAGAGGTTAGCGGAAGACTGTGGAGCATGAAAGCTTCTCAGTTGCAGCAAGTGATCTTCTAATAAGGGCAGAATACCTATGATGATGATCATTCCATCGGGCGAAGGAGACTACAATTAATGGACGATATCAAAATAGAGAAATCGTACGTGAAGACGAAGAGGTTAGCGGAAGACTGTGGAGCATGGAAGCTTCTCAGTTGCAGCAACTGACCTTCTAATAAGGGCAGAATACCTATGATGATGATCATTCCATCGGGCGAAGGAGACTACAATTAATGGACGATATCAAAATAGAGAAATCGTACGTGAAGACGAAGAGGTTAGCGGAAGACTGTGGAGCATGGAAGCTTCTCAGTTGCAGCAAGTGACCTTCTAATAAGGGCAGAATACCTATGATGAAAATCATTCCATCGGGCGAAGGAGACTACATTTAATGGAAGATATCAAAATAGAGAAATCGTACGTGAAGACGAAGAGGTTAGCGGAAGACTGTGGAGCATGGATGCTTCTCAGTTGCAGCAAGTGACCTTCTAATAAGGGCAGAATACCTATGATGATGATCATTCCATCGGGCGAAGGAGACTACAATTAATGGACGATATCAAAATAGAGAAATCGTACGTGAAGACGAAGAGGTTAGCGGAAGACTGTGGAGCATGAAAGCTTCTCAGTTGCAGCAAGTGACCTTCTAATAAGGGCAGAATACCTATGATGATGATCATTCCATCGGGCGAAGGAGACTACAATTAATGGACGATATCAAAATAGAGAAATCGTACGTGAAGACGAAGAGGTTAGCGGAAGACTGTGGAGCATGGAAGCTTCTCAGTTGCAGCAAGTGACCTTCTAATAAGGGCAGAATACCTATGATGATGATCATTCCATCGGGCGAAGGAGACTACAATTAATGGAAGATATCAAAATAGAGAAATCGTACGTGAAGACGAAGAGGTTAGCGGAAGACTGTGGAGCATGGAAGCTTCTCAGTTGCAGCAAGTGACCTTCTAATAAGGGCAGAATACCTATGATGATGATCATTCCATCGGGCGAAGGAGACTACAATTAATGGACGATATCAAAATAGAGAAATCGTACGTGAAGACGAAGAGGTTAGCGGAAGACTGTGGAGCATGAAAGCTTCTCAGTTGCAGCAAGTGACCTTCTAATAAGGGCAGAATACCTATGATGATGATCATTCCATCGGGCGAAGGAGACTACAATTAATGGACGATATCAAAATAGAGAAATCGTACGTGAAGACGAAGAGGTTAGCGGAAGACTGTGGAGCATGGAAGCTTCTCAGTTGCAGCAAGTGACCTTCTAATAAGGGCAGAATACCTATGATGATGATCATTCCATCGGGCGAAGGAGACTACAATTAATGGACGATATCAAAATAGAGAAATCGTACGTGAAGACGAAGAGGTTAGCGGAAGACTGTGGAGCATGGAAGCTTCTCAGTTGCAGCAAGTGACCTTCTAATAAGGGCAGAATACCTATGATGATGATCATTCCATCGGGCGAAGGAGACTGCAATTAATGGACGATATCAAAATAGAGAAATCGTACGTGAAGACGAAGAGGTTATCAGAAGACGGTGGAGCATGGAAGCTTCTCAGTTGCAGCAAGTTACCTTCTAATAAGGGCAGAATACCTATGATGATGATCATTCCATCGGGCGAAGGAGACTACAATTAATGGAAGATATCAAAATAGAGAAATCGTACGTGAAGACGAAGAGGTTAGCGGAAGACTGTGGAGCATGGAAGCTTCTCAGTTGCAGCAAGTGACCTTCTAATAAGGGCAGAATACCTATGATGATGATCATTCCATCGGGCGAAGGAGACTACAATTAATGGAAGATATAAAAATAGAGAAATCGTACGTGAAGACGAAGAGGTTAGCGGAAGACTGTGGAGCATGAAAGCTTCTCAGTTGCAGCAAGTGATCTTCTAATAAGGGCAGAATACCTATGATGATGATCATTCCATCGGGCGAAGGAGACTACAATTAATGGAAGATATAAAAATAGAGAAATCGTACGTGAAGACGAAGAGGTTAGCGGAAGACTGTGGAGCATGGAAGCTTCTCAGTTGCAGCAAGTGACCTTCTAATAAGGGCAGAATACCTATGATGATGATCATTCCATCGGGCGAAGGAGACTGCAATTAATGGACGATATCAAAATAGAGAAATCGTACGTGAAGACGAAGAGGTTATCAGAAGACGGTGGAGCATGGAAGCTTCTCAGTTGCAGCAAGTGACCTTCTAATAAGGGCAGAATACCTATGATGATGATCATTCCATCGGGCGAAGGAGACTACAATTAATGGAAGATATAAAAATAGAGAAATCGTTCGTGAAGACGAAGAGGTTAGCGGAAGACTGTGGAGCATGGAAGCTTCTCAGTTGCAGCAAGTGACCTTCTAATAAGGGCAGAATACCTATGATGATGATCATTCCATCGGGCGAAGGAGACTACAATTAATGGAAGATATAAAAATAGAGAAATCGTACGTGAAGACGAAGAGGTTAGCGGAAGACTGTGGAGCATGGAAGCTTCTCAGTTGCAGCAAGTGACCTTCTAATAAGGGCAGAATACCTATGATGATGATCATTCCATCGGGCGAAGGAGACTACAATTAATGGAAGATATAAAAATAGAGAAATCGTACGTGAAGACGAAGAGGTTAGCGGAAGACTGTGGAGCATGGAAGCTTCTCAGTTGCAGCAAGTGACCTTCTAATAAGGGCAGAATACCTATGATGATGATCATTCCATCGGGCGAAGGAGACTACAATTAATGGACGATATCAAAATAGAGAAATCGTACGTGAAGACGAAGAGGTTAGCGGAAGACTGTGGAGCATGAAAGCTTCTCAGTTGCAGCAAGTGACCTTCTAATAAGGGCAGAATACCTATGATGATGATCATTCCATCGGGCGAAGGAGACTACAATTAATGGAAGATATAAAAATAGAGAAATCGTACGTGAAGACGAAGAGGTTAGCGGAAGACTGTGGAGCATGGAAGCTTCTCAGTTGCAGCAAGTGACCTTCTAATAAGGGCAGAATACCTATGATGATGATCATTCCATCGGGCGAAGGAGACTACAATTAATGGACGATATCAAAATAGAGAAATCGTACGTGAAGACGAAGAGGTTAGCGGAAGACTGTGGAGCATGAAAGCTTCTCAGTTGCAGCAAGTGACCTTCTAATAAGGGCAGAATACCTATGATGATGATCATTCCATCGGGCGAAGGAGACTACAATTAATGGAAGATATAAAAATAGAGAAATCGTACGTGAAGACGAAGAGGTTAGCGGAAGACTGTGGAGCATGGAAGCTTCTCAGTTGCAGCAAGTGACCTTCTAGTAAGGGCAGAATACCTATGATGATGATCATTCCATCGGGCGAAGGAGACTACAATTAATGGACGATATCAAAATAGAGAAATCGTACGTGAAGACGAAGAGGTTAGCGGAAGACTGTGGAGCATGAAAGCTTCTCAGTTGCAGCAAGTGACCTTCTAATAAGGGCAGAATACCTATGATGATGATCATTCCATCGGGCGAAGGAGACTACAATTAATGGAAGATATAAAAATAGAGAAATCGTACGTGAAGACGAAGAGGTTAGCGGAAGACTGTGGAGCCTGGAAGCTTCTCAGTTGCAGCAAGTGACCTTCTAATAAGGGCAGAATACCTATGATGATGATCATTCCATCGGGCGAAGGAGACTACAATTAATGGAAGATATAAAAATAGAGAAATCGTACGTGAAGACGAAGAGGTTAGCGGAAGACTGTGGAGCATGGAAGCTTCTCAGTTGCAGCAAGTGACCTTCTAATAAGGGCAGAATACCTATGATGATGATCATTCCATCGGGCGAAGGAGACTACAATTAATGGACGATATCAAAATAGAGAAATCGTACGTGAAGACGAAGAGGTTAGCGGAAGACTGTGGAGCATGAAAGCTTCTCAGTTGCAGCAAGTGACCTTCTAATAAGGGCAGAATACCTATGATGATGATCATTCCATCGGGCGAAGGAGACTACAATTAATGGAAGATATAAAAATAGAGAAATCGTACGTGAAGACGAAGAGGTTAGCGGAAGACTGTGGAGCATGGAAGCTTCTCAGTTGCAGCAAATGACCTTCTAATAAGGGCAGAATACCTATGATGATGATCATTCCATCGGGAGAAGGAGACTACAATTAATGGACGATATCAAAATAGAGAAATCGTACGTGAAGACGAAGAGGTTAGCGGAAGACTGTGGAGCATGAAAGCTTCTCAGTTGCAGCAAGTGACCTTCTAATAAGGGCAGAATACCTATGATGATGATCATTCCATCGGGCGAAGGAGACTACAATTAATGGAAGATGTAAAAATAGAGAAATCGTACGTGAAGACGAAGAGGTTAGCGGAAGACTGTGGAGCATGGAAGCTTCTCAGTTGCAGCAAGTGACCTTCTAATAAGGGCAGAATACCTATGATGATGATCATTCCATCGGGCGAAGGAGACTACAATTAATGGAAGATATAAAAATAGAGAAATCGTACGTGAAGACGAAGAGGTTAGCGGAAGACTGTGGAGCATGGAAGCTTCTCAGTTGCAGCAAGTGACCTTCTAATAAGGGCAGAATACCTATGATGATGATCATTCCATCGGGCGAAGGAGACTACAATTAATGGACGATATCAAAATAGAGAAATCGTACGTGAAGACGAAGAGGTTATCAGAAGACGGTGGAGCATGGAAGCTTCTCAGTTGCAGCAAGTGACCTTCTAATAAGGGCAGAATACCTATGATGATGATCATTCCATCGGGCGAAGGAGACTACAATTAATGGACGATATCAAAATAGAGAAATCGTACGTGAAGACGAAGAGGTTAGCGGAAGACTGTGGAGCATGAAAGCTTCTCAGTTGCAGCAAGTGACCTTCTAATAAGGGCAGAATACCTATGATGATGATCATTCCATCGGGCGAAGGAGACTACAATTAATGGAAGATGTAAAAATAGAGAAATCGTACGTGAAGACGAAGAGGTTAGCGGAAGACTGTGGAGCATGGAAGCTTCTCAGTTGCAGCAAGTGACCTTCTAATAAGGGCAGAATACCTATGATGATGATCATTCCATCGGGCGAAGGAGACTACAATTAATGGAAGATGTAAAAATAGAGAAATCGTACGTGAAGACGAAGAGGTTAGCGGAAGACTGTGGAGCATGGAAGCTTCTCAGTTGCAGCAAGTGACCTTCTAATAAGGGCAGAATACCTATGATGATGATCATTCCATCGGGCGAAGGAGACTACAATTAATGGACGATATCAAAATAGAGAAATCGTACGTGAAGACGAAGACGTTAGCGGAAGACTGTGGAACATGGAAGCTTCTGAGTTATAGAAAGTAACCTGCCAATAATGGCAGAATACCTATGAGGATGATATCAACAGACACTGAATTCATTTTTAACCAGTTCAAAATGCTCGAAGAACATTGCCAGAAAGAACTTTAAAAAGAATGAAGAGCTAGAGCGAGAAGAATAACGGTGATTGTTCCTACATGTAAAAGTAAATCTTTGTATCCGCACCTTCTTCTCTTTCTCGCAAAAATTCTCAATATCATGTCTCTATGACTTACGGTTCATGAGATATGGTTCTTGAAATCTCCTAAAATTCGAACTTTTTTGGCCAATATCTAGGGAACGGTGGCTAGTTAGCCAGTGGCCATCGGTTACTATTTGGTACCAAAATGTTCACCATCCTCTTAGGTATTTACGAACACCAATATAATCTTTTTATAATTTATGGTTTCCGAGATAGGCTCCTTATATCTCCGGAAATCGGACTTCTTTTGGCCAATATCTCGAGAACGGTAAGAGTGACGCAAAAAATTCCATCATTTTCTCAGACAGTTTTTGATGCTCTATCGAATGGAGGACTCAACATTTTAAAAAAAATCTCAAATAACGAATACACACACAGAGAGAGAGAGAGAGAGAGAGAGAGAGAGAAAGAGAGAGAGAAAGAGAGAGAGAGAATTTAGTAAGGAACTTTTTAAGTTCGTTGAAAATCTTGCTGTTTCTCACTCTTTTTCTGTGGTATCTGTGGACAAATATAAAACTTCTATAAGGCTTTCCAGAAAAGAAAAATGGTGCGATTGCTAGTAGTACATATTTTTTATGAAGTACAATGACAATACGCAGACAATTTTCTTCGAACGAAAATCTTGATTTCCGCAACTCAACTCTTTTGATTTATAGTGTTAAATTTATTGCAGTGTTGATTGTTAGAGCGTATTACGAGAAACACCCATCCCACATTTGCGTATTGTTCCTCACCAAGGCTTACCGAGGACAAAGCAACTTGCCAGGAACAATACCTTGCTATGTAATAGTTAATAAGTTCCACCCAACTGGTAGGAGCCTAGTAGTAGATATATAACCCTAGCGATATATTTTACACACCTATAAGCCTACGCCTTTTCCTCCGCTGCATTCTTTGATGAGAAAAAACAGTTACGCAATATACTAGTAATCAGTACGGCATTTAGAAATTACTGTGTTGCAAACAACTCCGTTTACTTCCTTCAATTTTTTATGGTTTTTAGGGTTGTAGTTTAGTATCCCTTTCAACATCGAGGCTATAGGAGACGCGGACCTACAGTTTAATGTGTAATCCGAAATACATGAGCTTCCGTCGGAAATCGAACCCAGATCTTCCACGATGAAGACATGCACACTAACTGTATAGCCAGGAGCGCCCCCAGAAATTTTTGAGTTGACTTTTGAGTTTAACGTCCCTTTTAGCATCGAGGTTATATGAGGCGGGACGTACTGATTAACGTGGAATCCGAGCCATGTGAGTTCCCGCCGGGAATCGAACCTGGGTCTCCCACGCTAAAGGCGCGGACGCTAACCGCTTAGCCACGAAGGAGCTTCCAGAAATTTTTATTGGGGTTCAAGCATTGGAGGGGGGGGGGATCAATCCTACAAACCATTACGTCTATGTAGTATTGAACGGGTATTATTCTGCATCCGAAAAGACGATAAAAAAAATTGTAAAATACTTCCGCCTATATTTTTGTTAGGAGAGGTCTAAGCTTTGGGGAGGAGGCTCTAATACTACAAGCCACTACACCTACACCGTACGTAGTATTGAACGGGTATTATTCTGCACCCGAAAAGAAGATAAGTAATTATAAAATGCTTCCACCGATATTTCTAGGAAAAAATGACAGAACTAGATTGTTTTTATAAGAGAAAGAATATAGATGAAGTGTAAGATCAAATTTTCATGCTACATCAATCATTTCCCTATTAAACGATTATAATTTTATTGAGAAAGGTACAAATGTATGTCGGGTTAAGAAGTTTTGGGTGGTACCCCCGTGGGTGCTCCCCTGCATACAACCTCCAAATTTCGAATATTCAATACTTTTGAAACTTAAGAAATCTGAGCATAACTTCTACAGATGGCTAGAGTCTTGTTTGTTTATTTAGTATAACACCCTAAGATCATGCATGTCTTAAAATATGATTCATGGTATCCTTCCATTGTAAATCTGCGGAAGAACAACCAAAAAAACTAGGTACTTCTATTGTTTTATATTTCAACAAACTGTGATATCCATAATCTCAGAAAAACCTGCAATGAATCCTTTCCTGTGCTACGTCAACCAAGTTAAAACTATTATTACCTGCTTCAACAAGACCCAGCTTTATGCTATGTTTCCATCCTTCTTTCTAGAACTACTAAAGGTATTTTCTATAAGATATTCCGACTAACACTCTCAATACTCCACGTACTATATCTCATGTGATACACATGTAACACTCATCCAAGAACTCATTGACGTTAACTTATTCCATTTCGAATAAAAAACTAAAATACACTTCATTCTTAGGTGAGTCGTGTTTTTGTTTGTCAGTTACATGATAAGATTCGAAAACTAAAAGTCTCAAACGCTAACCCTAATATTATTCTATTTTAAAAATGTAATTGATCTTCCTTTGATCGCTTCCATATGTGCACCTTCATGACGGTATAGAAAAATTGATTTCACGCTATGATACTTGAATGAATGTGGTAAATATGTTGAAAAGTGCGTAAGGCATGTAGCTTCTCTGTTACAAACCTTTTGCACACATTATTATCGGTTGTGTTTCAAATGAAAACTTTCCTTTTTTCTGCATGACTCTTATAATACTCGCAAGGCAGAGTACCCTGGTGTAACACTCATTGTGATAAGATTGCACGGACGTAAAGAACATAAAAAAAGAAGCGACACATATATTTTTTTTACATTGGCCAACAAGCACATTGAAAGGATCAAATAGGGGCAAAAAATGGGGACAAAATGAGATTATGTGGAATATAGCGAGAACGAGAAGAGATATCGGAAAAGGTTAAATGTAAGAAATACTACCCATAATCGACGCAAGGCAATGAGGTAGAACACACCCTTACGAAGGAAGCAGAACATCCGGAAATGGACCAATCACGTGTACAACATTGTCACAATGTGTTACAGAAATGAGTAAAAAGGATGGTAAAGAGCAGAAGAAAGAAGAAACGAAAACAGAAAATATCTGTTTTTGTTTTGGGTGCATATGTTGCCCGTATGCGTGAGACGCAGATTCATCTCAATGCACGAATGCACGAGGATGGGAGAAGACGCAAGGAGGAAGCAAACGCCGGTCGTATAAGCAGCCAGTGAGACAGTACTGACCAGTGGGTTGCATATATCGCGTAATGGAAACAAAAAATGCATAGCACAGTAGAATGTAATAGCAGGGTGTCCACATACGTAAGATAAAAGCAAGAGTAATATATCATATATGTAAGTACCATGCATATCAACATTACATCACTACGAAAATCTACCTACACATCTCCTCCCTTCGTGGCTGAGCGGTTAGCGTACTCGCCTTTGATGTGGGAGACGTGGGTTCGATTCCCGGAGAGAGCTCGTGGTTCGGATTCCACGTTAATCAGTAGGTCCGCGCCTCTTATAGCCTCGCTGCTGAACGGGACGTTAAACTCAAAATCAACTCAACTACACACTAGGGATGGCCAAAAATTTTCGGATCTAAATCCGAAATTCGGACCTCGTATCTGGATCCGAAATTCTAATTTCAGATCTTGATTCATATCCAAACCTATCGAAATTGCTATGATAAAATTGAATATCTAAAATTCGTCCAAACCTTTTTCGTATTCATTAATATAGTAGGTTGTTGTGCTTTTAAATGTTTGCATAACACGTTTGTGCTACCTTTGTTCTTTATTTTATTTTAACCTTGCAATACTTTCATGTTGCACTTTCTGTCAAAGTCTCTTTAGTAAAATGTTTCCAAGTTTGACTTCTTCCCATTTCAGAGTATACTGAATTGTCTGAAAACTGATGTAAATGGTAACAAATTCTTCTGTTTAACTCCTCTTCGAAACTTAATGTTAGCTTTACATTGAAAATATTTTTTTTTTATTATTAGAAAATAAACTTTCTTATTTTCTCATACACGAATGAAATATCTTTTAGGTAAGATCCTTCTAATCGCAGAAATACTAGACAAAACAAACTCTTTATTAATAGTAGTTTCTGACTCACTAGAGTCCAACAAATGTAATAATGAATATCCTTCACTTCGAAGGTATAACATACTTGTTGATTACTTTTTAAATAATTTTTATATTTTAATTCTACTGTTTATTAAAATTATTTATTTTGTACTCTTTATTCAAAGTAAATACAAATATTATTTAAAAAGTAGTTAACAAGAAACACAGACAGCATGATCATTCATCAATTGCCGGTGAGTTCATTTTTCTAGTCGCTACCATAACCTAAATTTTTGGGTAATTCAAATTCTGGTCACACTGTAATTTCTATGGATGGCAACACTGAAAATTCTTCCGATTCGTATTTTCGGGTGTAGAATAACATTATCTATTACTGAAGTAAGTTACATTTCATTATCTCTTTTCACTTACGAAAAACTGGCAAAAGAAAAATTGTTAGCTTTTGAAAAATAGTTAGCAATCTATATTTCCTGGCTTTGTTCCCTATATACTGGACTATTTAATAACAGCGTAAAAATTGTTTCAAGAGGAAATGTTAACTATTAAGAGGTGCAGGACTACCAACGTATGCGAGCTAAACCAAATTGTAAATGCAACTTTCACCTAATACGAAAATTAACTCTGTGCCATCACTTTGATTGACGTTTTCATAGCTAGGAGATATTAGGCGAATCTTGAATACGCGAAACTTGAGGCCCCGTCAAAGACTGGACTAATAAGACAAGATCTGCAACAATCACAAGTCAGATAAGGGGGCGTAACAATGTCCTCCAGCAAGGGGGGGTGAGGGTGGGAAAGTTTTCTTATTTTAGATTGTACTTCAGTTTGTGGAAGAAGAACAGACCGTTAACCTACCAGAAGCTTGTATTTCTTGAGCATTATATTCATTAAATATGTAATTCTAGTTAAATTGGGTCTTATTTTTACGTCCTTTTTTCCAGTTTTTAGGTTCTTTTCTAGACTTTTTAGGCGTTTTTATAGGTTCTTTTTTAGGCAATTTTTAGGTCTTCAACTTCCGAGTCCTAGTGATTACACAGAAAACAATACAGACAATGGGATACATCAAGTACGCTAATTCTTTTAATGGGAACTTGTATACTTTTTTTTGCTTATAGAACGATGTTCTGTATCGCTCAGTGTTGGAAATATCGATCTAGAACAAAGATGTTCATACCAATTGAAAAGCATTTTAAATTTCTTTTTGTAACAGGAACCACCAATATTGTTTCATTCTTGCTCTTTTCCTTCTTTGTTTAACACTGGCCATAATTTTGTTTTGACCGCGCCCTGATTATTTTCACTGGAAAATTTCTTTACCCACAGACCTATTGAGATAACGGACATTTCACGCTGCCTTGCTTCAGCATGTTTTATTTATGAACAAAAGCATTGTTTCTGGACTCTTCAGACAAGACATGCAACCCACGAGTGTTTTGCTTATTTGTTTTTAGCTGCAGTATAGAAAATGAAATGTTATTATTTTGAACAATAATTGGTATAAATTAGCAATAATAAAGCGTGTAAAAAGCAAAGTTTAAAAAACAATTCCTCGTGATCATTAAAAGTAATACCTTGAATTTATAAGAGCTGACGCTAATAATAGTATACACAAATACTGAAAATATATAACCATAAAAGAACATACACATTGACCTGACAACAGAAATGCGAAGTTCTTGGGCACTTCCCTATGGTATAGTGCACTGGCGTATTTAGTAATTTGTTTCGGGGGCTACGCACAATACGGGAAAGCAAGGGAGCAATTGCCCACCAGACTCTGAGAATTAAATATATTTTAATTTATGCATAAATTGAAGTTTTAATGGCAAGAATTGCAGATTGGTGAATCTTATGTGATATGATACAAAAATTTAGCCGTGAATCTAACCTTTTATTCTATACCTAGAAGAAAAAGGAAACACCCTCTTAGCCTACCTAATTTCAGGGCTACTTATTCCCTCTCTCTCGATTTTCTTTAATTCAAACATTTACCTTTCTTTATAACTAAACGATGTAAATATTCCTTTTCTATAATAACTAAAGTCCCGTTCTGTTGATATTCGTGTAAGTTGGTCTGGAACACCAGTTTCTCTTATCAGCTCCTCTTAGTTTTGGTGTTACTGACGACGACCGACTTGAATCTCAGCTAACAACGGTCGAAAGTATGATAGGAAAAACGAAAGAAAGAAAAAAAACAGAAGAGTAGAATGGACAAAAGAAAGTATACCAAAAAAGAACGCAGTTTTAACATGGAATGACATTTGACAAATACAGTATTATTATTTCTGAACAAAGAAGATAAGAAAATTTAAAGTTAATGAAATTCTTAGAAATGGTAAGAAGGATTATTGTTGTATGCAATGCCAAAAACTAACAAATTTACTTCGGAGGGGCTTGAGCCCGATATCCCCCTAAATACGTCACTGGTATAGTGGCTAACATATACGCATTGGGCATATGAGGTCCTGGGTTCCAGTGGGAGACCATTGAACACATTACTGTTGTTCATAATTCACCTTAAACTACAGATCCACGTCTCATACAGCCTCAATGCTGAATAGAGACGCAAATCTTATACAAACAAGCAAACCAAAGCTATTACCCTAACAGCACAAGATGTGCTAGACATGTGCCATTTAGGTGTCCCAGTTAGTTTTTAGGTACCCGACACTTGGCACATATGATATTCATGTGATAAGTAAGTAAGTAGACCCTACTTGAGCTACCTACAGTTTTAGGTACTTGTTAAACCTAATTGATATTTGCAACTATGTACCACAAATATATCATTTACATACCTGGCTCAGTTTCGCACTCTCACATTCATTTGTTTTTATGTCGACACTTGGGACATATATATGTCATGTTCTAGGTACGTCCTTTAGATACATACTGTTTTAGATACCCTAACATCACAAGATGTGCTAGGCATTTGCCATTTAGGTGTTCTAAGTTAATCTCCCACATTTGATGCATTGGTAGCTTCTTTTTCTAACCGATTGTGTACTAGAATCAACTAACGCATTAACTTTATTAGATGGCAACTGTCGCCGATCATTTAAAACTGAATATGGAAGAACCATGAAATAAAATAAATAGACACTCGTCATTTTGTTATAAAATTACATGGCGAGTAGATTTTATCTGATCCCAAACAGTTATCGTTGAATATACGCGGTTAAAGGAGCACTCTGATTAGCCAAATTCAAAATACATTAATAATTTATCCCTCTATAAGCGACATTCATTTTATCGCCTCCGTGGCCAAGTCGGTAGAGCACGCGGCAAATAATCCAAAGCTTCGAGGCTCGCGCCCACCCTTTTTTTTTTACTTGTTTAAAGTGTTGTTTAGACTCACCTTAATGTAAAAACATCACGCATATAGGAGATTTAACATATTTTGGGGGAGTAACTTTTTGGTTCATTGACGCTTACGGCATAGAGCACATACCTAGAACATACTAGGCACGTTCCCCAAGTACATGTCAGACATGTACCTAGGGGCGAACATAGACTGTGACTATCACTTGCCATCCATGTGATTTCTCTCTGAGAGGTACATAAGGCACATACTGGACACATCCCCATGTACCTGAGGGAACATGATAGGCATATGCCTGCTGTGTAATTGTGCTGTTAGGGTAATATAGAACCTGAACGTACTGTACATTTATTCCCATTCAACTCTTAGTGGAACGTATCTCTCTCTGTATATATATATACAAGACTATATTTGTGACTTAATAACTCTTAAAACACCCGACTGATCTCGATCAAATTTTCAACATAGATGAGATGTGGGCCTGTGATGGCTTTTATCATTTCACTTTGAGAGTTCAACTTAGGGTAGAGGGAGATATTAAAAATGATTGAAAATGACCGAAATTAGAGAGCGCTTAAGTAACAGTAAAAAGTGACTGATTAACGGAATATACTAGTAATTTTTCCTATTTTAACCCAGCGAAGCGAGCCAAGTTATGCTAGTATAAGATAAAATACTGTAAAAGTCTAGTCTTGTGGAACGAATGAGGGTGTGAAGTTAAAAGTTCCCTCATATTTCACCAGATCTCGGAAACTGTTGGGCCTAGGAGCTTAAAATTTTTAACAAAAATGCGCCCTTTAAGCCTCAAACTGTAATAAACGAGGTTTCGCACAGGCCATAATTTGGATCCCGAGAGAAACTTGCGATCTTCCTTTTGAACTATTGGATGTATAGGGAAGAAACTTGGTATTAGGGGACTTCTGGATATATAGTGCATGATATCTTATTCTTTGGGAAATTCCTTCTCGAATGGATAGGAGAAGAGAGAACATTTACTATTATTACATGCTGAACGTGAATCAACGAATTTTTTATAGTTATTTTTTCATTCATTAGAAATCCGCCATTCATTTACACAGAATGAGTACGGTATGTGTTATGGACATACGGCTTTATTTATCACTGTATCACAGTGTTGATGTCCCTTCAATACCCAACATAAGCAATAAGCACAACACAAGGTAAAGTTTAACTACACTAACTTATTAGTATTCATTCGTGGTACCTAGGTATAAATAAACTTTTTTCTACTATGGTAATCACTTTACGCTATTTTCTCAGGGGATGGGAGTGTTAGAGCGTAAAAATTATAGAGGGCGTAGGAATTCCAGCATGCCAGAAACATGAACTATCAAGGCATGTATGCAACAATACATCTCTCACAGACGAACAAGAAAGGACAATGCTCTCCTTTTCAATCGAATATTTACTGTGTTTTCCTGAAAATAATACCTATGCAGAAGAAAAAGCCCTGGCTTAGTTTTTCAGATTACTCGTAATATAAGCCCCACTTCAAGAATAAGCCTTATCCCCAAAATATGACCCAGTAGTTGGAGGACTCTAAACGAGTTACGGGAGATCGTGTGGTTAAGCTTTAAATTCTCGTCTCAAATACGCTGGCGCAAATCTCGGGGAGAGAAGATGAAGGGACATGTCCCCTCCAATCTTGGAACTGAGGGGACTGTCCCCCCAGTAATCCGATTTGAAATGTGTTTTTTGGGAAAAAAAATGTGATGTGTCCGATTGCCACAAAGGAAAGTGAAATGAAATTGATGTCCCCCCAGAATAAGTCTCAAATCTGTCCGCCTCCCAATGATGAAGACAACTCTTCTCCCTGATCCTCCAGAGAATTGTTTTTCAACTTCACAAATATTTCGAGCGTCGCTTAACAAAAAATAAAAAAAAGTGGTCTTACTTGCGCCCCCCAAATGTTGAACATAGATTTGCGCCGCTGCTCAAGTAGCCTCGTTGCTGACCGGGTCGCTAAACTAATCATCAAACAAACACTCAAACGGGTTACTTTACACATAATAAAACTATAGAGATATTTCTATTTGTGTACAAGATAAACCTCAAGGTGTCTTTTGGGAAATAATAATAATAATAATAATAATAATAATAATAATAATAATAATAATAATAATAATAATAATAATAATAATAATAATAATAATAATATAGCCAGTCTTATCTTCAGGGCGACGCAGTATTAAATCCAATTTTGAATTTGTCTTTGTTGTTGAAATAACCTGTCATCAGTGATGACGCCAGCTTTAATATCTTGGGGACGGCAAGCTAAGGGTCAGCTTTTCTTTTTTTGCATGCCGAATATAATTATTTTATATTATAAAGGTAACGAAGAAAGTCCTGTCATTTTTTCACCCACCAACTTCGAATATCGATATGTCACCATTGATGCTCTGACCAGATGTTAGCAGTTCCCGATGCACAATGCCGCGAGAAGTCTACCAAACACATAGGAGGACATTCTTCTGGTGCAGTGTTGGTTTCGGCTGTTTCGAAACCGGTTCATGGGATGCTAACCAATGATGACGGCGCCATGGTGCTTCGTACAGGACCCATTTCTTATTACATGTCAACACCCTATCCGGAAATGGCTCTTACCTCAGACGAGAGACCAAAGATACACAAGTGTCTGCTCGCATTGCCTTCTGACCCGGAGTCAAATCATGTGGGACGCATCGACCCAACTTGTAGTGCTTCCCAAGTTGATGGAGGTACTGCCGAATGGTTTCTCCACTCACACTGAATTGTAGTTCCAGTTCCTCACATGTCTGGCCACTGTTCGCCTTAATTGCTGCCTGAAGATATTCATTTTCCACATGTGTTTGTGTTCCGGCACGTGGTGCGTCTCCCAATGTATCACCGTCTTTAAATTTGTTAAACCGCCGTTGTACTGTACGCGTAGTCATGACACCCTCACCAAAGGCCTGACATATCTTCTCCCTTGCTACAGCGGCGTTTCACCCCAGTTTGAACTCGTACACCATACTCGCCCTTAGGGCTCTCTGTGGAGGTCCCATGTTCAGTCTGTCATTCCACAAGTTCACTGTGTAACTGAACTGCCAAAATCAGGTAATATGTTGGATATACCCACAACAACTTAACTCCATTGGGCCAATTGAACACAGACCTCCACAGAAAAGCGACAGAACTTTCTTGGTTCCTTTTATACCAAGCTACATTACAATACAATATGACTGGGGCAGCCTCCCCCCCAAAAAAAATAGTACAGCAAATGTATAACTGAAAACGCATGTTTTATAATACTTTCTGTACAAGTGTTCCATTTATACGTACTTTCCGTATGAAACAATGTAGGCAGTCAGGATCTCACATACAAATGGACGTATATAACATATAGCTGACGAAGGTAACATACATATATGTATGTAATATAAGGAAGACTGTTAGATATCAGACATCCTACAACGACATGATGTAACACTTAAGGGCAGTGCATATGTAGCATACGGATAACGTATGCTCCGTACTGATTTCTGTAGTAAGCAAGATGATTCCGTATATTTGTACAACATACCGTTGTCCGGAGACGGATTTTTCTCCGTGTAACTTTGTCTAAAGAATAATATTTCAAATTCTCAAGATATTCTATATTATTTTTTTGTCTATGTTCATATTGCTTCATCTAAATGTGTCATTACAAGACAAGAAAATATTTTGAGTTTAATGTAGTCGTGTTTCTTGTAGATATATTTTTAAGATATTATGGGTAAGGTTGTTATTGGCCGGCCGAGAGAACCAAATGCTCAAATTAATAATCCACAATAGACAAACAGTCGCAGTAAAATGTCTGACGTATAAGATTCAATAGGTAATATTCAGATCAAATTATCAAGTGCAAAAGCTATAACCTCGAATTTCATTGCGTAAGCGACGGATTTTGGGGACAAAAGATCTGGTCAGTCCAATCTAGGTTGAGTATCTCAAAACAAAGTTCGGTGAAAAAGAACGTAGTTTTCAAAGTCAGTGGTATTACACAAGGACTTGGTCTGAATATTCCATTTGAAGAGACCAACATTTCTGCTATCCTTGCAGGAAGTTTTTAAGGAACAGTCCATGGGATATGACTTTTATTGTGACAGGGGTTTGCAACTGAAGTCAAGATTGGAGCAGAGGAAAGGATTTGATAGCATGCTTCCTCTAAAAGCCACACAGAAGCAATTCAAATTTGTGAAGAGAAATTAAGACAGTGCAGTACATCTAAAGCAAATTTTTAATGTCATTCGACCATACAATATTAGAAACTAGAGAGAGACAGATTTGCAAGGAATAAAGAACAATATTTGAAATCTCACGACTGATTGTTGCCACAGTCAGAAACATTTTTGAACAGCCGAACTGTTGCAGCTATTGAATTTCCTAGACTGAATTAAACTATAGTTTTTGACTTCACTTTATTTAGAAAACAAAATCTGACCTAGAATCTTCCCTCCCCCTTCCCCTACAAGCTAAATCTGAAATTATGCTGCTTTTCCTTGTTATGCAATTAGCACACTTGACGAATAGGGTATAATACTATCCTTTTAGTAAAATCTAAAAATGACCTCTTTTTAGAAGTCTGTTGTATGCTAGTCCTAATTCAAAGGTCACAACAACTATGGCTGGACAAACAGTTTTTGTTGTTGTTGTTGTTGAATAATGTGTAGTCAACGCTCGGTTCTTCAAGCCATGGTTTCTGGCTTCCTAGACCGCAGCTCACTAAATTTTAATTCAAGTAGTTATCAAAATGTCTATCAAAATTTGTTTATTTGTGGTGGACAAACACCGTGTGCGTGAGTTTTCTCGGAGTTCTCCCGTTTCCTCCCACTTTTTTCATTCGACAATTCACTCATTTCTCATAATCACCGTCTCCTTTGGTCTAGCCGACAGAAGCGTGGGACGTAAAACTTATAGATTTCATTTCAAAATTTGGTTAACACAAAAAGTTATGTGTTCCACTGGGAATGGAATCTCACACTGTAGCTACATACAAAATCTACATGTGCTAGTCATTGCCAACATTAATCTGGAGCCAAAAGCTGTAAATGAAAGTTGCTATTCCTGGCAACACTTCTTATATTTTGTTTTAGAGAAGTGGGTACATTTGTGCAGGCCTAAAGAAAAAGTATGCTCCTAACAGCTTGATATTTCAGCTTCATATTGTAAAAGTTACAAGAGAATTGCACCATTGAGAAGAATAACAGAGCAATTTTTGCTGGAAAGGTCATTTTATCCCTTGGTACATGCTGGGTCTGTACCAGGCCCGCAACCAGAGAGGGGCTACGGGGGTCTGGCTCCCCCTAAACTTTCCGTGGCCCGTCCAGACCTTAACACAAAATGCTATTATTAATACGAAAAACACAATTTACCATTTGTAAGAGAATTTTTAATGAGTTGGCCTCCCCTCACATATTCATGCCCCCCCCCAAAACCTCTGTGGCTGGTTGCGGGCCTAGTCTGCACTAAGGGACAATGGTTATTACACCCAGGGACAATATTAAATCTAATGATGATTGATTATTTTCAATGATTAATTTATTTGTTGCAAAACAATCGATTAAAATGCCATACAAAAATTATAGACTGTTTCTTCTTTTCCATCAGAAGTTGATTTTTTGTTCTGTAAGTTAACTTTAATAACAAGGGACACAATATGCGTTTAAAGACAAACATATTACTGTTTTATCAGATTATTTGTTGAAAGAACATACAATAAAAGTGGAATTAGGCTTCTTGGTTTCAAAATTAGATATATATATTCGATCAGGGCCGGATTAAGGTTTGAAGAGGCCCTAAGCTATTGAAGCTAGTAGAACCCTTTTTATGTCTAGCTGCCTTTCGCCAATAATAAATTGTCTCTGCTTTTGTGTTGAATATATGTTATACGGTAATTTATGAACCTAATAGACCTCTTTAAAAGAAAAAACATTTGCATATGATAAAATATATACTTTATCCAATTAATTATTGAACTAAAGTACAATTAGGAAGAAATGAACTAGCTAGTGATATTTTAGGAAAAAGACTAACAGAAGTCCCCATACTTACATCATAAGTGCCTACACAACACAAACACTGTTGCTAAATGTAGGTTTTGTTTTATTTACTTGATGTGAAAAGGTGTTATGGAACGTTATATTTTGAAAATGTACATCCAGTTTTTTCCTTTAACTTTCTTTTTGGACCTACCAAGAGAGTGGAACTCTCAGCCATAGCTTGTTTATCTTATATGTAAATCCAGCACTGATAAAAGTGCTCACTATATCCAAATTATTATTCCATGGTACACCAATACGCATGTTTCTTGGTATAACCATCGCTCAAATCATAAACAGAAGCCAATTCTTAAAAAGATGTATATAATAAATTAAAATTATCTACGTGATGAAACAGTAGATAGACGTCTTAAATATAGCAATACCCCACATGATTGTGTTTACAAACAGCCAACATGTGCTTCTATTTACAAATATCAACAATGTACGTCTCACTACGGATTACTATGCCTGCACACGACAGGGACAGCAGCGACACAACTGGTCATGTGACGACGCTGGAACAACAGCACCACCGCCTCACCTGGAGCACCTACAGTGCATAATCGAGGGGATTTCAACAAAACGCATCAGTCTGCGACTGGTCATCCCTCCTCTAGCTTGCTCTAGAGCTCTAGGAGATACCTAACGCAAAGTCCCTAGTTTATTCGGAACTCTAGGCTTTCTATCTTGCTCGGAACTCTGTTGGGCCTCCTAACCTCAGTTACCTAGCTTGCTTCGGAGTTCTATGACTTTTAACCCCCTCACTGCTTGCACGGAGCATTGTGGACGATAAAAACCAGTTCACCTAGCTTGCTTTGGAGCTCTGTGGAATTACTGCCCTACGCTGCCCGGGCCTTCGGTCACCTCTCTTTATCCAGTATTAGAGAATTTACATTATAATAACATTTTTGTAATATATTGTTTATAGTGGATTTTGTAACAAAAACCGGTAGTTGGAGAACGATTCCGGACTGTAATTTGCTCTACCTACACCTGCACAAACAGAACTTTACATGGTAGAGGCGCCGGGTATCGACCCCGGAACTTTACAATATACAGCAGTATTTGCTTGTCACTTACATTTATACAACGGGAAGAAATTTAATTTTAAATGTCAAAACCATTTACTTTTATACACTAACAACATAAATGGCCTTCTCGCTAGCTTGTTTCGTTGCTGTATACAATTATTTCACGGTGTTCAAATAACTCATGGAAAAATGACTTCATTGGAAGAAAGAAAGAAGTGCCTCGGAAATTCAGGGGAGATATAGGTGTCATGTTCTCTGGGATGAACAACTTTTTCTAGTGTCTAAAATTGTGGACCCATAAATTAGTTTGTCCCTTAAAATATACTATATATATATATATATATATATATATATATATATATATATATATATATATATATATATATATATATATATTAGGGATGGCCAATTCCGGAATTTTTACTTTCCGGAATCCGGAAAGTAAAATCGGAAAATTCCGGAATTCGGAAAAATTCCGGATTTCGGAAAAATTCCGGAATTCGGAAAAATTCCGGAATTCGGAAAAATTCCGGATTTCGGAAAAATTCCGGATTTCGGAAAAATTCCGGATTTCGGAAAAATTCCGGATTTCGGAAAAATTCCGGAATTCAGAAAAAATCCGGAATTCGGAAAAATTCCGGAATTCGGGAAAATTCCGGATTTCGGAAAAAATCCGGAATTCGGAAAAAATCCGGAATTCGGAAAAATTCCGGAATTCGGAAAAAATCCGTAATTCGGAAAAATTCCGGATTTCGGAAAAAATCCGGAATTCAGAAAAATTACGGAATTCGGAAAAAATCCGAAATTCGGAAAAAATCCGGATTTCGGAAATATTATTTTTTCTTTTTGTAATCCTAAGAATTTTGTTCAAATGCAAACGAACAAATTTCCTTTTTGTAATCCTAAGAATGTATGATGGAAGTTAAGCTGAAACTTACATCCTAAAGTATACACTACTCAATCTTCCCATGGTTAATGAGATGTAGTCCAAAAGTACGAGGTACTCCTAATATTTAATTTTTGTTTTACTGTGATATTGTCCAGAGATAAGACATATATCACACTGAGATAAACAACTTGACATTATGACGATGTTATCATACGTAGTTTTCCAGAAAATCGTGAGAAACGATTTTTTATGAAGTTAAAATATGCGTCGCTTGTTGCCAGTGTGATGCAATTGATAACTTTTATGCTGGAATAGTCTTATTATTATTATTATTATTATTATTATTAATCGTCTATGTATTGTAAAAGAAAAATATGAACCGTTAAGTAGTAGATTTTATCTGTTGTTTTTTGATATCTTCTAACAGTAATAACAAATTGCTTGTAAATACGCAATGATTATCAAGGACAATGGCACATTAATGTAAGGACTACTCTGCAGACTAGCAATAAACAATAAACAATAACAGATAAACAGTAGTCCCCCCCCCCAAAAAAAAGTAACTAACTTGGGCACGTCAGAATGTTCGCGAGAATATAGGGACGCATTGAGACTAGCAAAAAACGTTTTGTTATTATTACTCAAAGGGCCGTACGATGGAGGCTTTAACGTTAATGTTAATGGCACCAATGAGCACTTACTTGCTCTAACGGTTAACCTCATTTTTGAGATGATTCTTAGAAGTGGGCGTGTTGGCATGCAGTTGGAGTACTAACGATTTGCGTCACTATCGAACACTAACGTAGCACTAGCGACGTTTAAAGTCGAAATTGGAGTCTGACATAAGTGGCTTGTCAACTTCACGGACATTATATTTTCCTTGAATGCGAGAATTTTGCGCCCGGGAAATTTGCGCCCTACCACAAAAATAGGAAAAAATGCGCTCGCAATATATTTGCACTGGGATGTTTGCGCCCTACCCCAAAAAGAGGGGAAAATGCGCCGGCTATATATTTGCACTGGGATGTTAGCGCCCTACAATTCAACTTTTTATTGTATTGTGTAAAGTAACTTCCACTCGCACTTGAACTAGGCTTGCCTCTCATCGTCTCAGTGAGTTACTCCATCCGTTATAATATTCCGAACAAATGAAAAGAATCATTTTTAGTTCACTAAAGGGCAATCAATACAAATACAATTTCCATTATACTACAAAATTTACAATAAAAGTATAAATGACTGATATATAATTATTTATTAATATAATCAAAGAGTATAATTTAATCTACAAAAGGCTGTTTGGCTCTACCCAGATATCTCTGTTCACAATCCTTGCGAGTTGTTTGGCTTTTCAGGACACAAAATATAGAAAAGAAAATGTAAAGTGAATGTAAAATCAGTTCAGTAATATTATCAAGAAAACTATGTACAGTGTGTTTACTTGCTGGAATTACACTTCAAACACACAGTTGCGTTCAGTCGTTCTTTCAGGAAAAATGTTCCGGGGGGCACATTTAGTATTCCGGAGGGGGGTCACTGCTGGTACTATTCTATTTATTATTATATTATAGACGTATTAATTTGGTCTCCTCCGAGGGGGCACTCTGAGAGCTCTGGGGAGGCCAGTGTTCCCCCAAAATCATCTCTGGAAGAAGCAGTGATTGCGTTGATCCGTTGTGTTCTTTTGGCTTATATTGAAGTTTATTCTCCCCTTATATAGCCACAACGAAAATAAATCACAAATGGCATGGTTGTGGGGGGAGGATTGTTTATGCTGTAATGTCAGCCCCTCCGAGGAAATGCGTAAGCTCCAGTAGGTTCTTTTATTTCGCAGGGCTCAAACTTCCCGGTGGAGGTACATCGCAGGCGCAATTTTCCCTGTTCTTGAGGTAGGGCGCAAATTTCCCAGACGCAAAATTCTCGACACCGTTCGAATGACCTCGGAAGACGATATCTTTTTCAATACTTTTTTTATATTCTTTTACTCGAGATTTCTTCATAGCTTCTTATTAAAATACTTACTAATATATCCTCATTTTATTGTCCTAACCAATCAATATGGGTATGTTGTCAGTAAAATATTTAGATTGATCGAGCCTCTGGTGTGTAACCACAGTATTTCATATCATGCCCCCATTAGAAATCTTGGCTAAACGAACCAATATATGTTGCCAATAAAATAGTTTAGAATGATTGAGCCCCTGGTAAATAACCACAGTATTTCGTGACAGACCCCCCCCCCCTTCCTATTACCATATTCTAGCTACGTGCCTGACTCAGCTAATTCTCTACATTCTTTACCAAGCACACATTTTCTAAAGCGGAAAATGCTCTCTAAATACCTAAGCTCATTATTTTCAGCAGATGCACAAACTGGGTAACATTCTATCTACATGAATGTTATATATGTCGATTGCTGGAAACCGCTTCTCGCTATCTATTACCATATTTACTATATAATGATTAACGTTAAAACCGGAAATGGTTGATTTGTACCGCTTCCGGTTTGAATATTACATTCATCAGGGAACTCGATTCTTAACTATTGACTCTGTACATCATGGCCAAAATTGATTGGTAATCCATCAGATAGTTCTTGAGACTGTTTGTTTCACTGACGGACAGAATGAATATATGGCTATAGAGTTTTGATAAACTAAATTCGTTAATGAGTGATGATGGAACAAATATAAGAAAGGGAACCAAGAGTACGACCGGGAAAATTTTCGAACACAAAATTAGCCATCGAAAACCCACATGTCCTGGGTTAGAATACCATAGATGAAAACTCTACCACTGAGTCATCAATCACCCGCTTATTAGTTTTGTTAACTATTATATTAATATAAATTAATGAATGCCTGCTTATGTTAATTATTGAACAATTACATTGTATACTTCGTAAAGTCAAAAATTATAAATTTGTATTTACTGTACATACAGTGAGCGCAGAAAGTGTTCGTACACCTATGCTATTGAAACGAGAATGCCTGCGAAAAAGAAACAGAAAATTTAAGAAGTGTAATAACACACACAATATGAATAATGAAAACTAAGCTTTATGAATATATCAATAAAGAACCACAAAAACAAGTTTAATGGTCAGAAAGTAAATAAATTCCGTAGAAAATGTATAGAGTAGACGCAAAAAGTGACCGTACACCTGACGTACGAATACGAAACAAAGATACCACAACTGGGGTTCACTAGTATTCACCTGAATATACACCTCTGTATAGCATGACGAGTAACAGAATGAGTTTAGTTGTGAATAGGAGTGAAAAAACTGCACGGTGGGCTGTCGAAATGGGAAGCAACCGAACAGAAACAAATGAGGAGACAAGAAAAGTAATTATTAAAGTGCATAAGAAGGGTAAGTCTTTGAGAAAGATAGCAAACCTCAGGGGCAGATCCAGAGGGGGGCGATCGGGGCCATCGCCCCCCCCCACAAGAGGAAACTTTCTTATTTTATATATAAATAAACCCATCCATAACAAGTTTGGAGCTCTTAAAAGTAGCAGTATTACTGCCGACCGCCCCTTCCCCAGAAGTCCGTCCTGGATCCGCCCCTGTATAGAGTAGCCACAATCGAGTATTTTCCGCTGTATGTTTGGAGTCGTTGTCTTGCTGAACAATAAATTGTTTTCAAGAACCATCTTCTGCGCACTAGTATGGAGATATTCCTTTAATATGTTAATATACACTTTGTGGATCATCACTCCATCGATAAGGTGGAGACGACCCACTCCTGAGGCACTCATACAACCCCAGACGAGCACGGACCCTCCTCCGTGTCTTACTTTAGGGACGAAATTTTGAGGATTCATCTCTGTATTCACCTTGCGCCATACCATACGCCTCCCATTGGACTCGATAAAATTAAATTTACTTTCGTCCGAAAATATGACTCCATTCCAGAAAGAAGCCTGATTCCTTATCTTTATACTCTTTTTCAAACTTTAGTCTCTTTATACGATTTGTCTTGTTCACCCAGAACATTTTCCTGGCTATCCGACCATGATACCCTGCAAATATTCCGCACTGTACTGGCTGATACTTTAACACCGCGTGTTTCCAGATCCGTTGCCAATTGCACAACACTACTTTTTGGAACCTTTTTTCTTTCCCTAATAATGTAACGTTTAACTTGTTCACTCAACACTCTTGGTCTTCCAGTTCTTTTTTTTATTATTATATTTTTTTTATTTTTTTTTTATGGTTTCGCACAGTGATAGAAACATTATACATCGCAATTATTGTTTGTACTGTTGAACGAGGCCTGTCTGCAAGGTTTGCCAGGGGCGGATCCAGGACGGACTTCTGCGGGGGGGGGCGGTCGGCGGTAATACTGCTACTTTTAAGAGCTCCAAACTTGTTATGGATGGGTTTATTTATATATAAAATAAGAATTTCCTCTTGTGGGGGGGGGCGATCGCCCCGATCGCCCCCCTCTGGATCCGCCCCTGACTCTATAATACCTTGAAACAGCTTCGCACACCTCCCCAATCCCCAGACATGAACCCCATAGAACATCTATGATCTGTTCTGGAGACAAGAATCAGAATTCACAGCTTGTCTACTAAAGAAGGCCTAAGAAAAGCTATTCAAGAAGAATGGGACATAATCAGTCCCGAAGCGACAGAACTACGAACTACTACAGGTGAAATCAATGCCACGAAGACTACAGACAATCATTAACGTACAGGGTAATCCCACAAAATATTAAATAGCGTAATATACTTTATAAGCATTAATTCAAGCATAAGTGTACGGTGACTTTTTGCGTTTACAAAAAAGGAATTCTCTCTTTTCTTCTGAACAAAACAGTGATTGTGTTTGTTTGGCCTTTCTCTTGTATATAGAAATAAAATGTATGAATGTGTAGTCTTAATTCTGTTTATATATATTTTCCACCTCCCGTTCTCATGCTAGCTGTTTTCAATATAAAGTATGCACGGTGTACGAACACTTTCTGCGCTCACTGTAGGTATGTTGACAATAAGCGAATGTTATTAGAATATTTGTTGAGATTTATTTTCCTTCACTGCCTTTCGCCTGGTTAAAAAGTAGTTTGCAGTGCTTTGGAGCAGCTGCAGGTGGGAACGCGATAATGTTTGAGACATACCGGCGACTTTTTTGTGTGTGAAAATAAGACCTTTCTCATAAAGTAGTAAATAACTGCAGTAGCAATTGTCTACGTAAATGATAAAGACATATCCAACTACAAGAAATTAATACAGTATATATAGCCTATTCATTATTATGTTTCTCTTTTAACAGCTATTAGCTAAGGATGGATAATTCCAGAATTTTTACTTTCCGGAATCCGGAAAGTAAAATCGGAAAAATTCCGGATCTCGGAAAAATTCCGATTTTTTCTAAATTCCGGATTTTTTCCGAATGTCGGAATTTTTCCGAAATCCGGAATTTTTCCGAATTCCGGATTTTTTCCGAAATCCGGAATTTTTCTGAATTCCGGAATTTTTCCGAAATCCGGATTTTTTCCGAATTCCGGATTTTTTCCGAATTCCGGAATTTTTCCGAATTCCGGAATTTTTCCGAATTCCGGAATTTTTCTGAATTCCGGAATTTTTCCGAAATCCGGAATTTTTCCGAAATCCGGAATTTTTCCGAATTCCGGAATTTTTCCGAATTCCGGAAAGTAAATTTTCCGATTCCGGAAAACAAAATTTCCGGAATCCGGATTCCGGAAAATTTTGGCCATCCCTAATATATATATATATATATATATATATATTCCTACAGTAGTATGCCTAGGCATTGTCAAAAAGAAATGTAAACAAAGAAAGAAACGCACACAAGGAGGAACGGAATGGCTTGTAAAAGAAATAATTATATATATATATATATATATATATATATATATATATATATATATATATATATATATATATATATATATATATATATTCTTTTTGAGTTGTGAGGAGAGTTCAAAGTGAATAAGGAGACTACAATATCTCATGTTACTGTTGTTTGTTGAAATTGTAAGCTTACATGCTTTACGTGATCTCAAACAACGAAACACCTAACAAAATTATAAACTTAATAATAGCTTTGTATAAAAGGATGCAGCCATTTGACCAAGAAGTAGCTTCGTCATTTTTCTTCCATGAGGAAGACTTACACAAGAAATTGCTGGGCCACAGTACTGAACGAACAATATAGGTCAAACTCTATGCCTCAGTTGTTTCTCTGTAATTTAATCCGAAGCAGAAATGTTATATAATTAAGAAATTAGGAATGATTTAAATTCACGTTCAACTCTTTCAAAAGTACTGGTACTGAATGGATACAAGTTATCGAACATTATGTACCCATATTGTTACACCACGTAATAATACAATCACCAAGTAGAATAGTATGTCTAAAACGTATATAATCTTGCAGCTAGATACTGGTGTCTATACGATTCAGATATTTTTAATTTTTACCGTTAATTTATTTTCCCGAACTGACTGACGAGACTTAATGTAAATTCAGTCCCCAGTCTCAGCTTCCGAAAACATTATAATTTCATTCAAAATTCCATTATTCATGATTTCACAATTGCATAATGTGCTAATTTCTTTTCAAATCTATGCTGTAATGTTGCGAGTAGTATATCTGCTAACATAAGTTTTGAGCTGTACAGCTGGGTTTATTTGGAATCAAGCACCAATGATAGATCTTTTTTCTGTGATCCGCTACGCTAGAAATTCACATGAGTGTTCTCTAGTAGTAAAATGGCCTATTTACTATCTTCCTACATTAAGACATACTCAAGTCATGCAATTTTCTTAAGTGCTTTCAAACTATTGTGTAAAATCGTTCGTTTTCCAGAGGTCTGCTAGATTCCAATGCATGCTCTGTATAACAAGCAATAAGTGCTTATTTGCAGGGTTAACCAGACTATTATTGATTTGACTTAATATTCTAGCTTACTCCGTTTTGCCAGGCCATTTCACTATTTGTTTCTTCTTTTCACACTAATTGAAACGTAGTAATTTTACATCAAAACAGTGTGGGATAGAAAGAATTAATTATGAAGACCTTGACTGAATAACTTAAATGTTACATATGTACTACAATAATGACTGGATGTAAAGCTATCACAATAACAGAAGTAATAATCAGAATTTATGTGTGAAAAGCATAAAGAAAATGATTTAAAAGGTCTGATTTCAATCCTTGAGTTAAATTATTACATTCTCATGATGATTAAGGGTTTATTAAATTAAATAATTAAAATTATATACTTTACTGATTCAATCTCTTCACATACACATATTTTAAAATATTTTTTCTCGTTTAAACACATACATTAATATTAATATTAATTATTGAAGTAATTAAAATACTTTTTGCAAAGTACTTTCTGAAATTTTCACAGAAGAAATCATGTAATAATTGACACATTATTTGCTTTCATGTTTTCATCCATGTTTTATTTGACTTTAAATCCAAATGATGACGTTTCGAAACTATCATGACTATTTTCATTATCTTAGTTATTATAACTGATTAAATATAATTTTTAAATTATGCAATTGTTGACACATGATCTTAGACGTTGATAAAATTCTGCAATTTTAAGAATTTCCAATGTTATCGTTCTTAATTTTACATCACTAGAAATTCTTAATTTTATAGTCTTTTGCTTATCTTTATACTATATATGCATTTAATTTTACATTTTTCGTTCTTTGTACAGGGTGATCTAATACAACTTCCCACATTTGAAAGGCTAATAAAACAAAAAGTATTGCAGATAGAAGGTTGTTTACTGAAAAATATAAAATGGTATTGAAAACCATTCTGTAGAGATCCTGTCTGCGACCTCACGGCCAAAGACTACCTGTAACTAACCTTGCAAAACTTAGAGAGATTATTTATATAGTATTTTGAAAAAGTACTTTTTATAGTGGAATTTTTATAATAAAAGCCGGTAGTAGGAGTCAATTCCGGAATGGGACAAAGTTTTACAATAACTTCGTCACTGTAGCTATTTCTTTTGAAAAGAGTAGAACTTAATTCTCTATTCTGTAGAGTTTTCTAGTGTCAGAGAACTTAATTCTCTGACTTAAGCCTCTAGAGGTCTATCTGGTAGCATTGTAAAATTTATCAACTTTAAATATGTGTTTCCCTATTAATAAGTAAGTTGTGTATATACCTGTACGTATAAATTTGGAAGGACTTTTGAGGTTGCGCAAAGCCCGAACTAAATTATCAAATAGCATATCATAGACTCTAGTTACATCTAAACATATTGTTAATACTGATTGATTACTCTGAAAAACTGTTCATAAATCTAGAATTAAACATCCGATTGTGTCTAAAGAAGATAAGTTATTGCTAAAAACCACAATATTTGGAGTAAATAGATAGTTGTATTCAATATATCAGATAAGTCTATTTAAAAATAATTGCTTAAATATCTTAAGCATGATATAAGAGCAATTGGTCTATAACAAATAGCTTGATCTATTGTTTTTAGGCCTCTTTAACAGGTACTATAAAGATTTTGTCCACATTTTAGGAATATACGAGGTATCCTAGATTTTATTATAAATACTCAACAGAATATCTATGTCTCAGCACTGTAAATTTCACAACAGTGAGTAACGCACCCTATCTGAACCTGGGTTATATTTTGTTGTGTTGTTGTTTGCTGTTGCAAAGCACACTTATATTAATTTGAAAGGATGTTCTAAAGATTAAAGATGTTCTAAAGATTAAACCGACCCAGGATAAGTGTTATTCGGTAAAACGACCTCTGTTATTAAACCTACGGTTATTATTCACATATGGTGGAGCTGAATTACTTATGCAATTCATCAATCCTGGATGAATTTTCTCCTAAAGATGTGTGAAGTAATTGAGGAGAATTGATTTGTCGCCTATGTTTTTCCACAAAGTATAAGAAGATGATTTGGTTGATAAATTATTACAAAAATTCTCCCAGTGTTCTTTTCTTATTCTCAAAAGGTTTCTTTTCATTAAAGCTTTAGATTTTTCATATAACAAAAAATTTCTAGAATTTGACTTTAAAATATTTCTTAAGATTCCAGTGATAATTATTCATCCACATTTGGCATTCTACTCTCCACCAGATGGATTTTGCAAAAAGTTTCTATTATTTTCCTTTTGTTGAATTTTATCTGTTGAATTATGAGCTTTTTATGTGTCTTTTTGGCTGCCTCTTTTAAAGTTTCTGTAAAATTTTATAAGGAAATATGATTATTAATTGTTTGAAGTAATGTTCTGTGTTATTAGTATATTGATTCCATCTAACAAATATGAAATAAAAGGTATTTTAAGTAATGAAGGTCATGAAGACATATTTGTAAAATTATAAGTTAATATTGAATTTGTTTTATTGTGAACTTGACAGATTATCACGTAGTGGTCTCTGCCTAAAGGATTGTAATATACTTTCCATTGACTTAATTTTCTAAATTTGTAATTGTAACGTCTGGAGCACTAGTACTATAAAGATACCACATTGACTTGATACCTAGCCTTCCGTTACAAGCGCTGCTATCGGCTGAAGGAATTCCACTCGCTTTCTCTCGCTTAGCAACAGCTCAACCTTTATTGGCTCAACGCGTGGGTGTGTGAGGATGTGAGCTTTAGTTCGCATTTTTGCCACGGCTCAAGACATTTTGGCAGCACAATAATACTATTGTATATAAGCCTAATGAGAGTTCCATCATTAAGGTAAGTAGCATGCCCACTAGCTATTACCCCATAACCTTGAATGACAATTACCATCTCCAGCAAGTACAAACAGTTTTTCTAATTTCTTATATAATTCACGGGGCCTCGGTGGTTCAGTGGTAGAGCGTTCACCTCTGGTGCTTGCGGTACCCGGTTCGATCCCAGCCCCCGCCGAGTGAACTTTGTGGTGGACCAATCCGTGTGCGTGGGTTTCCTCGGGGTTCTCCCGTTTCCTTCCACTTTCTTCATTCCACCATTTCATTCATTTGTCATAATCACCGTCTCCTTTAGCCTAACCGGCATAACCGTGGGACGTAAAACTCAAAGATTTCATTTCATTTTTTAAAATTAATTTATGCAAGAAAAGATAAGAAAGAACAATATCTGGAGGTGATAAAAATTTATAATTGACAGATTGTGAATTTTGATTCCAGTTATTTTTGTATTTTGAGGTAAATTTAAAGAATCAAGGTACTAACTGTGTTATTGGATACACATCTCCATATGAATAATATCGTTAAGTAAGTTACGCATACGTCTCTCCTTAGTTGCTTCTGCTCAAAAAATTATTGAAAAAATACGATTTCATACTCATGACTGCTTTATATGCAGTTTTAATATCTCTCTCACCCTCAATTGTACTATAGTACTTTTACTAAAAAAATGATGGAAGCTAATAAAGATAGAGGATGAATCCCTGAGATTTGCTTCAGTTCGAAAATATTTTTCACTAAAAAGAATGAAAATCGGATCGGTTACATTGAAAATGATCATACATTACGTTAAATAGGATATTTCGAGACAATTGATATGATCACTTTCCATCCATAGGCGGAGCTAGGAATTATCTGCTGGGGAAGGGGCAGACCTTTTGGTCGGTCTCTGAGGTCTTGGTAGGTGGTCATTTTTAGGTAGCATTTTTATTTTTTGTTGGTTGGCAATGCCCTCATGCCGCCACCAATAACTCCGCCCATGTTTCCATCTCATAACTAAGTATTTATGTTTCAAACTGAAAGGATAAAAAGAACTCACTCTTTCAGCATAATTGAAGCATACAAACTTCGTAATGATTGAAAGTCAAGGGAACCACATAAATACGTACGCAGGCAACCTGGCGCCATAACATGAAGAGATGAAAGAATTGACATCTCAATTCAGACAAACACAAGGTCACTGTTATTCGAGTCCGCACCCCTGTCAGAATCACGGACGGATGATGTCTTCCCTTACTTTTTTTTATATTTATTTTCTATTTTGATAACGAAAACTGAAATGATATTCACTTGTCGCTTTTGGCGAAGGGACATCCTGACAAACGATGCACGAACGATGTGCGAGCCGGAAGCCCTTTGGTCCGCCTCGTGCTGGCAATGACCGACATATGTTAGATCGTAATCACATCGAAAGTGTCACGGTTGCCTATCATGAACAATGTTAAAGCGCACTGCAGTTCGGTATTCATGCATTATTTTTAACAACTTGCATATATGTGATCAACTCTCCGCATCCTCCTGGAACAATTTTGTATCTATGCATTAGACTAATGGGCCAATTGGTCAAAATATCACATATATCATTGATTGCTGCATGATTATCAAAAAAATTCTCTTTCTTTTATGTAGTTACGCTTGCGAAGATTTCTCGTTAGGTTATATTGAATTATAATTGCATGGTACTATTTTATTTACGGATCAACAAAGGGAGAAAAATCTTTAAGTTTTACGTCCCACGGTTATGCCGGGTAGGCTAAAGGAGACGATGATGATGAGAGATGAGTGAAAATGGTGGAATGAAGAAAGTGGGAGGAAACGGGAAAACCCCGAGAAAACCCAAGAGCATGGTGTTTGTCCACCACAAAGTCCACACGGCGCGAGCTGGGATCGAACCAGGGACCCCAAGCACCGAAGGTGAACGCTCTAACACTGAGCCACCGCGCCCCCAACAAAGGGAGAGTTTTCAACTAAAAATGAAATGAAATATTTCAGTTTAACGTTCCGATTATGCTCTTTAGGCGAAAGGAGATAATGATTTAGGCGAGTGAATGATGATGGAAGAACTGGTGGAATGAAATCTGGGAGGAAACGGGAGCACCCCAAGAAAGCTCACGGATACGATGTTGTTCACCACAAACTTGCTTGACCCGGGATCGAAGCAGGGATCCCACACACAAGAGGTAAGCGCTCTACCACTGAGCCACCATCCTCCCTTTCAACTAAATATATTATATCAGAAGCGGCTCGTGAGGGAAGTCACAATAGGAAAAATTAAAGTTTCATTGCCTGAAACTAAATGAATAAAGTAATTTAATGTATTACGTATTGTATACAACAACTAATACATTAAGAAAGTTTTCTTCTTTTAGTTTCAAGCGAAAAAACTTTAATTTTTACGATGTGACTCCCCTCACAAGCCGCCTCTGTACCAGAGTTGGATTTAGGTTTGGTGGGGCCCTAAGCTATTGAAGGAAATGGAGGCCCTTTAAGTATTAAGATGAACGTAGGCACCCTATATATAGAAATGAAGAAACTACTGTTTTTTTAGAAAGCGGGCTAGCTAAAGGGGCCCCATTACTTACATAATAGGAGTCTATACAACGCGAAATCCTCCCTATATGTAGATTTTATTTTATTATATTTCTTATATTTTGGAAATGTACAATCCACAGCAAATAAACATGCAACATGTGCATGTAAGTTTATTGTGAAACTACGACTAACGGCACAGTGGCACGAATCACGCCAGGAGGAATCTTGGCGTCCTCCTCTGCACACTAATTTTGGAGCAAAAGACCTCATCATTTCACAATAAACGTACATACACATGTTGCAGGTGTTTTTACTGCGGACTGTACATCCAGCTGTTTTCCTCTTTAATTTATGGGGCCCCCAAGAGATTGGGGCCATAAGATATATCTTGCTTAGCTTATACGTAAGTCCGGCACTGCGTCGGCAATTCAAAACCTGCTATGTGCATTTTTAAAAATTTTTCAGGAGAAACGAAAAACAGTAGATTTTTCGCTTTATAAAAGTGATGTTATAAGTAATATTTGATGCTGCAAGTAACTTGATACCTTCTCAAGTAATAATAAATTAGAGAGTCTAAAAGAGTCTAAAAGCTGCACCAGATAGTACTATTATCTCGAAATATCCGAAAATGTCACATAGCAGGTTTTGAATTGCCGACGACGAATACTCTTGTCACTTACCAGTGATATGGTGTAGTTCTTGTCGTATGGATATTTCACATGAACCAGATAGTAAAATATTTAAGCAAATAATATACTATGGTTTGAAGCACATGTAGTTTAGAAATATTCCCTGCTGGCATAGCAACCAGAAGTCAATAAATTCATTTTGTTTTCACGTATTTCAAATATTCTTTACTCGATTCGCTGAATAGCACATTCGTCGAATATACTAACAAAATAATGATTTGAATAACGAATAGCTGTTTTATGTTAATGATGTTATTAACGAATAGCTGTTTTATGTTTTAACAACATATAGCCAGTTTCACTAACTTCCGTTATTCCATTTAACGTGGGTTAAAATGTTTTAACGGAGCTATACGAATAATTTTTGTTTCACCATTCATGGTTAGATGTGACGCTGCGTTAAGCTGCCTCATTTTGTGGTGGTAAATTAATGTAAATGTATTTCTTTCTTTTCTAGATGTAATACAGTAGAAGAAACATAGTTTTATTAGAAATTTGTCGATCCCAAAAATCTCGTCAGGTGTGGTGGTGACAGCAGGAACAGTGAAATGGCGACCAATGCAGAAAAAGCGCAGGTAGTGTGGTGGTGGTATGCAGAATTTGGTTCCATTGTCGCAGTGCAACGACTATTCCGCGAGGAATACCAGAGAGAACCCCCCAATGCGAAAAAAATTCGAGTATGGAAACAGAATTTCCAGGCGACTGTTTCAGTGGCTAGAAAGCACAGTGGTGGTCGCTAAAGTGTATCAGAAGACAATGTGCAGCGCATTTCGGAAACATTTCAAAGAAGTCCGCGTGGGGCACATGTTGAAGTGTTCTGACTTTCTTGATATTTGTATACAAACTTAATGTGTGTACCTTCTTAGTGCATTTTGGTTCATTTGGATATCTCAAATAGTGTGGGAGAAATGCAGAAATGAAAATAGGGAGATTCAATTGGGACACCCTGTATTAACAAATGACCAAGTTAATAATAGTAAGGAGAGCAAACGAAATGTACACCTCCTGACTTTAATATTGAGTGTTCCATTTTATGTAAGAGTTTTCTGAATGTTAAGACAACTATAACAATTACAATTTAAACAAACTAAGTTATTTTAATTTATAAAACGATTTTAAAGTATACAAACCGGGAACATTCGAAATTAACTTCCGCTGAATTAGCCAATGACAATGCAGATCTTTCAACGAGAAAATCTGCAGTAATATAATTTCCATGGTAACTAATATAGATCAAAGCGATAAGTAGTTTATGTCGATGAAACAATTTTACTTATAGAATACTTAGAATACTTAAAATACTTAACACTCGTTAAATAACAATTTATATGGGTATTTAACAGCAATTGGTGAAATTGGACGATTCTGTGAAAACTGAATAACTTTAAGATACGGTACTAGTCTTCTTGAAAGGAAAATAAGTGTTAGTTCAAACTATCCTCAGTGCAAGACTCGTTCAAAAAAAAAAAAGTTGCTCGTAGATGTTACATGGTTCCCTGAGTCTCGAGGAATGTGAAATAAGTACAGATTAACAGACAGTGGCATTCATAGGACTTCATCAAGGGAGAGGAAGGATATTTAAGCTCCCACATTCACATATCTAGATATATATTTTTAGCTTAACGTTCCACATTTATACATTGAGAATAATGGAGATGGTGATGATGAGATGGATGATAATGGTGGAATTATGGAAGTGAGAGGAAACGGGAGAAACTCGAGTTGAGTTGAGTTGATTTTAGTTTAGCGTCCCGTTCAGCAGCGAGGCTATATGAGACGTGGACCTACTGATTAACGTGGAATCCGAACCACATGAGCTCCCGCCGGGAATCGAACCCGGGATTCCCGCGCCAAAGGCGCGTACGCTAACCGCTTAGCCACGGAGGAGCTCGGGAGAAACTCGAGAAAAAAAACACACACACGATGTTTGCTCACCACAAAGTTTAGTTGGTTGGAATTGCGATCAGACTAGGGATCCCATGCGCAAGATTTTTGTGTGCAGATCTTAACCCCTTCAGTGTGGGTGGCGTATATATACGCTTTCATTTTGCTTTGGCTATTTTGTATTGCGTATGGCGAATATACTTGCCTATAATATGAGTAATGTTATCCCGACAATATTTAGCTAGTTTGCGCTCAGCTGGTTTCAATTGTTGCTTAATTAAAAGAAGAAGAGGAAAAAGAAAGAAATTAAAATAGAGTTTGGGCTTCGTCAAATACAGTTTTCATTCTTTGTTTTGTTTGAGACCAGACAGCACAGTAATGGCTTCAAAACGATATTTCAACGATGCTGACATCGAGCAAGAATTATTATTAAATAATTAGTGATTCTGATGTAAGTGATTTTGAAACAGATTTAGAATCAACATCCGAAGTTCCCCCCAAAAACTACACTTTTTACAGCGGTTCGCATCTGAAAATTACGCACTGAAGGAGTTAATGTGGTAAAAGTATATGTTTTCATATCTTGTGAAAAGGGGGATTATAACCCGGATCTTCCCCTTTGTGTACGCCACTGAAAATTCACAGGTACACAGATAAGAATTAGCGCAAATAAGGGGAGCAATATGTAATTAAGAGGTCTTACAGTGTCTTTTGGTAGAAGGCCGCGGTGGCTCAGTGGTAGAGCGTTCACCTCTGGTGCTTGGGGTTCGATCCCAGCCCCCACCAAGTGAACTTTGTGGTGGACAAACACCGTGTGCGTGGATTTTCTTGGGGTTCTCCCGTTTCCTACCACTTTCTTCATTCCACCATTTCATTCATTTCTCATCATCACCATCTCCTTTAGCCTAACCGGCATAAGCGTGGGACATTAAACTCAAAGATTTCATTTCATTTCAGTATCTTTTGGTGATTTACTTTACATACGTAACTTGGGAAGGGAAATCTTCCAATCTTGTCCCCCTATCCTTCGTTCTATAGTAATGTTTTTCCATGCAAGGCAAGTGTTTTTATAAGGCATTTGACATCTAAAGAGATTGCTTAAAAATTGTTTCAATATTTGTCCCATGAATTACGAGATATATGTATTAAGAATATTTGTGCAAAATGTATTTAATTATTTCCTCGTCTTAATGATAATATTATACTTAACTATTATCAATGAAGACTAACTTACCATTCCTCCGCAGAGTCCGACGGCCACGGGGTCATCTTGGCTTCTGTTGGAATGAAGATCGGAGTGGCGAACGCGGCCCTGGTAGAAACAGTGTTCTTCAGGGCTGAGATCCTCAGACAAGATGTCGGTTCGATTCTCGTAGCGATTGAGCATTACAAAATTTTCGTCGAGGAGTCCCGAAGAGGGCCACAATGTGAATTCGAACTTCTCTCCGAGCGCTTGCAGAGTCAAATGTTCGGTGGAGAGAGACCGCCTCCTCCTCGTCCGATGGGGAAGCTTCACGACATCGAATAATGGCACTGCAAAGAAAGAAAAGCTGTTGATGAAGTATTTGTGTAAACATTGTGATCTTGTGAAAATTACACACTAGAGTTTCAACCGAGAATTAAATTACTATTAGTCGGTTCCCAATCTGTCTAATTTACAGACTAATTAATTACTCACAGAATCTTGCTAGAAATAAGACAAAGCGTAACGAAGAGGATGCAAATGCAAATTAGGGATGGCCACGAAGTTCGGGTTCCGCGAAGAACCGGTTCTCGGAGATTCGGTTTTCAGAACCCGTTCCAGACCTGGATCCGAAAACCCGGTTCCAGAACCGGATCTTAAGAACCGGTTCCAGATCTGGATCTGAAAACGCGGTTCCAGAACCGAATCTTAGGAACCGGTTCCAGACCTGGATCTGAAAGCCCCCAAAGACCCATAAAAGAGGCACAAAGTTCACCTTCAAAAAAAATGCAAAGAGGACCATGCGCTTGTGCCTTCCCCGCCCAGACCCGCTTGTGCCCCCAGAAAAAAATGTTGGTCCACCAGTGGGTGTTTAGTAGCTAAATGAGTTGGCCAGTTTGCCTGTTTACCCAATGAGTTAGCCAGTTACCCAGTTTATTTAGCCAAATGAGACAAGCTACCGCCGCCTGGGCGCCTGCCTGTCGCTTCCACCATTTCATCTAGCATACTGTTCACAGCTTGCCAGCAGCTCGCGTTTAGCGTAGGGATGGACACAAAGTTTCGGTTCCAGCGGAACCGGTTCCACGAGGAACGGTTCTTGGGGATCCGGTTTTCAGAACCGTTTCCGGATCCGGTTCCAAAAATGGATCCGAAGAACCGGTTCTAGACCTGGTTGCGAAGAACCGGTTTCAGATATGTATCCGAAGAACCGGTTCCAGACCTGGATCCGAAAAACCGGTTCCAGACCTGGATCCGAAAAACCGGTTCCGTTTAGACCCGAAAACCGGTTCCACGAGGAACCGGTTCTGGCCATCTCTAATGCAAATCCAATTGTAGATGTTACAGAAATATGCTAACTACTCTCCACGCAATTGTCTGTAAACAAGGGCGCCGACTTTCCAAAATATATGTGGGTGCGAATAGTGGCGGGATGTGTTATATGTATTTAGGGGAGTCTCAATATTTTTTATTGATTTTTTAGTTAAAATCTTTTATGAACACTGTCACTGAGGACTGTCTTTGACTAGGCCAGAGACAGGCAAGGAAGGGTAGTTTGTTGCTTGGTTGCCTTTGCACAAACAATTATGTTTTAGAGGTTACAAATTATAACTTCCATCTCAATATTTTAATTGCTTACTATTTTTTTTCATAAAGTCAAGTGAGAAATATTTATTTTATTTTGTTTCTATCAAACTAAAAATCTTGTGGGTGCGCCGCACCCACAAGATTATTTGTGTGGGTGGTCGAGTCCCGGAGCACCCATGTAGTCAGCGCGCATGTCTGTAACGCTGTGCTTGAATGTTGGTAGAGAGAAGATTTGAAACATTGTGAAAAGGAGATACGTGAAGGCATTTATATCCTATCTTATTAACAACTGTTGTATATGGCCAATGACTTAAACATCCATAATCGAACAGTGTTAAATCATTTGGAGACCGCTAGCTACCGCATTTGGAGTCTTGATGTTTGGGTACCGCATGACTTTGACTCAAAGACGTTTACTCGATCGAATTTCTATCTGCAAATCTCTACTGAAACGTAACGAACTCGAGCCATTTCTGAAAGCTGTTGAACACGAGTAATGAAAAGTGGATAACCTATGACAACAACATGGGGAAAATATAGTGGTCGAAGTAAGGTAAAGCTTTACAGTTTGTGGCAAAGCTTACACTGACGTCCAGGAAGAATATGCTGTACGTTTGAAGGGATTGGAAGGACAGCTGCTGCGACCTGTATTGTCGACAAGTAGCGCGACTTGGAACTGGTCAATAAAAAGAATGCCGTATACTTCGCTGATAAAGCCAGACCGCATACATAGTTAACGACCAGCAGAAATTGGGAAAACTTGACTGAAAGGTTTTGGTGTATCCATCATACGTCTCAGGCAAGGCCCCGTCACACTATCATTTGTTTTGGTCTTCACAGAATTCCCTGTATGGTGTTAAATTACTTTCAAATGAAGTCTGTGAAAACCACGTGTCACTTTTTTTTCTTTTACCAGAAACAACAGAAGTTTTGTAGTGACGGGATTATAGTGTTACACAAAAATTGCAGAAGGTTATCGAACAAAACTATTTTCAAATAACGATAAATGTAAATCTCAATTTTGATTTCCAAAAACAAATCGTTTAAGACAACCTGACATTATTATTTTCTTCCATTTTTTCTCCTATATCGAGATGATTGATGTTAGCTTGATATTCTTTCTATTGTTGTAGGTTATTAAGCCATTGCGTGTTTTTGAATTAGGAGCTGACATGACATGGGGTAATACTGTAATCCATTTCTCTCGGAGGCGAAATACTGCGATAATAAAAGCAGTCTATTTGATATTACCATTCACTTCAGCAGCGAGGCTATATGAGACCCGGATATACAGTTTAACGTAGGATCCGAACCACATGAGATGGGAATCTAAAAAGGGTCTCCCGCGTCGTCAAAGGCGTGTATGCAAACCACTTAGCCACGAAGGAGCTCAGGAATACAGCGTATTGCGAGGATTGATCTTACTTGATGGTCTGTGCACCCGTCTACTACATCGTATTTAAGCCCCGATCATGGTTCGGAGCCCACGTTAAAAACAGGTCCCGTCCTTCTTAACCTCCATGTTGAATAAGGACACAAAACCAAAACTCAAAGTCAAGAGTAAATTTGGAGTTACTGTATTTCACAATAGATTAAGGAAACACTGAAGGCTAAGATGAGAGCAATTATTATATGAACTATTTTAATTCAGCGCAGTTCTATCTTTTCATACTCTGTTCAGAGGTTTGCCTCTTACTTTGACAATATTGATTTCATTAGACGTATAACAATTAAAAGAAGGTTTCAACTAGTGGTGGGCACAAAAACCGGTTTTTCACCGAAACCTGTTTCGGTTTTTCACCGCAACCAGTTATCGGTTTTCTCCAAAACCGGTTCGGTTTTTTACCTGGTCCGGTTTCGGTTTTCTTCAAAACCGATTCCGTTTTTTTTCCAAAATTTTGTTCTATTTCTGACCAGAATGGTGTATCGTTGTTCTCCGGAAACCGAATCCATTTCCGGTTTCGGTTTTATGTGTTTACGAAAAGTTTTCACCGAAACCAGTTTCGGTGAAAACCGAACCGGTTTTGGAGAAAACCGAAACCGGTTTCGGTGAAAACCCGAACCGGTTTAGGAGAAAACCGAAATGTCGGTTTTTCGGTTTTTATAGAAGCCGGTTTTGCCCATCCCTAGTTTCAACCTTTGTCTGTAGATACAGCAATGACTTACTAAATAGCGACCTGCATTCAGAATAACATTCAGTTATCGACTTCTGATTACAAAAGAGCTCTTGCTCTCTCACTATATTGGATAACGTTCACCTTTCCCTCATTGTGATCTCTTCTTGAACCACCCTGATGCCATCATGGAAAGGTAATGATGAATACTAGTGTTTTGAAATATAAGTGCCATATGTTTTTAGTGGTGTTATTTCGTAATGGAAATTTCTCCTAAGGATATTAATGTTACTTTTGAAGGTAGCTTAACCACCAGCATTTTTAAAAAGCAGTATCGCATCGCAATTTGCTATACAAAATTACACAATTGCGATGCAAACGTAAAACGTAAAATCGATGCGATGTCTCTATAATCATAATTTATTACCGAAGTGAGGTTTTATTTATTTATTTATTTATTTTTACAAGAAAACAGTATAACATGGTATTCCGATCATGATAGAGAGTTTCTTTTTTCATCTCACATATAGTTGCGGACATTCTCCCCTCAAAAATCTGACGTTTTCCTTCAGATTCATTTTTTGTTCTAAATAACACACGCAATTCATTATGAACTGAAGACTATATTACTTGAGAATGTCTGTAGAATATTACTTGAGAAAGTGACACAATATGCACTTCGACATTTTATAACACATGAATACGAAGCATCTAAGTGTATTTTCGAAATGCAAGACCTTAGCTTACTTTTTTGGAAGTTAGAAAACTAGCGAAAACATATAATCTTAGCTTTAGGAGTACCCACTTTCTCTATCCTATTGTTTGAAGCTTCGATAAGTAATTCATAAATGACACATCTGTATGGTTCTTCCATAGTATTGACTAGTGGTGGGCACAAAAACCGGCTTTTGATTTTCTTTTTTTTAAAAAAAAAGGGCTTTTCGCCGAAACCGATTTGGGTTTTTCTCCAAAACCGGTTCGGTTTTTCACCGAATCCGGTTCCGGTTTTCTTCAAAACCAGTTCAGTTTTTCATCGAAATGAGTTTCAGTTTTTGCAAAACTGGTTCTATTTCTGATCAGAATAGTGTTTCGTTGTTCTCCGGAAACCTCAGGTACAGATATATCGATTTTACGGCATTGTAACATGCGTCGTGAACACATGTGAAAGAAGCTAAAAAATATGTGTAAATTCTCATAAAAAGGAAGTGCAAACCGAAACCAATATGCTTAAAAACCAATATGTTCAAAAACAAAACTGCTTTTGTTGAAAACGAATTCGGTTTTCGGAGAACAACGAAACTCTATTCTGGAGAGAAACTGAATCGGGTTTTGGAGAAATCTGAAACCAGTTTCGGTGAAAACCGATCCGGTTTATAGAGAAAACCGAAAAAGATTTTGGAGAAAACCGAAATGTCGTTTCTTCGGAGTTCGGTTTTTCTAGAAACCGATTTCCGCTTTCTTTTTAAAATATAAAAACCGGTTTTGCCCATCCCTAGTCTCGACCCAGAAATATTCATTTGTTGCGTCCTGAAATGGTGAAAGAAAAGTTGTGTTGGGTTTACAACTTTAAACCAGTTGAGAATAGTCGAAGAGCACTCACAGAACAAACTTAGAAGGAATTAATTTTTTTCGAAATTTATATGAGATTGTATATTAAATGTATTTGATTAAATTCGATACATAATACAATATAGATAATTGTATTAATAAAAAATTATAATTGTAATAAAATAATTTAAAAATTATAATACAAATTGTTAGCAATTATTTAAATGAAAAAGTATGTAATATTATTTAAAAGTTTAAACTGAAATAACTAATAACGCAATAATTATTGAATCAATAACTAATGACACAATAATTATTGAATCAATAACTAATGACACAATAATTATTGAATCAATAACTAATAACGCAATAATTATTGAATCAATAACTAATGACACAATAATTATTGAATCAATAACTAATGACACAATAAATATTGAATCAATAACTAATGACACTATAATTATTGAGTCAATAACTAATGACACAATAATTATTGAGTCAATAACTAATGACACAATAATTATTGAATCAATAACTAATGACACAATACTTATTGAATCAATAACTAATGACACAATAATTATTGAATCAATAACTAATAACGCAATAATTATTGAATCAATAACTAATAACACAATAATTATTAAATCAATAACTGGTATTAGTATTGATCAACACCAATATGATCTCTATATGATTTACGGTTCCTGAGATATGGCTCCTTAAATCTCCCGAAATCGGAACTTTTTTAGCTAATATCTCGGGAACGGTAAGGATGAAGCGAAACATTCCATCACATCTTTCAGATAGTTTTCGATGTATGATGTTCCATTGAATGGAGGGCCAAAAATGGAAAAATTCTCAAATAACAGACACACACAGAGTCATAGAGAATTCAGTAAAGAAGTTTGTTGAAAATTGAAGAATGAGCTGGATCCGGGTAGTATTTGCCTACAATATGTGTTAGGAAATTAGCACATAGGTGAAAAAAAAAGATATATTGTTCTTTTGCCATAAAAATGAAGGTTTACTTCGTGGGATACGTAGTACCAATTTTCCGTTGCTTGACATTACGGATTCAGTACACATAAAAAACAAAACCCCATATGGACACATTGGAAACCAGCTACCAGATAGTACTGAAATATACTATATACACGGAGTGATTGGTTCTAAAGTGAAATAGTCGAAAACTATTAATACGTTTGTGCTAATACTGAAACGAAATAACACATCTGAAAGGTTCACTTCTCATATTCATAATCTTGGCTTGTAGCATGGTGGCAGATAGAAGCACAAACTTAGTTTCCAAATGGCGTCTATGCAGCAGAAAGCATTCTCTGCTTTAAAATACTAGAATTGCTTTCCGTCGTTACCGTACAGTGTGCATTCCGTAGCCAGTATGCAACTGCACTGACAGGTCACTGACGTGGTATTGACAGTTTACGGACACATGTCGTCTGTATAAAGGTAAAACCAGAAGACGTCCAAGCGTTTCTGATGAAACATATGGGGCGAGTTTCATGCGTAGCCCACAGAAGTCAACACGACGCTCCGGTCGGGAACTTAATACACGGTGTCTACTAAAATTCCAAAATGAAATTTCGTGACTTTTTCCTGACCTTTTCTTTCCCAAACCATAAAATTTAGTAACATTTTCAAGAGCAAATTTGGGTGCGAATTGAGCCGAATTTTCATGCATGCGATAAAAACGTGCTTTGCTTGCGATTTGGTAGCGTCTAAAGCCAACCATAGACATTTTTGGTGGTGAATTTTGACGCTTTGGTAAAACAAAATTTTCCAGTCTACAGTACTGGCACAATTATTATGGAATTTTGAAAAAAAAAAAAACATATTTTTTCTACAAAAACGCCATTTAAGCAAACAAATAATAATGCAAATCAATTTTATTCACAAATAATGAGTACGTCAATAGTAAACAACTATTTTAATATTTAGTTTGTCCACCCTTTGCATTAACAAGTGCTTTAACACCTCTGGGCATTCCAGTGATCAACTTTCTGCACAATTCCCTGATTCTACCTGAATGAACCCATACTTTCATAAGACGTTGTATGAGTTCTGTTTTGGTCGTTATGGGAACTTTATGTATTTCATCTTTCAATACAGACCATAAACTCTCAGTCGGATTCATATCCGGGGAATTTTCAGGCCATGAGAGCACTTCTACACCATTTTCTTCAAACCAGGTCTTAACTGATCTTGCCGTGTGACACGGGGCAGAGTCCTGTTGAAAAATCCAAGGTCTATCCGCAAACCAGTCCCTTGTTTGAGATAGCAAACGTCTTTGTAGTACTTCTTTGTACTTATACTGGTCCATGGTGCCATCTCCAAACGACTTGTTCCATGCACAGAAATGGCTCCCCAGACCATGACCTTCTGAGGGAATTTTACAGTCTTCTTTAAACATTCCGATGTAAATTGCTCACCTGATCGCCTTCTTACAGTCTGCACACGGTCGTCAAGCACTGCAATGGTAGACTTGTCAGAGAACACAAAATAAGGCGTCGGACAGCTGAAGAAAGTGATTAAAGCAATTGAATAACTAATAGACTTAATGACATGAAAGTCTGCAAGGTTTAAAATTGGAAGTAAAGTTTAATATTTTGCATAATTTTAATCATTTGTGTTATTAACGTTTTTACATGGATATTTTAAACTCTTACCTTCTCCCATTGCTCAGATGTCCAGTCAACGTGAGCCTCTTCCCAGGCCTTACGAGCCTGTTTCATCTTGTCAGTAAGGCGAGTTTTTTTTTTCTGGGACGATATGCTTTTAGCCCACCTTCCAATAGTCTCTTATTTACTGTTCTACGAGCAATGGTAATGCCCTCTGCTTCAAGTTGGTTGGAAATCATTCTGCAAGATGCTCTTCTCTTGTTAATTGCCATTTTAAATATTTTTCTGTCCATTCTCAGTGTTGTTTTCTTAGGTCTACCACATTTTCCAAGCCTATTTGATGCCAAACTGTGGCCATATTCCAATTTCTTCTTGATATTACTGACGGTTTGAGTTGAAACTTTAAGTTTCTTCGCTATTTCTGTCTGTTTTAAGGTGGTTTATTACAATAAAACACTAATCTGTCTAACCTTGCGAGGACTGAAATCACGAACTTTGCCCATGTCTGCTCAATTGCATAAACACATTAGAAAATCTGAACAAAAAAAAGTTGGCATTAAACTTAAATGCACAAATACACAGAACTAAAGTGATCACGTGACAGGCAGACAATGCAATAAAAACACATTTTTCCACGCAAATGCCAGACTATTACTGAGCTCTGTTCAGACAATGCAGTGATTGTGTCAGGGTTATCAGACGTTTTCTCTCTGTATTGCCAGACACTCCCATATAAGACTGTAAAACCCACTTAAAATAACTAATAAATATTTGTTTGGTACAGGTGTGGTAAAGTAAATAAAGTATTAGTTAATAAAATTGTTTGCAAGAGATTTGCACAAAAGTTTTGTTTTTATCAAAAATCCATAATAATTGTGCCAGTACTGTATACTTATATTTGTACAGATGAAAAAAGTTTTGGACTAAAAGCTAAATTTCGTGATTTTTCCTTGACTTTCATGACCGTTTTCTGATTTCGTGATTTTTTCATGACTTTCGTGACCGATAGACACCCTGTAATATCCCGCAACCGACTGCCTGGAAGAATTTGGAACCCAATTGAAACTGAAACCATACCGCATACAGTTATTGCAAATGTTAAAACCGGACGATCTTGTCAAACGATATGCGTAATTCTATGCATAACGCTATGGACGACGATGGTTTTCTGGGACTTCTACAATTTAGTGACGAAGGAACATTCCATTTGAATGGTATAAAGTTCATATCTGGGGCATTGAACAATCACACATTACAGTACAATATGAAGGAGATTTCCCAAAAGTGAATGCTGTTGGTGCAGTTCTAAATCAAAGGTGCACGGTATGTTTTTCTTTACAGGGAACATTATTATGGGCAATACGATTGCATTTACGAACATTAGTGGGAATATACTAGAGTGCGTGTGGGGCAAACTAGGGTAGAATAGATGTGTGCCGTGTGACGAAAGTAAGAAACATCGAACATTCGTCGCAGTATGTCTGACAGTTTCTGTACATTTTCATGTATCATTCGGTACTGTATGTATTAGATACAATTTTCAATACAGCCCTTTTAAACCCGATTAATCATTTATAATTAATATGTATTATCATTACTTTATCTTCTTTTTCATGTACATTTGCTACATACAAAAATTGTGTTTTTATTATTTCTTGTCCATGTAAGATAGTAAAGTAAATAAATAAATAATTTGTTTCGATTACGAAAATGTGATTTAAAAAAATATAAATTGCAATTAAAATTTAAATTTGCTTCCTAAATTGCTACGCAAAAACCAAAATTAAAAAGAAGAAATTTTTTGTATAACTAATTACGAAAGTTATTTATAATTTAGCTAAATTTATGTATAAATGGTCTCTCTCATAAGAATTAAGCATTGCTATATTATGTGGTATGAAATTTCTATTATGAAGTATACAAGCTGTATTAGGAATTTGAAAGACAAAGGACGAATCTGAAAATTAAGGATTCGAAAATAACATTTGAAGCTGATGAAGCTCAGAGAGGAAAGAAACCACCAGTACACTAGTCATTAGTGGTGTTAGAACATCTCGAGAAGTGATTTTCTTTTCTAAGTTGGGAAATTTTCACGTTCTGATCCATGACGGATTTCAACTTCAAAGAATAGGAACACCTTTCGTCTAGAAATAAAGCAATCTTTTAGAAAAGGAAGTGTTATTTTTCCGAAAGTTATACCCTGAAATATTTTTCAAAAGTTTGGGAGTGAATTCATCCTCTTATCCTTAATGAATTTTAACTATGACCAATACACATCACTGGGAAGTCTCAAAGAAAAGGCAGGCCTATCTACTGAAGATCGTTAATGTTTAGGATAGTTTTTTTTTAAATATATATATATATATATATATATATATATATATATATATATTAAGATGGGGTAAACTCATTTCTTACAAGTAACTGATTTGAAATATAAGTAACAGATCATCACGGAGAAAACGTTATATTTCTTGCAGGCGCGCACCCAGATTTTTTTTTTTTTTTTTTTTTTTTATGGAGAGGCAATTCGAGGTTTGAAGGGGAGCTTAAATACTACAAGCCACTACGTCTATATAACGAAGGTGTAGTATTAAACCGACTTCCTTCTATATTTTCAGAAAAAAATGATTGAACTAGATTATTTTTATAGGAGAAAGATTAGTCTAAATTTTCATGCGACATCAGTCATTTCATTATAAAATTATAGATTTATTGAGAAAGTTCACAAATGTATGTTGAGTTAGGAAGAATTTTTTTTGGGGGGTATCCGAGCCCGGTGGACTTTCTCTGCGGGTACACCCCTGCTTTCATGACTTTCTTAAACACAATTTACAACGGAACATTTTATGGGATGTGGTTAAATTACTCATTATATCTCACTGATTAAAGGTCAAGTAATGATATGATTAGGAAGTTTCAAAGAAATATACGCCATCCTCTTTCTAAAATAGAATTTCCTCTTTAGACAAGTAATCTTGAAATATTTTGTCTTGTTATTAATATGAATGTATTCGAATTTGAATTAAATTTACCCCCTTACTTCAACACAAATGAAAGACCTGTTTTTGAGAAATTTCCACAAAAAATTAACGCTAACGTCAAAACAGAAGAAATTTTGGAAAGTTATCATGGAATAGACAGACACAAAAGTCCAGATAATAGGAAATAACAATGATAGATTGATGACAAAAATGCAGATGATATAAGATAATAGATGATATACACAACAATCCAAATGATAGAAGATAATAGATGATAGATTGATGATAGACAAAAATCCATATCATTGAGAATCATATATGTTAGATAGATGGTAGACAAAAAAAATCCAGATGGTAGAAGATAATAGATGATAGAAGATAACAGATGATTGATAAATGATAGACACAAAAATCCTGATGATACAAGATAATTGATGATAGATTGATTATACAAGATCAGACGATAGATTGATGATAAATACAAAAATCAGATGATAGAAGATAATAGATGACATAAGATAATATATGATAGATTGATCATAGGCAGACACAAAAATACAGACGATAGAAGATAATAGATATAGACAAACACAAAAATGCAGAAGGTAATACATGATAGACAAACACAAAAATGCAGAAGATAATAGATGATAGAAGATAATAGATGATAGACAAACACAAAAATGCAGAAGATAATAAATGATAGATGATAGGCAAACATAAAAATGATTAGGATAGAAGATAATAGATGATAGATTGACAATAGACACAAAATCCAGAAGAGAGAAGATAATATATAATAGATAAATGATAGGCAGAAAAGTCCAGATAATAGGAGATAACAGATGATAGATTGATGATAGACACAAACATTCAGAAGATAAAAATAGATGACAGACAAATGCAAAAGTGCAGATGAAATAAGACAATTGATGATAGACACAAAAATCCAGATGATAGAAGATAATAGATTATTGACAGACATTAAAATGCAGATGATCATCCTTGTCGATGATAGAAACTTATGGTCGCTTCAAATTTTAAAATAAATAAAGTAATGTACTGAAAGTACTTATTGGGATTACTAAAAGAATAAATTATAATAATAACTGCATTAAACTTCTCAGTTCAATTCCTTAAACTAGGCTATATCATGTTATGTTGCAGTTATTATTGAAAAATTTATTTGTGAAATATGAAGAAAGTTATAAGTCATTTTCAGGAAACCTCGTTCTAAAAAAGTCACCTCTAAAACTAAACTACCTCTTGTTGATATTTTCATGACAAATGACCAAGAGCGCCGATCCTGGGGAGCCGGGACCCCAATGCTCATGTGGGCCCCATATATTTTTTAAATATCAATTTTTACATGTATTTTTAGTATTGTATGTATTGTTATGTGCATTTTTTATAAATATCCAATATTTGGCATAATTTGAATTCAATTTGTCTTAAAATCCTCATATATGCCTTCTTAGACTCTTGTCTGCAACCAAACACCCATCTTAATGGGCCCCCCAAAGTTACAGAGAAATCGGCGCATTTGCAAATGACTTGTGCCATATCTTAGAGTTTTTAATGAAATATAAACAAAATTTGAGGAAATTGTTTTTAAAAAACAAAGGAACATGCCACTATCGAAAGAACAAATTGTATATCATTCAATAAACAGTTGATAACTGATCAGCTCTCGCTGCCATAGCAGCGATAGAAAAATGAATTTGAAGACGACAAGAAAGTTAAAGTTAGCAAGAATGAAAGTTTCCAGGAACTTCTACGTATAATAATACATATAATAATGTGATGCCATGCACATAATAGTCGGATAATCAGTGGTGAGCCAACACTATTTCCGCCAATCCGAATTTCGTATCAGAGACAGACATGAATGGCGAGCACTAGGAGCTGATTTTATTATAATTTGCTTCTTTAAAAAATAAATAAAATAATATAACAATAAAAATAAAAAGTACCTCTTGTAGGTATTATCATGAGAAGTGATGTACGTAATATTCTTAAGTTATTAATGAAGTATTTTTTATGAAATGTGAACAACATCGCCTGTTGATAAAATCATCCAAAAATAACCCGTTTTGAAGAGTAAACAACCTTTTGTAGTTTTTTTCTGGACAAATGAATTATCCTATATTGTTAGGTTAACAACTGACTCGCTTTTAAGAGAATTGTCCGTAAAGAACCCATTCCATAGAGTAAAGTCTCCCTTCTGGATTCGTCCCAGGGAAATTCTTTACATCACAGTATATACTGTAGTTATTCATGTATGTGAAATATAAACAAAATCATTAAAAGTTTTTGAGAAAATCGATTTTTTTCACCTTTTGCTATACTACTCTATTTTGGGCACTAGGAAAGAAATTCAACTCACTTACTACAGAATATATATATTTTTAAATGTTTAAAATTTGGCTCTGATATATCGAACGATATGATCTCATACATACAGCGGGACGAACAGACATCCAAAAATTCCCTTTTTCGGTATGTGGGGGTCACGAAATGTGTAACTCCGTAGAAATCTGGAATTCGATTTCTTTTTCACGATCACCATAAACTCTCCTATCATAGCTCAAAAGTAGAGGAAAGATGAAAGATAAATATTATGGAATGTTTTAAAATCCTGATCATAGTATGGAGTTTGGGGTGATTAGTGCACTATGTCAAAAAAAGTAAATAATTAGATATTTTACTGAAGCATGATTTTAACTCACAGTGTACACCGAGCCAAAGTCTTGACTTGGTTTGATTCGATTTTTAGATTAGCTTCCCTTTTCAGCAGCAAGACTATATGAGACATGAACCTACAGCTTAACATGTGATATATAGTAAATCACATGAGCTCCCACCGAGAATCAAACCTGGGTCTTCCATGCCAAAGCCCTAACAGCACAAGAGGTGCTAGGCATGTGCCATTTAGATATCCCAGCTACTTTAGGTAGCTGACACTTGGAACATATGCTATTCATGTGCTAAGTGTGTACTTCAGCTACCTACAGTTTTAGATACTTGTTAAACTTAATTGATATTTGTAACTATGTACCACAAACCCACGTAGCATTTATATACGGGGCTCAGTTTCTCACTGTGATAGTCATTGGTTTTTATGTCATCACTTGGGACATATATCTATCATGTTGTAGGTACGTCCTTTAGGTACATATTGTTTCAAATACCCTAACAGCACAGGATGTGCTAGGTATTCGCCATTTAGATGTTCTAAATTCATTTTCCAGATTTGATGCATTTGTTGCTTCTTTTTCTAAGCGATTGTGTACTAGAAGCAATAAACGCATTAACTTGATTAGATGGCAACTGTCGCCGATCATTTGAAAGTAAATATGGAAGAACCATGAAATAAAGTAAATAGACACTCGTCAATTTGTTATAAAATTACATGGCGAGCAGATTTTATCTGATCCCAAACGGTTATAGTCGAATATATGCGGTTAAAGGAGCACTGAATAGCCGAATGCAAAAGACCTCAATAATTTATCCCTCTACAAGCGAAGGTAGTTGGAAGAGCACGCGGCTAGTAATCCAAATGTTGGTGGTTCGCGCCCACCCTAGGGTAGCCCTATATTTTTTTACTTGTTTAAGGTGGTGTTTAGACTCACCTTAATGTAAACACATTACGCATATATGTGATTTAAAATATTTTGAGGGAGTACTTATGTATTTCATTGACGCTTACGGCATGGGGAACATACCTAGAACATACTAGGCACATTCCCCAGGTACATATCAGGCATGTGCCTAGGGGCGGACATAGTCTGTGACTATAACTTGCCATCCATGTGATTTCTTTCTCAGAAGTACATAAGGCACATACTGGACACATTTCCATATACCTGAGGGAACATGATAGGCATATGCCTGCTATGTAATTGTGCTGTTAGGGAGGCGCTACCAAGACCGCTCAACCAAGAGGTACCTTGGCCGACATTTGAGCGCGGAACAACTAGCTTCAGTAATTTCAAGATGTACATAATCATTGAATTCCGCTCTGTTATCCCCGTTACGTATGTGATAGCGATACATAAATATGACGTTTGGAAAGCTATTCAATTCCACAATCAATTTAAGTTCACGTAAGTTCAGTTTTGATTCCAGTTTTTTTAATATATAATACTTAAGTTACTTCTATAGAATCTGTCTTGAAGGAAATTCTTCGTTGGTGTCAATCGCAGCAGAGATTCCTGAGCTAAGCTTTACCAGGGCCGGAATTAAGCCTACCACTGGGCCCAACGTGGCCAGGCCTAGAAGCGTAACATTCTTAAGGGAGCATATTGGAACAAAATTTAGTAAGACAAAAAAATTATAACTTTAATAATAATAATAATAATAATAATAATAATAATAATAATAATAATAATAATAATAATAATAATAATAATAATAATAATAATAATAATAATAAACATGATTATAGTGAGAGCAAACGCTCTCCAAGTAATAATTCCTTTAACGAGTCTATTGGCTTCAATCATTGGTAGTTAAAGTAAAGTGGAACTTTATCATTGTACTTAGTTAGATACTTGGGTAACATTCATTAAAATTTACACAAAAGTACTGGAACAAATGTAAGTATCAAGTCTTAGTTTTTATTCCTTATCGTGTTAAAATTTTGTACGTCGGAGAGGCGGCAAACACCTTTCCGCCTAAGGACAGCAAAACATTAATTCTGGTCCTGGCAACTACCAAAATGCTGTTAGTACAATATGAAAACGAAAGCTACTTGATATATTTATAAGTTTAAAATATTCAAAGTAAAAGAAGAAATATCAACTAACCTTTCTTGGACGGCCCAAAGTAGCTTTCCCACTCAGGCGCCGTAAGCAGTCGGTGGAGATTTTGCGCATCCACCTAGAAAAGGAAGAAAGAAAAATATTAACGTGAGTACACAACCTCCATTTGCAACTAAACTTTATAAATTGATTATTACTTGAAACCCAAGGCCTTAAATCAAGTACGTCACTGTCGAGGTAGAGAATTTATTTTTATTCAGTGAACAATTAAGCAAATGATCAGCAATATCCATTATATAAAGATAACTTCTGTCGCATTTTCACCCACTACCTTTGAACATAGATATGTCGCCTAAAATGTATCTGAAATATAAAAAATAGTCTCCATCAGCATCGACGACTTTCTGCGAACGTTCTGGAAGGCCATGGATTCCATCGCAGTAGAACTTGGTGGGCCATGAAGAAAAGAAGGTATCAAGTGTTTGCACCCCTACTAGCGATTTGAACTGGCGTCCTCTAAGGTTATTGACCAAGGAATGGAACAGGTAATAGTCGGACGGTGTAATGTCCGGAGAATATGGCGGATGCAATAATGTTTCCCATCCACGGCGTAGAATAGTGTCTCGGGCCATCCTAGTCACGTGGGGCTTAGCTTTGTTGTGTAACAGGAGGACCTCTTTGCGATTCAGAAGTGCTGGCTCCAGAGTTTTGAGTTTTTCTTGAACACGGCTCAACTGCTGACAGTACATAGTTGCGTTGATGCTCTAACCAGCTGGTAGCAGTTCCCCGATGCACGATGCCGCGAGCAGTCTGCCAAATACATAGGAGGACCTTCTTCTGGTGCAGTGCTGGTTTCGGTTGTTTTGGAACTTGTTCCTGGGATGCTAACCAATGATGATGGCATCGTTGAGCTTCGTACGGGATCTACTTCTCATTACAAGTCAATACCCTGTCCAGAAATGCCCCTTCCTCAGAGGAGGCAGGAAACAAGCACAGGTGTCTGCACGCGTTGCCTTCATCATGTAGGACACATAGACACATCGACCCAACTTGTAGTGCTTCCTAAGTTGATGGAGTTGCTGCCCAATGGTTTCTTCACTCACACTGAATTGTAGTCCCAGTTCCTCACATGTTCCTCAATTGTAGTTCCAGTTCCTGCCCACTATTCGCCTCAATTCTGCTTGAAGATCTTCATTTGTACATGTGTTTGTCTTCCGGCACGTGGTGCGTCTTCAAGTGTGCGTGGTGCGTGTTAAATCATTATGCACTGTTCGCATAGTCACGACACCCTGACATATCTTCTGGCTCCCTGCAGCGGCGTTTGATTCCAATTTGAACTCGTACAGCATACACGCCCTTATGACGCTTTGTGAAGGTCTCATGTTCAGTCTGTCCTTACGCACGTTCACGGTGTAACTGAACTGCCACAACTAGGTAATATGTTGGTCACATCAACAACTGACCTTCGCCTTATCTCCATTTGCATTTAACTTACGGAGTGAGAGCCAATGGAACACAGACCTCCACAAAAAACGACGGAACTTTCTTGGTTACCTTTATAATTAGAACGTATATTGATTATAACCTTAATATACCATCTTGTATATAAAAGGATAATCATACTGTGTAATGCAAATGAATATTAGACGGGCTTTTATGAATACATAGTTACATAATGGACAGCACCCTGTAGGCACGGAAGCTAAGTATACAAAAATTTAAAGTTTCACTTATGTACAGGGCGCGCTCTGTAGTTCAACATTCGAAACTTCAACAAGCCCAGTAGTTCAACACTTTTGGGTATTTTCCAGGCACGCAGGGCCAGCTCTACAGTTCAACAGTTTTGCAGCCACTATGTTCGGCTACATTTGGCAAAATGGCTAGCAGATTGCTCTGTACTTCAACGGTTTTGAGGTTCAGTCGCCCAGTAGTTCAACGCACTGTTGACAAACAAACCTGACAGAAGGCGCTACCGCTGAATTGTACTGTACTCCCCTCTGTTTCACCGCCGAGCCAGACGACACGACGCAAGTGAGCAATTTAAAGCGTGCAATATTGTTTCAACTGTACTGTACATGGTTTTGATAGAAAAAATGTGATTTTAAATTTGACTTAAATTTTTACCAGTAAATGCGCTTTTTAAGTACAGTACATACAGTAATGCCGTTTTAATACGTATTTACACTTAATCTAACCGCGCCCACAGTTTTTGCAAATATATCCAGTAGTTCAACATTTCCGGTAGTTCAACACCTTGCTAGCCCCATAAGTGTTGAACTACCGAGCGCGCCCTCATATTGTATCAATGCATTTTGTAATACACTTTTAAGTTTTGCTCCCAGTGAAATGAGTGTTTTCCATTAAATAAAAAAATAAAAGCACTGGTGTATAGCCAAGAGCAATGTATTAACAATCAAATTGTTATACAGCAATACAAACACAGCATATATGATCCATTTGGCACCTTTTTTTTTAATTTTCTGGTACACTTTTTACCTAGTAATGTTATTACTTATTTCATGTTACATATATTTTCAGTGTATATTACTAATATTAACAGATTAAGGTATCAATGGATTGAAAGTGAGTTCCGTACGTACAAACCTTTATCTGGTTTGAATATATTTAGTACGTAAATGCAAGTTCGAAGCTGAGATGCTTGAGACAATACTCACTCCCTCATTATAAATTATGCAGGACAATAGTAAAAGACCGTGTTCCAATTTTAGGGACAAATCGCTGAATCTAGCGGATTTGAAGAGGCGGATGGCGACTTTTTTTTTTTTTTTTTTTTTTTTTTTTACAAAAGCAACTTGTCGACAAAATTGGAGAATTCATTTAGTTTTTTTTTTAATTTCGATATGATTTACTGAGCAATTGTGGTAAGACTGGTGAGTGAAACGAAAGCGAATCATTATGTGAGTGCCACTGGGCATATTTGAGGAATAGCACATGTGGTTCATGACGTCACCACCTTAATTCACTATATGAGACAAATTCGGGAATTCTGAGGCCGCGGTGGCTCAGTGGTAGAGCGTTCACCTCTGGTGCATGAGGTCTCGGGTTCAAACCCTGCTCCCGCCAAGTGAACTTTGTGGTTTACAAACACCATGTACGTGGGTTTCCTCGGGGTTCTTCCGTTTGTTCCCACTTTCTTCATTTCACTCATTACTCATCATCACCGTCTCCTTTAGCCTAACCGGCATAAGCGTGAGACGTAAAACTCAAAAATTTCATTTCATTTTCAAATTCGGAAATTCTCAGGTGGACAACTAACAAGACAACACCTTATTACGGTAGCCAATTGATAAAATTAAATATTAAGAACTGAAAAACTCAGAAGATAAAACTAAAAAGTCGATTGACAGTGGAAACTGTGTCAGCTATACTCGAAGTGGAATATTCTTTAGATCTTGGGAAAGAACTGCCATTCATATGAATTGTTAATAAAATAACTGAAGTAAAAGCAACTCGTAGCAGACGTCTTTCTAACATCCAACCTTACAGCACCCGCAGCAACTGAAGAAGAAAGTATGGAGAAAGAGACTGTGTTTGTTTTCAAAAAGATAAATTATTTTACATGATTTGTCTTTATTGATTATGTTTACGTATAAATGTTTACTTTATTATCCTTTGCAAAATGCAAATAAATAAATTAATTAAAAATCGCTTTTGGGCTTAAATTCGACAAATATCTGTTTCAGCGACTATCTGAGCTGAATTTAACGGCATTTTTGCCAGTACAGTGGTAAAAGAGGAGCTATGGTATACCTCTGCAGATGCTGTCTTTAAACCCAGAGGCCAGAGCAAATCATCGCCGCGGATTCTTCCTAAAATTTGAATTGGTGGCATTCATTCCAACAAACTGGTTACACTTTCGTTTGAAGAACTGCGTAAATTTCTTGGTAAAATGAAGTCGAGTAGGCAGTGAAACGCTGCAAAAGTACATAACATTTCTACACGGCGAATTTTATTGCTGCGAGGATGCACGGGAGAGGTTAATACTCAAGGCAATGATTTTTTTTTTTTAAAAAAAAAGTAAATAGTAATGCCTTGTGTAATTAACACTTGGAAATATTCATAATAAAATATTTGACAACACTGATTAATAGGCTTCATTGCTGTTTAGAAAACGTCTGTTCTAAAATCGTAAGAGTTAGAAGGACATTTCATCTAATTGTTACAATACTATGTGAAAATCAAAGGTTACGTTCTAAAAATATTGTTTGCAAAAATTTCGTTTTCTTAGCTGCAAGTAACATTTCATTTTAATTAATTGTTAGCGAATAGATTTTTAAAATCCTGGATACGGACTTGTTAACTTGGTACAGATTGGCAGACATCCCATTGATATTGTTTTGTCGTTTGAAATAAAGATATCGTAAGTGAATTGTTTCCAATTGTCTCCTATGTCTGCTGTTGCAATCACGTGGTTGAAAAACCAACAAAGGTTGTCCTTGGAGTGTCATGTCATCGAATACTGTTGAAATACAACCCTTTCCTGGCAATATATTATTTTTTTTTTTCATGTGACATTTCCACATACAACTATGAATTAACTAACGAAGAAATAATAATAAAAAAGAGCTGTCAAATGTTTGCTGTATCTGTCAATAAAGAACGTAATTGAAACGCCGGAAGCACCCAGACACTGAGGCGGTGAAGCCCATTCCTGCAATTACGCCGAGCTGCATTACATTTTGTGCCTCCATACTATACATAAAAATAGAATTTTCTTTAACCGTATTTTTACTAAGTTTGTGCGCTTGTATGTTATAAAGCCTGTTTATTGAAACTTAAATATTGAACTGGCACGAAAATAAGAAACACTTTGGTAACTCTTTACTTTGAGCAAGGCAGTGATAAACTGTCAATACATATTATTGCCAAGCGAGCGTCAGCGAGTGAAGGCGGGTTAGAGCCCCGCAGGGCACGTTGTTTTATGCCTTTCCTTCTTGGGAACTGTAACTATAATTGCGTGAACCGGTTCAGATTCATTGCTTATTGTCACTGCCTTGCCCAAAGTAAAGACTTGCCAACACTTTTTACGAGTAATATTTCTTCCTGTTAGGAATATGTCAGGATCTCTGTTAGAAGAAATCGAAGAACAATGGATACAATCCGGATATTATTTTCTATTGCAATACAATTAAACAATCTCTGTATTAGGCTTGCATCCAGACATTTTTTTTCTGTTAAAATGGGTCCAAAGTTTTTGGAAAGTTCAATACTACAATACTACTACGTTTATATAGTATTAAACTGGTGTTATTCTGTACGCGAAAAGATGATAACTAATTGTAAAGTTTTGCAACCAATATTTTCTGAGAATGATGAAACTAGAATGCTTTTATAAGAAAAGAAACAACAGTAGATGAAGTGTAATGTCAAATCTTTATACCATATCATAATTTCTCTGCTCTTCGGCTAGGTGGGGACTCTGCTCCTAAACCCCCATATTTGCTCGGCCTATGGCTTCGCATCTCTTATGTATCAGCATTTGCATCAACAGTGAATTTCGCGCATTTGCTCTTAATATTTTGTGAATTTGGCCAGGTGAGGGCTTCGCTCTGAGACCCTCCCACCTCTTAAACTCATAATTTTAGCAAATGTTAATTTTGTTTTCCTATTTCAACTATCTAAAAGATAAGATTTTGTATCTCAACAAAACGCCTTTTAAATAACATTACAATTTCTTCATCCCCCCTTCAGACCCCTTGGAAACTAAAACTACCGACATTCACTTTTGGCAATTTTCCCGTGGGTTAGTCCCGGAAGGCTATAATCATGCCAAATTTTATCATTCTAATGCTGCCGGAAGTGTCTAAACATTTTGGGGTGTAGATGATGTCCCATATAAATAATAATTGGGAAAGATTTTTCAGTTTCCGATAAAACCACTCTAAAGTTGGAAAGTTTTATTTTTGGTGATTTAGTTGCGTAACGCTAAAAAAGCCGTACAAGCATACCTATTTTCAAGTTTTTATTTTAATTCCAAGCCTGAAATATGAGATTATACGTTAAAAAAAAAAAAACTTTAAATAACATGGGGGATTTCTTCATCATCGCTTTAGACAACTAAAAATTAAAAATATTCACTTTTGGCAATTTTTCTGTGGGTTAGTCCCGAAAAGATGACAATCATGCCAAATTTCAATTGTCCACGTCAACCGGAAGTACCCATTTATTTTATGTCAGTCAGTCTATTTAGTTTTATATATAGTTAGGATATAGAAATGCGTGTCGAGATTTGAAGTTTTAGAGGAGTGAGTTCGGCCCTTAATGTGTTATCAATGAACGACAAACTTTGTAAGACCATAAAAATGAGTTTCTCCTCTCCTTTTTTTTTTTTCAACTTACTCTGAAACATTTATGTTCAGCTCGATGTGGCTCATCTTTGAACGATATTAAACAAAGATAAAATACTGTGGCAGTAACAATCTTAGATTTTATTTTCAAGTTAAATCTGATTCTCATTTTTAGTTCATGAAATAAGAAAATACGGAAATAAGTTCATTTGTAAACAATTGTATCTGAAGAATTAAATTAGATCACGATTTAACTGTTATACAATCATGTTTGTGAATTTGTCTTATGCGCTTATGACAGCTTTACTTACATAATTAAACTCATTACGAAAAGCAGGGGGCCGCGGTGGCTCAGTGGTAGAACGTTCACCTCTGGTGCTTGGGGTCCCGGGTTCGATCCCAGCCCCCACGTGTGTGTGGGTTTCCTCGGGGTTCTCTCGTTTCCTCCCACTTTCTTCATTACTCAAGATCACCGTATTTTTTAGCCTAACCTGCATAATCGTGGAACGTAAAACTCAAAGATTCCATTTCATTTTCATTACGCAAAGTTAGTATAGACATACTTCTTTCTTTCTAAATTCTGAAATTTGTTCTGGAACTTCTGGAATCGGGACTTGGAATACTTTTATTACTGCACGTGGCTTTACATCACGTCGACGAGCTTTTAGATTGTTAACCTCAGCAAAGTTCCGGATATAAAAGATTAGGTAATTTCAAGAAAGGGGAGTTGCAACAGATCTAGTAGTTCATGCAGTTTAGATAGTTCATGGAGTTGGTTGACGTCTTGGTCTATCGTCATCATGGACATAATGACTCCTTTTAAGTTTAACACCGCCGAAACAGAGGGTGTTCGGCATAACCACTATAGGACTAGTAAAGGACTACTAGTCATCAATACTCTGTCTTCGAGGTAATAATTCACCACCAACAAGAACTATATATATCAGAAAGTTAAAGTAAAGAAAGTTAAAGTCTTACTACATAACATAAAGTATATGCACTTTATGGATAAAAATAAATAAATAAAAGTACAGACATGGTACATTGGCGGTACACTGAATTTTTATAGATAAGTGACAGCATCGATTACGTGCTCTAAGTGAAACAAAAATTCATTTTTGTGAAAAGTTGACAATTTGTACTTAAAATTATTACTTGTCGCTGGTTGTTTAATATTCAACATATTGATTGTAATTTGCAACAGTAAAAGTTTTACCATTACAATATTCTACTATTTCTTGGTCTTAAAGATAAAGCAACATTAGTGGTAAAGGAGAGGAAAACGTTAAATAAAATCAAACACACACAACGTTGATCAATCGCATGCAAGAATAATGATAATAAAGGTTGCTTACACGTGCGTAGCAAGCAGCATGAGGAACAGTCAGCTTATATACCAGTTACTTATATACCGGTATACCAGGATTCGTAAGAATAAATTACAATACTGGTTTAATTTAATCATGAAAGAATTCATTGTTCAAAAAGTCTCCACATGGTGCATGCAGTAAAGATTGTGACCTTGCAAAAATTGCACATTCTAACGAAATTTGTTTCTGTTTGAAATTTCACGTTTCCTCCCGACACCGAGGCTATATAAGGTATGCACTTATAGCTTAGAGTGAGTTAGGAACTAAAGGCACTTGCACCAGGATTGAACCCGAAACTCAGTACTAAAGGTAAAAAAGTAAGCCTGCGTATTGATTAATTATGTCACGAAGGAGTTTAGTCTGGTGAAATTATTGCCTGTAAGTTTAAGACATGGTGCTTTGCATATCATTTCAAGTTTCCTATAATTCATCACCATCGTAGGTATTCTGTCATTATTGGCAACAAACTTGCTGCAACTGAGGAGCTTCCATGCTCCACAGTCTTCCGCTAACGTCTTTGTCTTCATGTACGATTTCTTTGTTTTGATATCGTCCATTAATTGCAGCCTCCTTCGGCTTTTCCATCTCTTTCCTGCCACCATAGCCTCTAGCATGTCCCTCATGATACAGTTCCTTCTTATCCAATGTCTCAACCAGTTTCTCTTCTTAATAATATCTAAAATTGTTCTTTTCTCTCCCACAATTATAATGTACGTAAATGTTGAATTTCAACTCTAATAACACTAGAATTAAAAAAGACGGCTTTTAATGTGTCTACCTGTTGCAAAACTTATATAGCGGCTAGAATTTTCTGTTAACATCAATTCAATCAGAAATAAACAAGGTAGTAATTTCTGTGTATGCATTAGCGATATTTCGAGAATAAACAACACATTGATATGACACTTATTATTGAAAATGACATCGGTGACTGTAACGCGTGAAAATGCCTTAACGCAACACATATTATAATTAAACCCAAATTCACTTAGGATGTCTTAGAAAAATTGACAATTATTGGTAGCCTTTAAAGCAGAAACACACACGAAGCACACAAATACTGTGTAAGTAATTATGTAATGAGGTTCATTTTACTTCTATTAATGAAACCAGAACCACTTATATATTTAAAAAGACAATTAAAGCGTAACTTTACGAAAAGAAACATAATTTATGCAGTTTGTAAGTTTTTAAAACTTCTAATTACTTCACATAATTATTTTAAAATATATGTATCTATGTATGAGTCTATTAAAATCACCTAAACTATATTATGTTCTCAGATTAAAGAGGAGGAGATTATACATCCTCATAGTTCTGAGAATATCAGCTGCTAACAATACTTTCTCTGGCAGAAGTTTAATATTTGGTGGCAGTTTATATTCAGATATAGTATTTGTATAAATTTGTTGACCCGTTTTGATACAGTTAGTGTAACAGGGTTTCAATTTTTCTAACATGGCGGTCAATGTATGTACTTGATTTCTTTTTACTCATAGAAACGATTAAGGTGTCCTTGTTAGTTGTAATTCCACAACCAGTTGTAAAATCACTCAAATATATATCTCCGATTTTAATGAAACTTATACAGTGGATAGTAGAAACAATAGAAAGAGACTCATATTTTGTTATATCGGCAACCATCGTGTTTAAGGGGGCAAAAGTGCAGGAAAAGAAAGACAGTACTAATATTAATTATGTCTGATATGAATATTGCAAGACGTATTCTTTTGACGTGGCTAAAGAGATTAATGTATGCATTGCATACATGTTATCAAGAACGTGTGGTATAAGAATTTTGACCACGATATAAGTATTTGGTTAGAGATTGATAATTAGCTATGATATAAGTGTTTAGTTGCAAATTGATAAATTGATACATTACATTGATAAATTGATACAGTAAAGTTACTCTTGATACATTGCAAGAATAACTTTACTTCATTATATAAATAGATCCGACAATAGTAGTGTTGATAACATTAAAATACATTTCTCTTGATCAGAAAGGAACACTTGTAAATTAAATAGCGATCACATGAATTAATAAATGATAAGTAGTGTTACAATGACATTTGTTAATTTCACACTCATATGACTTGAGTTATTTTTTAAAGTACTACCTTTTATCAGTTATTCCAAACCAAGGGCAAACTTACACTTCCATGTCCTTATATTGAATATAAATTCGGCTCTGGCTAGAACACACCAGAGATTACGTGGGTCAATGAAAACTTGACCCACAACCTACCGTGACCCACGACCCACCATGACCCGCTCCGATCCACCAAAATCCATCGTCATCAACTCTGACCCATGATCCACGCCCTCTTCTCTACTGACTAAAGAGTTTACACTTGTAATAAAACAAGGCTATGAAATTGTCACTAATCGGAGTTTGAATTTCTACGGTCAATCGCTCAAGCACCGCTGTTACAATAACGGTGGATCTGACCTTTACAACATAAAATGATGAAGTGTTTGTCATGGGCTAAATTACGATGAATTTCAATTAAATTTATCATGGTATAATTATTTCCTTGTTGAATTACCGATACTTTTCAGTGGAAAAAAAAAGATGAAATTTGAAAGTCCCAAATCAAGGTAAGTAGATCAACGTAAAGGGAAAAAAGTGTAAAATTTTTCATATAATTAAGCGTTCAGTACAAACTTAAAATTTCCATGTAATTAAGCTAACAGTACAAATTTTATGTCTATTTTTCTCACAACTTTATGGGTTGATTGCCTTGTGCTCTGAGCGCTTCATATAATAAACACAAGCTTCACCAATTATTATAGTAGAAAGCAGTGGATATATACAGCGAAGCAGGGTACTTTTTGTTTCTCAATTAATAATTGTTTCTGAGTTTGATTCTCAACTAATATCAATCGGTTTCGATTATTTTTGTAAATCAATTCACTACCAGTTTCTCATATAAAAAGTGCCCCTCCCCCCTCATAAAAGAGATTTTAAAAAACGCTAAGACACGTTCTGTTTATTTTTAATAAATAGTTAATATACTGAATTTCAGCTCCCTGAGTTGAACGGCTTGTGAGATACGCAATTTTTTTCGCAAAAATTCCGATTCTTACTACCCTCTTACGATATGTATTATAATGAAAGCGCTATGATAACATCTCAGTTTGGATTAAGGTCTAACTATATACCAAAAGTAATTTCATTTGACTTTGCAATTTGGCCGTGATGATCAGGCACACATAGTTACATTCGGGTTTTTTATATAATAATTCATATATTAGAAGTGATTCAAAAATGTATTTTTTTTTCAGTAATTAGCTCCTCTAAAAATTCACAGGCTGTGTCTCGAAACCCAAGTAGTAAATCCTATTGCTATTATTACAACTACAATTAACAATATCCAAAAGTGTCTGAAATTCTTTTTTCAATTAGGTATACTTATCTCAGGTAAGTAAACAATAACGAATGAAAAAGGAAGAAAATGGAAGCCTTGAGAGTAAAATGTAGACAAAATCACCAGTGTTCAGAAGATACTGTCTACAATGCACTCAGCAGAGTGAGTCGGTAGGTCAGTGAGTCGATGGGTCAGAGTGGGTCACGGTGGGTCGTAGTGGCTCACATCCTGTTGACCCATGACCCACTCACAAATCTTGATCCACCTACCCACTCCATCTCTGCAACACAGTTGATTGTATTAAAACAATTGAACACAGTGGTAACATACACATCAATTCAACTAATGTTATACGACTAATGTTGGTGTATTTTGCCAGTATGATTAGTGTTGTAAAATTTCCGAAAATTTTGAAGCCGTTGGTTTAAAAAAAAAAAAAAGTTTTTTCCGTTTCTTTCCGGAAAATTTGGAAAAACTGGGAGAATAATAAAAACCTTTGTATTAGGTTAATTTTACTAGTAATGGAACTATTTTTTTTATAAAAAATGTGCAAGTGTAAGTTGAGAAACTAATATTTCGATTAAAAAAAAAAACAATCGAATATAAAACTGTTGTAATTATTCTTGAAAATTAATAGTCTGCACTCATTTCCTTTACATGCTTTTTGGTCGTTTATTCGTGGATGTGCATTAATTACAGAATTTTTACAGTCGGATACACATCTACAATCATGAAGCGTTTCTGTTGCAACAAATAGGGCTCTTGAATGAAACTGAGTTCTTAATTTGCTCTTTGATCTGGTGAAATTTTGTTAATTTTAACCAAATTACTTCTTAAAAGAGAGAGCAGTAGACAAATTTCACTAATACTCATGCACTGAAACATATAATTACTATTACTAAATATTCTAATATAGATTTTTATATAAACTTTATGCACAAAATTTTGTATGTAAACAAATACCTGTTTTCTAGTGTGACAAATTATATAAAAATCAAAGTGACTATATTTGTAACAACTTTTGAACCACCATACCGATCTCGATAAAATTTTCAACATAGATGGGGTTCGGCCCTAGGATGGTTTTTATCATTTCACTTTGAATGCAACTTGGAGGAAGGAACGGGAAATATATATTGAAAATGACCGATATTACTGTCGAATCCATAGTTTTTGAGGTTGCTGAGATAAACAGTTACACTTCTGATGCCGCTTAAATCCAAATTCAGCATTGCAACTTAGGGGAAGGGAGAGGATATATATATATATATATATATATATATATATATATATATATATATATATATATATATATATAGAGAGAGAGAGAGAGAGAGAGAGAGAGAGAGAGAGAGAGAGAATGATCGAAGATGACCAATAGTAGTGATGAATCCATAGTTTTCGGGTTCGGTGACATGAACAGTAACACTTCCAATGCCGTTTAAATGAAAAAAAAAAAAAAAAAACATGCCCGCAACTTAGGGAAGGAGGAAGGAGAGAGAAAAAAATGATTGAAAATAGCCAATATTAGTGTCGAATCCAAAGTTTTCGGGATCGCTGAGGTGAACAGTGACACTTTCGATGCCATTCAAATCCAAATTCATCCCCGCAAATTGGGGGAACGGGAAATATATAAAAATGATGGAAAATGACCCATATTAGTGTCGAATCCACAGTTTTTGTGGTCGCTGAGATGAACAGTAACACTTCCGATGGCGTTTAAAACCAAATTCAGACTCCATCAGTACTCCTAAAAAGGGGGTGACATGTAAAAGTAATTGAAAATGACTAAAACTAGTATCGAATTCATAGTTTTGGGGGTCCAGTTCATTGCTGACAGTTTTGGAGCCCTTCATGTCCAAAATGAAACGTATTCTCCACGTGCAAAGAACGGGTATTTTGCTAGTATTTAATAATAACGAACGGAAGTTTCACATGTTAAATTCTTTAATATATTTCTCGCTACTCAAGTTTACACTTGTGCGGTGTATATGTATGTGTAAATAAGATCATCTCTCTTTCTAAGTTGTTCGAAAAATTTACAAATAATAAAGAGGGATTTTTACCACAAATCAGAAAATTAAAAAGTAAAATTAAAACCTGTTGCTTTAAGTACTTTTCATGCTAGCGAAATACATTGAATATACGCTGCAGACATGTTGCAGCAAATAAGATTAACATCAGGCGAAGAAATAATTTTAAAATTATATTTTCCGGTTTTTGCCGATATTTCCGAAATATTTTTAATTGGTTCAAAATTTTCAGAAATTTTACACAGCATAAGTAAGATACGTATCTCCATAATATATATATATATATATATATATATATATATATATATATATATATATATTGATTTTAACATATCGGTATTAACTAAAATGGTTCTGGCCTCGTTATTTTAACACTTCCCTGATATAAAGCGGGAACTTCATAAGATTGCTTAAGATAATTTAAATGTGTCTATTTTAATTAATATTATTTTAGTATCCTTTGTAGCCATAACTTCATTCTATCACGGTGCTTACTTTAAAGGAGTGGTGCAAATATATTTGTTGACACAAATTTTCCCTATTTTAATACAAGAAACTTAAGTACTCATTGATCTTAACTAAAGTAAGTATATATTTTCTTAGTAAGTATATATTTTCATTTTAAAAGCATAATGTAGTAAAATATTCGAAAATTTAAATTTTCCCCAAATTTTCCGCCTTTTTTCCAAGCTCAGGAAAAAAACGGTAAAAAACTATTTTTTAAAACCCAAATTTCCGTTGTTTTTTTTTTAAAGGCGTTCTCAACACTAAGTATGATGGACCTGAGGAAAACTAGTTTATCACAAGCGATGAAACTCATCTCGCTAATCCCATACAGGTATGAAAGGGTCTCTGCCAGCGTATGAAGTTCATTTTGATGGAACTGATGACATCCAAGAGCCATATGTTATTCAAGACTGAAGAACTTTGAGAACAAGATTATGAACATATCAATAGAATGGAAGATACCGAAAGCTGTGGTGAAGGGAAGGAACTAGTGAATTTGGAATACAAGCGGAAGAATGCCAACTACTGGAAGAGTGGAAAACGTAAGTTAATATCGTTGGGGAACGAAATGATAACGTACAAGAGGGTTAAGTCGAGAACTCAGTTGTACCGCTGAAAGAAACGAATTACTTTTGACGGTACACACAGGGACAAACTGCGTGGGATGTCATGTGTTGTGCTTCGATCATTAAAATTTCTCTCTTGCACATATCCATGTTCATGACGTTGACCTCCAACGTTGGGTTCTACAAACAATATTTCCCAACGTTCACTGCATCCAGAAAGAAGTTAAATATATTTAAATGTACCCACAACGTTGTTTCACGAAAGATGACAAAATTAATTACGATGGTGTGGCTGGAAGAAAACACGAAGACAAAGCAACACTAGCAACCTTCAGTCAACTAGTGCAGGAAACCATTGTTCATGTTGGAGCTGAACATGTCTATAATTTGAATAAAAATGGATTTCGACTGGAGATACATAGCAGTCAAATTTTAGTCCTTCATGGATCAAAACATGTGGAAATTGTGGTACAATCCGCAGCAAAAAACTTGCAACATGAGCATGTAAGTTTATTGTGAAACTACGCCTAACAGCCCAAGGAATCAACATAACGTCTAAGTGGCACGAATCACGAAAGGAGAAACCTCGGCGTCCTCCCCTGCACACGTATTTTGGAGCGAAAGTCACAATAAATGGAGTCACAATATTTGGAGTCCAATAAACTTACATGCTCATGTTGCAGGTTTTTTGCTGCGGAGTGTACAATCAGTAAGTTCTACAACACGCAGTCACATAATTCAATCAATTGCTTTCGCAAACGATAAGATACTTCAAATATTGTGACTGTTCTTCAGGAATCTAGCGGGGACTTCAGCTCACAAAGCAAGAGAAACATTTTCTATCTTGCAAACACATATTTCGTTGCATAACCCTCAGTGAAGCTTACCAGGGAGCACTGAAGAATGTGTATTTCCCTAACAGGAACAATAGTGTGCTTCTACTAGATTCTTGGACAGTCCATTGTGAGGGGAATATGCAAGAAATCACCCCAGAGGGAATAACCATAATTCTGCTGGCGATACGAAAAGGACTTATGGGTGAGTTACAACTTTTGGATATGTACGGTTTCCGATTGTGGAAACAATTTGTGCGTAGATTTTTAGACATTGTGATGTTGGAGAGACCCAATATTGAATTGTATATGCTAATAACATTATCAAAATAAACTCACCTGTACATAATCACCTTTCAACTCCATGATTTTAAAATGTATTTTAATATCCATTCTACAAATCAGGGCACGTTGTACACCAGCCACCACCAGTTTAACCCTGTTAATTTTTGTTTCAACACAATGAAAGCGTAACATATGACATAAGTGGTGAAGTTGAAGTCATAAGGTATCGTTGGTGCTAGCACTTGCTGTGTTTAACTTTTTGCACGTACCATTAGTATGACAATGTCATTCAATAAAATATAGATAATGTTCCCGAAGTGTTTTTTATCTTGAAATTGGAGGAGGGTTTTGCCCCCCTTAAAACCCACGGTGGCCGATATAACAAAATAAGAGCTTTTTATTTTGTCTCTGGCGTCCACTGTATAAGTTTTACTAAAATTGGTGAGTTATTACCTGAATACCTTCTCTTTCTAGCTGGTTGCGATTATTCATTATTCACTCACTTTCAAGATGGACGTTTGATGCGAACATTTACATGGTATTACCAAAACTGCTATCTTTAGCATATTCATTCTTATTAATTAAGAGTAAACATTGATTATTATTATTATATTGGTTTAACGTTATATTTTAATGATATATCGTAGCACGTTGCTCAACAGTGTTTCTTTCAGACATAATGTTCCGGGGGAGTACGCTCAGTATTCCGGGGGGCACTGCTGGTATTATTGTATTTATTATTATATTCTAAATGTACTATTTTGGTCTTTTCCGGGGGGCAGTGCCCAACCAAAAAACGTGTCTGGAAGAAACACTGTTGCTAAATATGGAGCGAGGAACCAGTTTCATTACATTTACTTCGAATAACAATCATAACTTATCCAAGGATGTAGAGCTTTCTCCAGCTGTCTTCTTTATTTACATTAAAAAAAAAAAAAATATTTACTCTATTACATCCTATAATTTGTCAAGGTTATATTCAACCACTCGTAAACTTTCATTGCCTCAATTATAAGGTAGTGTTTGTTGCAGGAAGTATCTCCTCAAACGTTAAAAAAAATCCCGCAAGTTCAAGGTATGCTAAAGCTCCTCAAATAATTTGTACTACGCTATAACTTTCAGTTACCTCTGTTTGCAATGCTGCCCTCATTTATTGCGCCCTGTGAGCGTTCCCTTAGCATGTTTTAGCAATGAAAACATTTATCGCCAATTGACATATAGTTTATGTAAAACGGCAACTACATTTCAGGCTAGATTTGCGAATAAGACTAGTTTTTTTTTTCTAAATTTGTTGAAGGTGTATAGTGCCCTAGAGAAAATTCAGTCTTTTCTCTCCCAGACATGATAATTATCTTCTGGAAAGATAAAATTTAGTATTATTATATTTTATATAACAGAAGTTGAACAATATACAACCGCAACACCGCAGAGTAGTTTGGGTTGTCTAACTTTAAGGGCTTTCCAGAACGCGTAATTCCCCTTGAGTAAAAAATTTAAAAAGGCTTCGTACACAATTAGATCTGGTTAAGATATATGAGTTCAAAAATTTGGTGTCTCTTTCCTATGGAAAAATCTTATGACAAGACACACATACACATATACGTTCTTTTATATACTTATTAGTAAGGATAAGGATAAAATAAAATGTGAAAATAAAACCCCGAGGCGAATATTCGGACTAAAGAGGCACGAAAATGGGGGAAAAAATGAAATCTTTGAATTTTACGTCCCACGGTTATGCCGGTTAGACTAAAGGAGACGGTGATGATGAGTAATGAATGAAATGGTGGAATGAAAAAAGTGGGAGGAAACGAAAAAACCACGCACACGGTGTTTGTCCACCACAAAGTTCACTTGGCGTGGGCTGGTATCTAACCCGGAATCCCAAGCACGGGAGGTGAACGCTCTACCACTGAGCCACCGCGATTCCACGGGAATGGGGAATGGAAAAAACTTCATAATAAGGAACTGCAATTTTGCTAATTTTATACCGTTTATTCAATATTGCTAGATTCATTGGACCGTATGCAGAGTCATTTTGACGCGTGATTAGTGCCAGACTAAAAAGTTCGACTAACATAAGGTTCCTGTAGTAGTCAGGCCTTTAGTATGACGTTAATCATACTTCAAAACGACTCTGCATAAGGCGGATGAAGTCTAGGAGCCTAAGCTGGGGAGATCATGATGGCAAAATGGAAGAAAGTAGGAATGATTTCACAATTTTAAGTTCCAAAAGGACTATTAGAATGACAGATCTAGGTGCAGATGTGAGGGCAATATTAAGATGGATTTCGCAGAAATACGAAAAGAGTGTAGAAACTGGATCCAGTCAGCTAAGAACCAGGTCCATAGCCAAAACACTAAGACAGGGGGACCGAGATCATGTTTGGTAGGGAGTAACTAGTGTCCACTTTACATTCATACATTTAAACATTCATAGATACATACCAACATGCAACTGAAAATTTTAGGAGAGGTTGAAGGAACTAGTCACTGTGGGATTGATACATCCTAGCCACTCCGTATCTACGGGCCTGCTAAGGGCAAAAGGAATACAGCATTTTGTGAATGCGGGATTGAACCTTCGGATTCCATAATGCATATACTTAGTTATTTAGTTATATACAGGGTGTTTCAAAACAACACCGACAACGTTTGCGAGGTAATTCCTGACACCAAAATAAGACGAAAAGTATAGACCAACCTGGGTGCACAAATGCTTCCTTTCGGAGTTATAGGCTGCAGAAAACATAAAAAAATGAACTTTAAAGATCCATAGCTCCAAAACTATGGGACTTACCATAGTCGGGTCAAGCCTTTACTTAGAAACTAATATGTACTCTATCCAAAAATACATGTTTCAGAATCCTAAGGTACTTAGGCAATAATTTTCGAACAGGCAGTTTGGTTAAGGGCATATAATCTGAAGTACTCACTAACTACCTCTATAAAAATTGTTCCGAAAGTACTGCAGGATTCTGAAGCATATATTTTTGGATATAACACATATTAGTTCCTTAGTAAAGTGTTGACCCGACAAACGTTGTCGGTGATGTTTTGAAACGTAAGTGAATGAAGTTACTGTTTGAAACGGGGGCTGGCCATCAACACGCTAGCGTAAAAGTGAGTCACTTCATTCACTTATGTTGTGGGTCCAGCATTGCATTTTCATTTAACATTAGGCGCATAAAGAGCGTATAGCACAAACGGCTCATCCGACTTAAAAAATTCCTTCACTTTAGATTGAAAACATCATATTTGGAGAAGGTTTCCCCTCTTACGTTTTGTTGTAACTCTGATAATAACAGAGTTACCTTGTCAGGTTACTTTTCAGACACCCTGTATGTGTGTTTATTAAGTTGTTTACGTACAATTCTTTATTTTTAACCTCAGTAAGTTGAGGCTTATATCTTACGGTGCAGATCTAGATCCTAGTCATCTATATTGCTGCGTTTTGTTATAAATACTGTAATTCCTTTTTTCGCCGTTAGTTTAGCGTCCCACGACAATGTTCCAAGGCTAAGGGAGACGCTGATAATGAGATGAATACTAATGTGGAATGAAGAAAGTAGGAGAAAACGGGAGAACCTCAAGAAAACCCCTATAGACGGTATTTGTCCACCACAAAAGCACAAAATTGTAAGACCTGTGATCGAACCAGGGGACTCCACGTACCAAAGGTCTCTACCATTGAGTCACCAAATAATTGTTTTGTAGTATGGAATTTTTAATGCAAAAAATTGATGAAAATAATTAGGTAATTCTAATGAAGAATAGTGTCGAGATCTCGAAAAAAGCAGGTAGTGCTGACGGTAATATCTTACCAATAATTAATAAAGAGGATTTAGTAGTCGTAGATAAATCTCCCGGAATATATATTCGAGATAGTTCCTAAGTCATACTTGACTTTTAGATAGACATGCACTAATTAGCAATGAATAAAATGTGAATAAAACGTAAATATATACACGAAAATGAAATGAAATTAAATCTTTAACGTCCCACGATTATGCCCTTTAAGCTAAGGGACACAATTATTAAACCAATGAATGATTATGGAAGAACTGGTGGAATGAGAAAGCGGGAGGAAGCGGGAATACCCCGAGAAAGCCCATGGAAACCGAACCAGAGACCCCACGTACCAGAGGTAAGTGTTCTTCTATCTTTGCGCTACCATACCTAAAAATATTTCGAGAAGTTCACTTTATACCTATTATGATTATAATCAGTAGAGCAACCCACATTATGCTTTATTTTTTGTTTAATTATGCTTTATTTGTTTTCAAATTATGCTTTATTAAGCTTTATTGTTAATTTCAATCATTGTTTTACGTTAATTGTGTATAATGTATAATATTTACTATACATTAAATATTCTAAATATCTTGATCTATTTACGAATATTTTATACAACCAGTTTCTTTCATATTTAATGAACTTTCTACTTAATGCATTGTAAAGAGATATGCTTTAGTCGAGTCAGTTTTTTTCTGTGGCGGATCCCAGAGTTTGGAGCTCTTAAAAGTGGCCCTAAGTATCTGTATTGCATTCCCCCCAGAAGTCCGTCCTGAATCCGCCTCTGTTTTTTCTATCACTTGTGTGCGCCTTAGAGGTGCATATATACAAAAAGGGAAAGTAAAAGATGCCACCAAAAAAACAGAAAGTTCAAGAGGTACACATAACAATATAGTGTGTTCTTATGCACTTTTTGTATATTTCGAAGCATCATACATACACTTGTACACATGATTTTTGTACCGGAGAAAGTAACTCGCTTAAGATGTTCACAAACTATGTACCGTACAATACCACATTAAAAAAAAAAAAAAAAAAAAAAGGTTTCAAAAAATATGAATACAATATGCTAAACTTGCAGTTAAACAGAATTTTCCAAAATTGTAAATTATGCTTTATGCTTTATTTTCTAAAATTATGCTTTTAAAATTGTTCAAGGTACCAAACATATGTGTAAATTGCTATTATGCTTTTTACGCTTTTGCGTGGCCCTACTAATCAGTTGAACTCTAGGGCAACTATAATTAATATAGATTACTAATATTTTGGTATTTAAAACAAACTAAGGAAGAACAGCATAGGGACAAAGGGACAATGAAGAGGAAGAATGTGGTAACAAACAAGAAATGTTTGTAGATTGGAAGATAATAATCGTCCATTGTTTCACCGCGTTATCTCCTTTCAGCTCCACGTTTCCTCGCCATGGACATAAGGCTAAAAATTATTATTTGCTTTCAACAAAGATAATACAATCTTTATAACATCAAGGAGCATGAATCACACTTGTGTATCAACAGAAGAAGCAAAGAAGGCATAGGAAGAGGTCTGGGGCAGTGGGTGAACACAGAAAAGTAGAAGAAGAAAAACTTGTCGGAAATGTGTTCCAAACGGAAATGCTACAAAGCATGCAGACCATTTTGTGAAAGTTTAATTGTAACATGTTGAGCTTTTAAAAATGGTGAAATCGACAACCGAGAAATGCCTTCTTTCTTTTATTCTTTTTGGATCTTATCGATGTAAATTTCTTCATTCACAAAGAAAGGGGTTAAATAATACAACTATTGGTAATTCAAAACGTACATACATATTCTTCCTGTTTTCAACCACCTGGAACCATTCTTTGCTTACTTCACCAGGAGAAATTACCAGCGCCAAAGAGCCGAACGAGAAAGCTCAGTGGCGTATGCGATCATCATACTCCTGCTGCATAAGAAACGAAAGCTGCAGAGTGTAAAGACGAATGAAATGTAATAATTTTATGACTTTGTAGGAGATGATTCCCGACAAACGAAGCTAATAGAGATATATTCAACAATAAAGCTATTCTTTCTTATTCAGAGTATTTCTACTGTCAAGGAAAATTCGCATAAGCAATTGAGATTTCTAGAATAACAATAACTTATGCGTAAATCGTTAGTTTCATTCAGGAATCCTTGCGCCGTACATAAGGTTCAATGTTTTTGTATTTGAACTGAAATTTCACGTGCATCTGCAATGTATAAACCAATAACACGAATTGAGTACGATCAATAATGATGGAGAAATGTTCATGGAATATGTTGACACAAAGAGTAAAAATGGAAATGCTGGCGTATACGTTGTTGCTACTCTAGAGTTCTCAATATTATTTCGTCACAGATAAGATATAATTTTTGATGAGTTTTATTTTCATGTTTACACGTTTATTTTCATGTTTACACGTTTTTTTCATGTTTTACAAATGTTGATATTTATAGTATTTTCTGCGGTTTATACTATTAATAGTAATTTATACGGTTCACGCAATATTGTTAGGGTCGTCAAGTCTAGGAGGCTCAGGTGGGCAGGTCATGTAGCTAGAATGGAAGAAAGTAGAAACGCTTTCAAAGTCTTGACTGGAAGACCCATCGGAAAACGACCATTAGGAAGACCTAGGCGCAGATGGGAGGACAATATTTAGATGGATCTCGCTGAGATTGGAATACAAAGTAGAAACTGAATCCAATTAGCTAAGGATAGAAGTCAGTGGAGAACTTTTGTGAACGCGGCATTGAACCTGCGGGTTCCATAGGCCATAGAGTTAGTTAGTTAATTATAGTATTTTCTGCGTAAATTATGATTGCATCATACCTTCTGTTAGAATGTCAAAAATGGAGAGTGGGAAGCTTGGGTAACTCGAGTTGAGCTGACTTTTAGTTTACCGTCCCTTTCACCAGTGGGGCTATATGCGACGGTTGAGTCACTTGAGGGAGTGTAACATTTAAATTACAAACATATTCTTTTAATAATTTCTGAAGTTCCTCATGGAGATAAGTACAGATTGTGAGCCGGTTGGTATCCACGAAAAGTGCCCATGGTTCTAGATTCAATTTGTGAGCCACAGATCCCGTTGGTTGGTGAAGTACTTGAGACGGTTGGTGAAGTCTTGAATTAATTCGAGCCAACTAACAAAACATCAGGTTGACACAACCCAATTTAAAAGAGTTTAATGGGAACAGTAAAACAAAAATCTCATTCATATGTGCATCATGTATGATAAAAACTTATTTTAAGGAGGAAAAACGCGATGTATTGCTTTATAGAACCAAACAACACTGAAACCCAACAGAGTAAGAGGAAGGATTATTTTCACATTCCCATTTGAAGTTTCTATTGATAGGCGTGGTTTCATTAAAAGTCATCCCAAACTATGAAATAAGATACATAAAGCTTGAATTTGTATTTAAAAAGAAAAAAAAATATCCAATGGTCGCGGAAAAGACCAAAGGCATACATTCATTGGATTGAATGGGTCTCCATGGAGGAAACTGGAGGAAACACTGATTTCCATACAATTTCTAAGAATATGAGAATCACAACTATTTCTCCACATCAGAGGTCCTTCCAAAGTGGACTGCTTTATCATTATAATTCACGTACTTCATACCTTTCTTTTTCTACTCGAACTCCCAAAGGTCCGTCACAACTGTATATTAACTAGTACCGTTATTCTAAAAGTGTCTTATTAATGTTTTATAGCTCAAATATTACCAATGTTACACTACTACTATTACTATCTCCCTTGTGGTTATAGAGTTACGCCATGCTTCTTCGGTGCTGGAGACCAGATTTCATTATCGATGGGAACTAATTTGGTAGGTATCCTACATAGCTTGTAGAGCTCATAAGCTTTTGCTGAAACGGACGCTAAATTACGAAGCAAATAACCACCAATCAATTACTATTATTATTATTATTATTATTAAAAAAAAAAAACGTTCGTCCGAGATTTTTGTGATGGATTCTCAGCAACAAGAAGGAAGCAATTTCCAGCCTTTCTAATGTTTGTTTTACACACGGACGATCTTGCATGCAACTTTACCACTAGGATTCTCTCTCTATTTCAATGTTCATCAATGGCACACAATAATATTGTTTCCAGACTCTATAAACTAGCATCAATTACAAGCGTCGTCAACACCTATTAGCTCAACAACAATAGACAATAAATTCGGAGATGAGTGTACCTCTCGCCATTTTCTTCTAAAATAAAGAATAATACTAATTCATTTAAGCATTAAATTGTTCTTATACTTTACGTGTTAGGGAACTAGTAATGAGCTTCCCGGTGTCGAGTAAAAAATGTCCAGGATTTGAGGATATCTTTATTATAAGCACCATAAGCAAATGATATTACGTTTCTGGCAGAATCTGAAAAGAAAGTCAGTAAGATGTTAGAAAACTTGAGGAAGGACTGTGAAGAATATGGGATGAAAGTAAATGTTAGAAAGACAAAACCCATGATGATTGGAAAGAAGGGATCGGTACATGGGCGTCCGAAGAAAATTTTCTAAGGGGGGCTCGTTTCGCTGGTTATATTACGCTTAGTATTTTTTATTTGTATTTAAAAAATCTTAAGAAATTTAATACATTTTCGTGAGGCAGGGGGGGGCACCCTGCCCTTCCCTTCGGGCGCCCATGGATCAGTGTCAAATATACAAGTAGGAGGGGAGAAAATAGAACAGGTGATAACTTTTCCTCACTTGGGTAGTATTATTAGTAATGATTTATAAAATGTGAGAGTGGAATAAAAGTAAGGACAGAATGGCAAAAGAAGCCTTTAGAAGGAAGAAAATATTATTTTGTGGGACCTTGAATAAAGAGTTGGCAAAAGGGATCATAAAATGCTTCGTGTGGAGTAGTGTACTGTATGGGGCACAAACATGGACATCACGCAAAGATGGTAAAAAAAATAAATAAAATAAATAAAAAAAACTGAAAGCTTTTGAAATGTTGTTGTGGAGAAGAATGGAATTAGCTGGGTTGAGCGGAAAACGGATGAGAGGGTGTTAGAAATGGTGGGGAAAAAAGAACAATTTTAAATAATCCTAAGAAGAGGAAGAGAAACGGTTGGGACATTGGTTAAGAAGGAACTGTAACATGAGGGACTGTTAGAGAATATAATGGCACGAAAAGAGGGAGGGAGCGAAAGAGACTACAATGGATGGACGATGTCAAAACAGAAAAATTGTAGTGAAGACGAAGGGGTTAGAGGAAGACTGTGGAGCATGGAAGCTTGTAAGTTGCACTAAGTGACCCGCCAATAATGGCAGAATATCTATAATAATAATAATAATAATAATAATAATAATAATAATAATAATAATAATAATAATAATAATAATAATAATAATAATAATAATAATTATTATTATTATTATTATTATTATTATTATTATTATTATTATTATTATTATTATTATTATTATTATTATTATTAAGTACACACTATGTTCACTTAACTTTTGATAGTTGTAGGTTTAACTTCAAATTAATATTTTACAGGTTTGTTCCGCGCATGTTTTTTCGGAATTACTTTTCTAAATAGTAATCAGTGAATTGTTTTGAGAAAGTTTGACTAAATCCAAACATTCATCTTCGATGGACCATAACTCCGGAGTCAACATACGTGCTAGACAAGCCAAGGTCCACCTCCATATAGATGTTAACGTAGTTCGGGAGAGTTCTACAGGATATGTGAAAAGTAACTAGATATTAAACACAAATTGTTATAAATTCTGTAACATTGATTATTATTTACAAAAAAAAAAAAAAAAAAAAAGTACGTGCCCTTTATCAGACACGAAAACGTATGTTAAGTGTCAACATAGGTACCTGTGTTGTTAACCAGCTTCCTCAAACGGGAAGGGATCCTTCGCGTCATTTCAGATTTCGCTTGGAGGCGGGGGCAAGAGCACCACCGACATAAGACTTTCACGGTTTGTACTAGTATGTTAGTAGACAATCTATTAAAGTATATGTATTCCTCAAACTCTTGGGGGGAGGGCAATTGCCCCCTCCTGCCCTCCCTAAATGACGCCCCTGAAAGGGATACAATTCACACTGTTCTGAAAGAAGCCACTTGGCATGTTGGCAATAACCACTTGAATCCGTGGCTCCAGTTCCTCCACTGTGCGAGGCTTGGACTTGTACATCTCTTTCTTAGTGTAACTACACAATAAAATATCCCACAGTGTGAGATTTGGATTTCTTACTGTCCGTTCGTGAAGTCCACGCCGTCCAAAGCCAACGTTCAGAAAGCTCGCCCATAAACAGATAAAAGGTTCGCCATGTTTGTTTACAATCCACGTGCTGCTTCCAGTGGTCAACGATTGAACTAACAAGGAACCCCTCGAGTGAGAGTTCGCAAGTGCAATCTCTAGTAAGACTCATTTGAAAGTGTAGTGTGAACAATGGTGATAGAAAAATATTAGCTGCTAAGACTCACCATGTGCATCAGGAGACCGACAGAAAATAGGTGTCCGGGAGGTGCAAAGATCAACCTTCTATGGGATATATGTAATAAGCTTCACAAAATGGACATCGTCGACATTCTTGAAATGTTCTTAACTTGCACCATGAACACCGAATGAAAAATGACGCGCCAAAGTGATCACAAGAATCATATTGAAATGACGGGGAGATGAGAACTGATGGAATGTGGTGGCATCTATACACCAATATGATTCTATATACATTCTTTAAGAGTGGATACCTAGCTGAATGCCCTGAATGGTTTGTAACTACCAAGAAGTTCGCCATCGATCTTGATGATGCGAACATTTGTGACTGATCACTGTAGCGCGTGATTTTTCATTCGGTGTTAATGGTGCAAGTTAATGGTTTGTTTTGAACATTTCGTGAATGTCGACGATGTCTATTTTGTGAAATGTAGTACGGAGTTCCTTGTAAGTTAAGCAGGAAATGTGAAATCTTAATAAAACTTTATATTACGGGGCTGTTTCAAACATGAAGTCAGTTATGTTGTAATTTTTACAGTGTTAAAAATACCTAGTTATTTTTCACCCATCCGGTATAGATAACACATGATATTGATCTTTAACAGTCCCCTCTATTTGAAGGCTCTCTATTGCCGTCCGTAGGAAGCATATTTCTACACATAGCAAAAGAACTCGAAAGGAAATTTAATTATATTTGCTACACTCGTTGTAATGGAATAGAGTACGTATGACGGAGTATGCACCAACACAGAAAAACAGGTAGAATGAATGAAAGAAGGATTGGCTATGTATGAGTAGTGATAAATCCACGAGAGGTGTATCTGCAAAGCCATCGATGTTTTTGTTTGTCTCTCACCATTACCTTTATCAAATCCATTTATCGTCTGTCCTTTGTGTATGTTTATGCATTTACTGAAACATGGATCTGCAAACTGTTGGAGTCAGCTACTGTTTTTACTTCCTTATTATTTTAAAACTACAAATTACACAATATTTTGCTTAATGTGTAGAGAAAATGTGAAAACCATCCTAATACAAAAGTGAGAACGCATTGCCAAATAAACCCTCACAACTCTTCATACAATATATTGCTTTGTGTATGGAGTGAATACACGAAATATTAATAATGTAAAGTACAAGATTCATAGAAACTTTGCTTAGAGATTTACAGCAGAACTGAACTTAAGTCAATTCGACTGACTGTTTCTAATTGGATGCCTCGGTAGAATATAGTATACTCTCGGCTTGTCAAGTATAGACAACATTATATAAGTTGGCTGGGATCCTAGATCCGATCAAAGTTGTTCCCAATTGAGTCCTGCACAACTTCCTAAGGCGGGAACTGCCATGAAGCGTCAAGAAATGTTACAAAATATTTACCAACACATAGGTGTAGCAACTTCAAAACGAAGTAACATATTATTTCTCATTATTAAAATACAATAATGTTAACATTCGAGAAGAGCTTGTAAAGATATAACGAAAACATTGATGTAATACAGGGATACAAATAACCATCCGTCCGCTAGCCTGGAGCGAGTGGTTCATCAGTAGGGGCGAGTTTTTAATATCACTATTAAAATACCGAAAATAAATAAATGATTTTTATAGTGGCATATAGGCTAGTAGCTTTTATCTTGGGCTAGTAAAATTTTGTTACTTATTTACATCCAAGATTGTAATGGATAATAAAGATTTGGTTTTATCCTTTTGATGTTTTTTATAGACTACATCTGTATAGCCGAATGGCTAGTGACAAGTCTTGGGTTCGATAGTTCTTGGTAGGACTGAGTTTCAGCATTAACCCATCAGCGTTAAAAAAAAAAAAAAAAACTTACGAAATATTTGAGCTAAGAGCCATTGAAATTCGGTCTGAAAAGCCAAAAATAGTGGTTAGGAGATTGATGTACTGACCACACACTACCTAGTTGAAGGTGCACCATCTAGACTGCCTAAATCTGCATGGACTACAGTCGCAGGAAATTAGTTCTAGTTATATCATTTAGATTCAAACTATAAATTTCCGAAAAACTGCGCAATACTATTTTCATATGTACTGTACTTATGTCCCACACAATACACATCTTCTCTTCATTTTGTTGAAACTATCAGATTTAAACAATCAGCTGATTTCCGCATATTTTTCACGCCCTGAGTTACGTGATTTATTCTTGTCATTGAGTGCATGATCTCACAAGCAGGCAGAGCAGCCTCTGTGTACCAAGTCACAATACATATTCCTTCATGTTTTTTCTAGGTTATCTTCAAACATCTTTGAATTTGGTCGCTGAGCCGGCCTCAGCATCTGCAAGCTCCCTTGAAAAGGCGTGTCAGTGCACAAATGCAAAGAGGCCAAAACGACGTTCCGCCTTCCTTCCATGTCTTTTAGCCTCGCCAACGCTGCATAAAACTCTATCACGATATCGTTCATAATAGACGACGTGGCAGACTCCAAGGTCCATGGACCATAAAATGACCAGATTATGTTTTTGCACCTCCTCCTTTGTATCAAAACATGATCGGTTGAGGAATTCGTTCCACTTTGGTTGCAAATAATTATGACAGGTTAACGGTCAAGGCTCAAGGCGTACATCACAAATTGGGACAAAGGAAATAATCATTGAACTCCTATGTCCGACAGCGTTCTAATATTTGGCTGGTAGTCAGGATATAATTGAATTCAATGTACCGCAACTGCCACCAGCTCTCTTGAACATTTTATGAGAGCCAACAGTGTTTATCAGAGACTCTCTTGAAGACTCTCTTGAACCTTATGCTCCTGGTATGCCATTCTAGGGCCTATGATAGTCATGAACAATTAAAAATATTTTCTACTAGCAGCTGAATTACCCTACGTACATAGCCTGGCAAAAAAAATCTAAATAGGGTACGTTCAATGACATTCGTCGGCATGACAAAATCAGCACAATCTAATTTAAACTCATTATTGGAAACCCTGAACTTCTTTCACAATAATACCACCATTACTAATATGAAGTTCAGGGTTCCCAAATGTCCTGGATTTTAAGGGACAGTTCCTTATTTTATGATTTTGTTCCCCGTTCCGGGGAGCTTCGATACGGGACGGCAAAAGTTCCGTATTTTGTCCAAATGACAAATTTACATCACACAACAACTTTAAAGCCCGCAATTTTTAATGAGTCGTCTGCCTGCCCGGAGCCCGCGCCCCTCGTCTGTCGCGAGTAGTCGAGTCGTCCGCCTATCCAGCAGACAAAATATACAGCAAGAACCACCGTAGTTTGTCTTTCTATCTTCGCGCGCATTCTAGCTACTGTGCAGTGTTTCTTTCAGACTTGTTTTTGGAGGGGCATTGCACCCCCGGAGCTCTGAGAGTGCCCTCCAGAGCACACCAAAACAATACATTTATAATATAATAATAAATAGAATAGTATCAGCAGTACCCCCCTGAACATTATTTCTGATAGAAGCATAGCTACTGTGAAAGTGGCAGAATCCTGGAATTTGAAATGAACTGGCACAAGAAATACTGCACAAGTTGCGAAAGCTGAACTTAACAATAGCAATCAACTCTTCAACTTCAAGCTGCAATAAGTTTTACGACAGCCTAAAGAAAAATCCAAACTTGAAAAAGATTATAGGTGTAGTTAAGTCTAGGTGAAGTACGATTTTTTGAAGAAAGTTTAAGTAACTTAAATCTAATGTTTAAAAAAGTAAGATTTACCTAATTTTTCTTATAATAACTCTTTGTATTAGTTCATACTTTTGTATTTCTTTTAATCTAAAATGATTACTCTTTTTATTTGATGCCTGGCTCATTTTTTTTACCACTAGGTCATGTTTATCAAAACCCTTCCCGTAATACTTATTGAAATACGTCAACCCGTCCCTTATTTTCACTATTTTTATTTAGCAACCCTGATGAAGTTTTCGTTTTAAATAAGTATTTGATACTTCTCACTGTGTCTAGAGACAGGGGGCACTGTGATTCAGTGGTAGAGCGCTTAACTCTGGTGTATGGGTCCCTGGTTCGATCCCCGGTGAAGAAAGTTTGTGGTGGACAACATCGTGTCTGTGTATTTTCTCGTGTTAATCCCGTTTCCTCCCACTTCCCCATTCCACCAATTCTTTCATCATCATTCACTTGCTTTAATTATCGTTTCCTTTAGCCTAAAGGGCATAACCGTGGGACGTTAAACTGAAATATTTCATTTCTATTTAACGAAAGGAGGACAATAACTGTTTTGTTAAGAAGAGAACAAGGATTAGGGAAAACGTTAGGAATATTTCCTAGAACTATATACGTATGTTAATGTGTTTTGGGTGAATTATATATAGGGCTCCCAAATTTTCCGAGTAAAAAGCCAGGATACTCTATGAAAATAGTTACTTTACAGTATAGTTAAAGTTATACACTTGCTATTTGCTGAAATTCCTGAATTAATTAAATAAAATGTGGACACCCACCAAAACTGAGTGACAGAGAATAGATTATTCCTATTAGTTGAGTGCCAATGACCAATGAAAGAAGTGAATTTTTATATATCAAATTAATTATATTAACTAATGTTTTGGAGAAAACTTGAGATATTTCAAGTTTTGAACAATTTTTGGTGGGACAGATGATGTAAAGTAAATTAGGGACTGTCTCAGCTAAAAAGAAGCATTTAAGAGGCCTAACTATACAGACAAATCGTAAAATAAATAAATAAAATTAAATTAAAAAGTACAAATGAAGGTATGTGACAATATGCGTCAAACAGAATACTTTACTGTGTATAATTTGTTTCTTTAACCGAGTGCAGTTGATATATTGTATAAAGAATGTCACCTTCTACGTATGGTGGCTCGTGCCATAAATAAGTCATTGCCCGTGGGATCTTGCGGAAAACAATCCCGATAACTAAATGACCAACCAGGACCTTCATTTCAAACAATTGACAATCGCTTGTCAACTCCACGTGGAGTCTTCGTTGCCACAGCTCCAGACGCTGTCCTTTAAGTCAGTGCTCGATTCCCTGTTCCCAAGACCAGCTTCTTTGTTCTTACATTGCCTGACGTTTGTTTCAATTAGTCATAGACTAGTATTGGGAAGCAACAACAGACATAATGGGTGTTAAGGGCATTCACTAGTGCGAAGTTAAAATACCGCTAATTTTACAGTAATTATGTGATATCTTCAAATAGATAAAAGATAATTGAAATATGGAACAAGAGCGCCTTAGACAATATTATTTGGCGTGAGGTACCGTTATCACAAGTCACCTAGTGGCGTTCCGTTTTCAGCTGTTTAGAAACGCGAAAATAAATGCCGATTTTCAAAATGGCTCGAAATCGAAAGCAGATAAGTGAGTCGTGATAACGGTTTCTCATGTAAAATAATATTGTCTAGGGCGCTCTTGTTCCACATTTCGATTATCTTTTATCTATTTGAAGATATCACATAATTACTGTAAAATTAGCGGTATTTTAATTTCGCCGGGATGAAGACTTAAGGGCATTCACTAGTGCGAAATTAAACTACCGCTAAATTTTAGAATTTTTCTGTAATATCTTCAAAACAAATAAAAATATTGAAAAAGCAGCCACGTAATGAACTAGATAATACGATTTTGCATGTGATACCCTTATCACAATTCACCTATTTGCTTTTGGTATGCCGCTATTTACAGAACCCGCAAAAAAATGCTAAATCTATCTACAGTTGCAGATCGAAAGCGGATAGATGAGTTGTGATAATGGTATCACATGCAAAATCGTATTGTCTAGTTCACTACGTTTCTGCTTTTCGAATATATTTATTTGTTTTGAAGATATTACAGAAAAACTCTAAAGTTAGCGGTAGTTTAATTTCGCTGTAGTGAAGACCCTTAAGACGTTGCAACCGTGCAAATGCGGTCAAAAGATGGATGGAAAGAGGAAGGGATACTGTTGCAAAATTCAGTATGGGAACTTCAAAGCCATTTGCTGAATTGTACACCTATTGAGTGAAAACACTATAATGAGCTATGCTTTTCTTAAATGATAGAATTGAACCTAATGATAATATTCCAAAGTGTGTCTAATTGGAATACCTAAATCAAATGAAGCAGTGCAATTGCATAGATTATACAGTAAGGAAAGTGCAAGAAAAACGCGTTCTTTCACAGGGTTCCAATATGGACAGCTTCAATGCCCAGTGGTGTAATTCCAAAATGAACATTTTCAGGAGGGAAGTTTTATGTTCAATATCTTTTGAAACATACATATTTCTTTTATGGTTCCAACCAAAGACATAGTTCTGAATTTTATTTTTTTTTTTTTTTAAAGGATTGTCAATAACTTATCTACATGATGTCTTGAGGTTTAAAGTTTTCTCCCGAAAAAAAAAAAAAAAAAAAAAAAAGACACCACTGGCATCTAAGCGGCCCAATTGTATCATATCAACGCGTTTTCAACATTTGTTTATAAGTAGTAGTATTTATAACTGTTACGAGTATTGGTGTCGCTGCTAGGAGAATTTGTGTCACTGTTAGGACTATTTCTGCGACTTTTAGGAGTATTTATGTCACTGTTAGGAGTATCTTTGTCACTGCTAGGAGAATTTGTGTCACTGTTAGGATTATTTCTGCGACTCTTAGGAGTATTTATGTCACTGTTAGGAGTATCTTTGCCACTGTTAGGAGTATTTGTGTTACTGTTACAAATATTTGTGGCATTGTTAGGAGTACTTGTGACACTGTTCGAAATATTTATGCCACTAATCCGAGTATTTGTATCACTGTTAGTATTTGTGCCACTGTTAGGAGTATTTGTGTCACTGTTCGGTGTACTGGTGCCATTGTTACAAGTATCTGTGTGTCACTGTTAGGAGTATTTGTGTCACTATTAGAAGTATTTTTGTCACTGTAAGAATAAAATAAACAACATTAAATATAATCTGTCAGTTAACAATGTATTTTTTACACATCCATTACACAATATATATATATATATATATATATATATATATATATATATATATATATATATATATATATATATATATATATATATATATATATATATGTGTGTGTGTGTGTGTGTGTGTGTGTGTGTATGTTAGCATACGCATCTTTTGGCGAGTGAAACACGGATTCGATTCCCAGTAGGAGCTGATATGGTTCGCATCCAACGTAAGGCTGTGGATCCACGTCTTATGTAGTCCCATTGCTGAAAGAAACGCTAAATTTAATTCAGCCTATCAACAACAATAAATACTCCATGCCGTAAACGCCGCCAACACCTAGTGGCCCACTTGCTAGTAAATGTCGACTGTCGATATAGCGACACGTCGAAGGATTGCCGCTAGTGTGTCACTGGCGGCAGGGTTTCGTCGAGTCGAAACAGATATCTAGAATCGGGGTGTTGAAGTTATCACTGCGTAGGAGCGAAGATTTAATTTTGGTCCGCGCTCCTTCGATCCGTCGCGGAGAATCGCGAAGGGACCAACACGAACTATCACCAGTTACGTGCATGCGGTTAATATTATATATTATTTTTTCCTGATGAATTGTTTCTAAAATGAGCTCCGGGGGTCAAGAGTAACCCCTCTCCCAGTGAAAACTCTTAAGATGAGTGCGTATAATTGTATGAATTTAGATGGGAACTGTCGCTGATCGTTAGAAAGTGAAGAGAAAGAACTGTGAAATAAAGTAAATACATGGTGAACGCATTTTATCTGATCTCAAACGGTTATCGTCGAATATACACGGTTAAAGGAGCACTCTGATTAGGCAAATTAAAATACCTCAATGAATTATCCCTCTGCAAGCAATGTTTTCTTCACTGCCTCTGTGGCGAAGTCGGAAGAACAAGTGTCTAGTAATCGTAAGTTTGGTGGTTCGCTCCCTTCCCGGCGTACTTTTTAAATTTTTTTCCTAGTGTTTTTTAGACTCACCTTGATGTAAGCAAATCCCGCATATAGGCGATTTAACGTATTTTGGGGGAGTAATTTTGTGGTACATTGGCGTTTCGTCGCATCTCCTCCGCTGTGGTATAATTTTTTAAAACGGAAGTGGGGCCACCAATTTTTGGCGAGATGTCGTTAGTGGCCCATCGTTGGTCCACTCGACGCTTACGGCATGGGGTAAGTAATCTGTTCCAACCGAATAACAACTATTAATTGTTTTTAGATTTAACGACATAATTTAGCGTCATTTCTCGGTTTTCTCGAAGACGAGGAATGAGAATTTGTCCTCAAATTTATCCAAAATTTTCATTATGTTAGCAATAAAAAGGTTAAGTTGTATTTCTTAGAAATAAGGCCAGTAGTTCGAAATGTCCCTTGAACTTCTTTAAAAATCATAATAATTACGTGTCTTTTATGCATGCATATTACAACGTTGTAGACTGTAATTTGTCCTTTAACCTTATTTCGCGACCTCGCCACGTTTTCTTATAATCTTCTGCACCAACTGATGAGTTTGACCTTCAGGTTCCCGGTTTCCTTTCTGCTTTTGTTGACAATGACAAAAGTCTAGCCTTGTCCTTCGATCTCAAACGACATTCAGTGACAAGAAAATGATCGTGGCACAACAACACAACCATACAACAGTCAGTCATCACGGCATTCGTAATATATCAGCTGCAGCAAGACGAAAATTTTTGACGTGAATGGCTCAAATTCGCCTTTTGTGTTGATGGCCTTAATTTTCTTTTTAAAACTCAATGAACCAAACCCATGCTGAATAGTTAGGAACATCATGCTTCAAAATCTAAGGTCGAAATCGTATCTAACTATAATATTAAAGGCAGTAGCTTAAGCAGTTAGTACAAACCACACCTATTCGAAACTAGTACTATAATTTAAATTAGGAAAATACTTTCGTTGATTTGAATTATCTAATCTTTTTGTGTGAATAGGTCTATTCATACATAGGGGAAACCGGGGTTTTCGCGAACACAGGTAATGCCGAACACTCAAGTTTACACCTAGGGAAGCTTGTTGGAAAACAGACCATTTTGTTGCACACTAGCAGAGAGAGCTGGAAAAGTGTAGCAGAAATTTGGTGACAGTTAGTTGAGTGGATTGCCAGGAAGAAGACGTTTTGTTGTTTTTGTCGATTCACTTATAACGTTGATTCAACAATGTGGGCAAAGTAAGTTGGCTCTTATCTATATTGTTACAGATGAGGCTATATATTCCTCTATATTTGAGCACTAGTTCTTTGTAATCTTACTAGCCTATATGCAGTCAACAATTAGTTTCAACTGTAACAATAAAATGGTGTCTCATGGGGAAATGAAAGACAGAATGTTCTCCATTACCCCGGAGTGTTCGGGATTGCATCACGGTGTGAAATAAATCATCACAAAAATTTTAATAGTTTTTTTTTTAAAGTAATAAGTTAATGAAATTGCTTTGGGAAATCAATCATATCTTGGTAATAAGTGTTATTAGCTTTATTAATTAGAATAGCTCACTATATTTATTATTTGCTATATTTATTAGTTATGTCTGTAATTATAATTCTTATTAAAGATTTAAATATTAAATTACGGTATATTTTTAATGTATTTTAATGCATTTCGCTTGTTCCGTAAAGGAATGTTTAAAGTAAACAGTATGTTCGGGATTACCCCGACCACTGGGGCAATCCCGAACATACGTACCGTATATTTTTAAAGCATCTCACTGATTTGTTGAAAAACCTTAATTTTGACTTTCCTTTGCACTTAGTAAACAGGAAAAACTCCAAGCTTTCTATACACAAAAAATTTTAATTTTATCTTCAAAAACGAAAGAGTTACCGTATTTATAATCAGGTTAAATGTTCGTGAATACCCCAGTCTCCCTACTTCTTGAATAATTAATTAGGAGCTGAAATTATCGCCAATAAAAAGTAAATTATAACTCCTAAGATGTAATAAAAATAACACCATTAGACTTTTAACTATTAAACATGCTCTTTGAATAACATACAAGAGCCGATGCTCAATTCTAACCCCATTTATAGAGACGAAACTTTTTCGCAACAATTTTGATATTTTCATTAATTACACATTTTCGCATTTATGTTGCATTTATTTTTTTAAACGTAGCACAAGTTCTTTTTTTTTTTTACTTAATATGGAACTTGTAAACAGTATATTTTTGGTAGTAAGGTGTATATCTAATACAAAAATGAGGATATACCTTGGTTAGGCGCACATTCTAGGCAATGTATTCACTGAAATATAGAAATTAATGCAAAATTTTAAACACTTACTTTGACCTCATCCTTAGTTAAAGGATAACATGTTGCAAGACATTATCAATTCTTCTTTTAAGTTTGTTCTCCTGTCAGTAACAATCATATTATATTTGCAAAAATATCTCTCGGCACTAACACTCGAGACTGGGAACCATATTGAACGTAACGAGCTGACAGCAAAAGACCTTTGGTTAATTTTTAAACCAGGGATGCAAATAATCACTCGCCCATGGGAGAGTGGTTCATCATTGCGGGCGAGTATTTAATATCATAACCAAGGTAAGTAAATGATTTTTATTGTGGGATGTGGACTAGTAGCTTTTTATCTTGGGCTAGTAAAATTTTGTTACTTATTTGCATCCCTGTTTTAAACTGTTTAACAATGATACAATGTCAATTTCCTTATCCTCACTGTTGAGAACTTCAATAACCTTACTTTTAAATTCACAGTAAGCAACCAGCAGATCATGAACACATTCACCACAAAACATAGTTAACGATTTAAACAGTAGTTCAGTTTTGTTGATGTCTACATCTTTATGAAGTGAAACAGTTTCTGGATAAAATAACTAGAAGAGTTTTTTCGTAAATGCAACGTTTTTTAAGTTAAATAATGTTGGAATTGCGTTTTTTAAGTTATTATTAGCAATAATTAACAAGAATTCTAATTTTTCGTTTTAATTCGCATTTACCGCAAGTCATGCCGAATTTAGCAAAAATTCGCGACAATATAAACGTGATTTCAGGCTCTGAAACGAAAAGTTTGAAGTTTCCTGAAACATATTCGATTTCTTTTTAAAGTTTCGCACATATCGCTTTAGCGAAAAAGTTTCGTCTCTACCCATCTACTATAAGTATATTGCTCTGTAAAATGTGTCGTCGGTGAAAATAGGTTGGGAAGCAATAACTTAATCTATATCATCTAAATTTCTCAATATTAACTAGTCTCTGTAATAAATATTTCAAGGCTCTGATTTCCTGACTATTAAAAAAAAAAGATAGTGTCTTATACAGGAATTGACATGAGCGCATAAATACCTCTGATTTAAATGAAAATAAATTGAATACGTATACTAGAGTTTTCGAAAATTTCCCTTGTAAGAGATTTTACTTTCCCAAAGACGTAAGTTCAAGAATAGCGCAGGCTAAACAAGCATTCAATAGGAAAAGAGGACCGTTAACATCAAGAAATGTGTCGCCGGACGTTCGAAAACGATTTATTAAGACCCTGGTATGGAACATGGCGCTTTACGGGTCAGAGAGATGGAGATTGAGAAGGAATGAAGACTACTAAAGGAAGCTAACGAAGAACGACAGATCATGAAGATAATAAGATAAAGAAGAAACAGCACTACTTGGCCATCTTATTGGGCATTCCAATTGGATCACCGTGTTGATAAAGGCAGAAGGAAAACCACGAAGAGTAAGAATAAGGATAGAATATCTAGACGCAGTTACGAAGAAGAGGCCTTATCAAAGGATAAAACAGCTCTCCCAAGGAAAAAAAAAAGTTTTAAAATTTCCATATTGCCTGCCAACCTATGGTTGAGGAGAGAAAGAGCAAAACAATCAGTGCCTTATAAAGGAATTGACGTGGGTGCATGAGTTAGAAAGATGAAAGTCAGTGCTATAAAAACTTCTGATTGAAAATAATTGGACATGTGTTCTAGAGTTTTCGAAAATTCCCTTGTAAGAGATTTTAGTTTCCCATTTTTTAAAAATTAATCAAGTGTCAAAAGTAAGGAAACAGATAAACCGTTCAAAAGGAATTTTTGAAATAGTTAGCACTTGGAGCAACTCGTTTATTTTATTATATTTTATTTTATTTATTTATTTTATCATTTCCCTTTGAAATGCTTATCCTGCGGAGGAACGGAGATTTAAATTCAAACAATAGCAGCTGCGCTGCTTGAAATAAATTTTTGGACATTTAGGTGGAGCTGGGATTTTGTAATTGCATTTTGATTTAATACACATTCTAAAAGGGCAAAGAGGTATCCAAATATATCTTTCAAATATTTTCCATAAACATATTATCCGTATATCAGGATGCCAACCTGTGGGGAAAATCCCATTTTTTTGACTAGTTTTTCGAACAGGGATAAAGGGAATTTTTGTCAAAATGGGCAGCATATATGGAGATTTTCATATATTTATTTTCTCGACGCCAACAAAATTCTCTATAAGCGGGAAATAGGCTAATGACGCTTGAATAAAGTTTGTGTTATTACGAAAGTGGTTTGTGCGGAAACTTATGAATCTATTAAAAAAAAAAAAAAAAGCAACAAGGAATGTATATTATACTCTGGTGTTTTTGAAAAAAAAAATCATGAAGAAAAGAAAGTAAATTACCAAACGAGAAATAACCAATTTGTAAAACGTCCCACACTAGGGAATAAAGTTTGTCTAATTCCACTACATGCAGTAGAAGATTATAGCACAAAAGCGTGAGAGAAATGCTAAATTTTGACAACAAAATGTAGGCCTATATGTTTTCGTCATCAATTTGAATAGTCTCTTTCTAATTAAGGCAAATATTTATTAGGAGTTTAGAAGATTGGCATTTAGGAATAATGGACCCAAATATTGAAGAAAGTGAGTGACATACAGTAGTTTCGTTTTTCATATTTTATAAATTTTGTAATTTTGTAGTACAGCGCGTGGGAAATTTAAGAGCAAAATGGGAATTTCTACCTTTCGAGAAGGGATTTTATAGGGTTCCAGGTTGGCAACACTGATGTACATTTCAACTAGTTATGTCTCGCATACTTCTACGTAACAGTAGGGAAGAGATCATAGTCAACTTAGAATTTTTACGTAGTAATTTACTACTATCGGTACTCAGATTTTCGTGACTTTATCAAAACCGGTTTCAACACATTAAACTGGGTATATCAGGGTCTCTACCTAAATTCCAAAATGAAATTTCGTGTCCTTTTCTTTCCCAAACCATAAAATTTAGTAACATTCTCAAAAGGAAATTTGAGTGCGAATTAGGCCGAATTTTCATGCATGCGATAGAAACGTGTTTTGCTAGCGATTTGGTAGCGTCTAACGTCGACCACAGACATTTTTCGTGGTGGATTTTGATGTTTTATAGAATAAAATTTTCAAGTCTGTACTTATATTTGAACAGATTAAAAAAAAAAAAAATGTGACCCGAAAACTAAATTTCGTGACTTTTTCTTGACTTTCATGACCGTTTTCTGACTTCATGACTTTCGTGACCGATAGACACCCTGTATATGAACTGCTGTGTGAAAGAGAGCTAAGCGGTTAGCGTACGCGCCTTTGGCGTGGGAGATCCGAGTTCGATGCCGGGAGGTCCGAGCACACGTGATTCGGATTCCACGTTAAACAGTAGGTCCACGTCTCATGGGTAGATTCGATTGATGATTGCGAGAAAGTACAACAAGACTTAACTAACATTATGGAATGGTGTATTAAAAATAAATTTAAAATGAATGTAAATAAATGTAACTTCCTACGTTTTACACGTAAGAGTAGTTATGTAGACTATACTTATTCGATTGATGGGACAAAATTAAGTTCTCCCAAGTATATCAAAGATCTTGGAATTTTCTTTGATCAAAATTTAACATTTAAGCATCATATGGAAACAGTAACAAGCGAGGCTTATAGAAACCTTGGTTTTATCATGAGGCTAGGTAAAGAGTTTCGTAATGATTTAACTTCAATGCAATTGTACTTCACTTACGTTCGGTCAAAATTAGAATATGTTACTGTTGTGTGGACACCAAATATGCAAAAATACTGTGATATGATTGAGGGAACACAGAAAAAATTCCTAAGACTTCTAACGTACAGGAAAACTGGGCTTTACCCGAAATATGAATCTTACAGAGAGTTACTGGAAAATTATCAACTACCCACTTTATACGAAAGAAGAAGATATAATGATCTAATATTTTTATATAAATTAATAAATGATAAGATTGACTCTATTGAGCTGCGTTCGTTGCTTTGTTTCCAAGTCCCATCAACCAGAACGAGGATAGGAAACACATCTACGTTTTATCCAAGAAAGGCAAGAACAAATATCCTTCGGAAATCTCCTATATGAAGGATAAGCACTTTCCACAATGAGGTCGAAAAAGACTTCAATATTGATATATTTAGCATGTCGGAAAGTGTGTACAAAAGAACAATTAAACAGGCATGTTTTGGAAACGGCATATAAAGAGCACATATGCTAAAGACAATATGACAAGACAATATGACAATATTTTTTTTTTAGATTGTCTATTATGTAATGTGTATTTCTTTTAATTATTTGTATATCTCACTGTTTTGTACTACAGTGAAACCTCTACTAACGGACACCTCTATAAAGCTGACACCTCTCATAACGGACATATTTTGTAATCCCCAAACACTGTAATAGGAAAAACCATGTTGACAAACCTCTCTAAAGCGGACACTCTCTAGTACGGACACGGACAGTCTTTTCTGTCTCTTACAGGTATTATATACCTCCATATTACGGACACTTTCTCTAGAAACAAGTTGAAAAATACAGAAAAAATACATTTTCAGAAATGCATACATATATCACCAAGGAAACATTGTAATAACATTTTTCCTTGTCAACTGGCTGTTCAGAAACTCAGATGGAGCGTCTTTGTTTAACAACACCTTCATATCCTTTGCTTGCATTCCACTCCCACCCAACCTGTTTTAGAATCAAGTGATTGACAGTTGCCTGCCATTTGGGATGACACGTCATTTTACTGTTTTGCTGGAATCAAGCAGAAGACATGTTTGGTAATTTTTGTTCACGTATTCGCATATTGTCTTAGTGCCTCTATTTGTAGACGGAAGCAATAAGGTGTAAGTTGTTGTGAGCTTTCGAAATGCCATGAGAAGCGCTAATGTTAAAATCGAATTGATTGAATTTTCGAAGAATACTGATGTGTGCGAAGGATAGCTGAAAATTTTTGTATCGGTAAAACTCAAGCACCTGAGATCATATAAAACCTAGACAAGTTAATAAAGTTGTGGTGTGAAAATGACAATGAAAATTGTGTCTCATTGCTTTGAACAAAGTTGGTGTGCAAGTGAATGTTTTTATAGAGTGCGGAATGAAAAAAAAATCCTGTGTTAGAGTCGATGCTAAAAGCTAAGAATTTAGAGGTAGCAACAGAAATGAATGTTTCAGATTTCAAGGTCTCGAACGAGTGGTTAGAGAAGTTTCGGATTAGACAAAATTTCTTTCAAAGCGATTTGTGGAGAATCCGCAGATATCGACATGCCCACAGTCATAGAACGGTTTGATAAATTACCTTCAATAGTTTGTAATTACATATCACCTTATTTACTAATTTACGTAAGAAAATATCGAAACCTCTCTAAGACGGACACCTCTCTATAGCGGACAATTTTTGATTCCCCACGGCTGTCCGCTTTAGAGAGGTTTCACTGTAATATGTATTTCGTTGTCAAAGACAACACAGTAATTGGGCCTAGCGCCTGTTGTGTTGTGCTTGAACTAAAATAAAAAAATAAAAAATAAAATGTACGTATCCTCGCTACGGGACGTTAAACTCAACTCAATTTCTCATATACCACCCGAACACAGTGATGTCATCCTAAAATGTTTTAACAGGTTGACTGCCAAAGCCAGATTGTGTGTAATACTCTGTGGGGCCAAGTAATAAAAATTTGCGAAACTGAATCAACATTGTACGTCTATTTTGACGCCATTGTGAGAAGCGCCGGTTGCTTTCTGGGGCCAGGCTACGAGTATCGTGTAATATTCTGGAGCCAAAAGATTATTATTATTATTATTATTATTATTATTATTATTATTATTATTATTATTATTATTATTATTATTATTATTATTATTATTATTATTTTACCATGTTAACAAGTGCTACTTTTGATAAAGTGGATACTTTCAAATATTTATGATCAATATTAACAGACGAAAATCATATTCACGAAGAAATTAAATGTCGACTAAAAGCAGGGAATTCGTGTTACTATTCGGTTCAAAATCTCTTGTCGTCGCGAATTCTGTCGAGGAATTTGAAGCTTAAAATATATAAAATGATAATCATGCCTGTTGTTCTGTATGGTTGCGAAACATGGTCACTTACTCTGAGGGAAGAACATAGACTGAAAGTATTTGAGAACAGGATCCTGAGAAGAATATTCGGACCCAAGAGGAACGAGAATGGGGAATGGCGAAAGCTTCATAACGAGGAACTACATAGTTTATACGGTTTACCCAACATTGTTAGGGTCGTCAAGTCTAGGAGGCTCAGGTGGGCAGGTCATGTAGCTAGAATGGAAGAAAGTAGAAACGCTTTCAAAGTCTTGACTGGTAGACCCATAGGAAAACGACCATTAGGAAGACCTAGGCGCAGATGGGAGGATAATATTAAGATGGATCTCGCAGAGATAGGAATACAAAGTAGAAACTGGATCCAATTAGCTAAGGATAGAAGTCAGTGGAGAGCTTTTGTGAACGCGGCACTGAACCTCCGGGTTCCATAGGCCGTAGAGTTAGTTAGTTAGTTATGTTAACAAGTGAAAAGTGAAACACATATACGGGTATCGCAGCTTGAAACAGTTGGCGAAGTGACACACTAAAGTGGGTATCACGGCCTCACGAATGACAGTACTTGAGAGCCAATTTTGGATCTCATGGCAGTCAACCTCTTTAAAATTCCTTCTCAAGAGACAGAAATTTCAATTTTGCTCTTGAATTTCACACGCTAGAAAAAAATTTTCAAAATTTATCAAATATGAAAAATGAAGCTACTGTATATCAGTCACTTTCTTTAATATATGAATGACTTCAGACCTATATGTTAGTAAAACAATTTATGAATAAGTAATTTACGTGAGAAAACAACTACATTTTGTTGTTAGGAATTAGTATTTGCGTCACCGCATTTGTGACGTAATCTTTAATAGAACGTAACGAAACTAAGTAAGAAAGCTTCATCTAGCTTTTCAGAATTTATTACTGCGTATTTGTTGTTTTAGACGCTCCTTGTCTCTACGGAGAGGTCGTTCTCAGAATTTATATTAATAAAACACTATGTAAGAAGCACAATGGGCCAAAATAGATTAAATAATCTAGCACTGCTCTCAATAAATGCGAACGAAGCTGAAAAATGGATGTGCGGGGGTTAGTAAAGGATTTTGCTGACAGGAAAGCAAGAAGGAAACCATTCAATTAATTCCTACTACTTTTTATGAAGAATGACGTCACTCACTACAAAGAGGCGAGTCCATCTTCCATTCTGAAGCTTATTGAATAAATTATATGTATAACAAAGTGGTTTCTATTTATGAATATTTAGGCCTAGTAGTTGCATGCATTTAACTCATTATTCACGGATACAGGGAAGTATGATTATTTATTATGCTATCTATCATTACCCAAAAAAATGTTAAGACGGGGACGGCCTTAGGTATTCTCTTACGGGGGGGGGACATAAAACGTAGGTACGCCACTGTCTGACAGACTCCAATCTAATGGTTTCTTTCGCGAATATTGACTTTGTTGTGTGTGTGTGTGTGTGTGTGTTTTTTTTTTTCACGCCACACATACGTAAGTTAGTGTTCTTCTGCATGTGTCTCGTATTACAGAGTTACGAATGTATATGAACTCATTGAACGATAAACAGCACATCTGCTGAGAAGTTGCTAGTGCCATGTTGAGGAACATGAGGCTGAATAAGATTAAAAAAAAAAAATGTAAGTTCGTTACTGAATTCTATATGTCTGTGTGTATGTCTATCTGTTATTTGCAATTTTTCTTTCTTTTTTGAGTTCTCCATGCGATAGAGCATCAAAAACTAACTGAGAAAGTGATGGGATTTTTCGCATCATTCTTATCGTTCCCGAGATATTGGCCTAAAAAGTTCCGATTTCGGGAGATTTAAGGAGCCATATCTCGGGAACCGTAAGTCATGGAGAAATAATATTTGGTTGATCAATACCTAAGAGAATGGTGAACATTTTGGTATCAAATAATAACCGGTAGCCACTGGCCAATTGGCGACTGTTCCCCAGATATTCCCAATGTCTTTGGTTGCACCAAGATCAACTTTTATCAATTTGACTTTGGCCCCTGTCATATGCAGACCAATCAACTTTCTTTTCAGGATAGTAACAACTATTTCGTTCCTTCTCAGGAAACTGTTTGGTTACCACGTATGCCCAACCTTTAACCTTAAGAGTCTCGAGCAACTTTTGCACCCGTTAGGTGTTCCACCGGTTACCTAGATTTGTTTTGAGAGTAAACCTTTCCGAGCCCTTTATAAACTGTTTTGGGTTCTATCGGTACCTTGCGCCCAGGGTCACTCTTGGATATCGTGCACGTGGTGGGAGTACGTAATCGCCTAGGTACGACTGACCCAATCGGACATTCCCCCTGCTTTTGGATCCCTCAAAGTCGTAATATCTAGAGGGAGTCCGCAATAGCATAGAACCCAGAGCTCCAAGCTTGACTCCTGGTAAATCCTTGCCGTCACTCTGCCCGACTTCCTAGCGGTCATTCTACCAAGTTATCTTATCCTCTTGGCTAACTTAACACACAGTTTAATATCATTATTGATTCAATAATTTTGCGTCATGAATTATTGACTGAATAATTATTACGTCATTAGTGATTTTGATTCAATAATTGAGGCAATAACTGACACAATAATTGATGAATCAATAACTGGTATTTGAATTGAAAAAAAAAAACTTTTTAAGTTCGTTTTGACAATGCTTTTCGAGCATTCTCAACTGGTTTCTTCGTTTTTTTTTTGTTTTTTTTTTGTTGTTGCTATTTTCATCTTTAGATATGTAATGTATAACTCCACTGAAACTAGAGCTAAAAGAGGGCAGGAAATATAAAATTATGTACGCTATACATACATATATTTTTTTAAATTAACATTATCATATGATGTAGCCCTGATCCTTAAACTTTTTTTCTTTCTGTTCGTTCTTAAATGACCACATAAATGTGAAAAGGTAATCATAAAAAGAGTCAAAATTTACAGTTTTTAGATTTTGAAAATATTCTCGATAGTTGACTACTTTTTCTGGACAAAGTCGCATTTTTACGAAGGCGTTACGAGTAGACTAGACCGTTCAAAAATATTTTATTGCGGAGTTTTTATTTTTTATTTATTTATTTATTTTCTTTTGGAACTAGGACATATAAGAAAGACTCTACTGTACTTGGAACGATTTTTTTTTTTTTTTAAATATTGGAGCTCATCAAGGTTAGATATGCTATGTATTTGGTATTATATTTCTGGGTAGTGCTAACGGTAAAGACACACGTTCGATCTCACGTAGTTAAAATTCCATGTCAAATTGTAGGTCCATTTCTCATACAGCTCCAATATTGAAAGAAGGCGTTAAACTCAAAACCAACTTACCTATAGACATGAATGAGTACAACCAAAAGAATCACATACAATTAACAAGTAAACTTTGTTTTACATTTTCACATTGTTCCAGAAAACAATAACAACATTGTTACACATGCAATAAACGTTGTCTGCATTTATATTTCACATAGACAAAAGCACTGATTATAAGATAATTTCACTGTTTTGGTACGTTCATTCTAGTTCGTAAAATCATTACTATATAACATTGTTACTTGAGTAATAACATACTTGCAAGTACTTTCAATATATGCAGACACCTCAACTTCTGTTCAAGAACTTCAAAGGTACTAAGTATTAAACAATATTTTCGTAAATACTAACGCATTATGCTTAACATAAACATTTCTATTGAATTGAGTGTACTATTACTAGTCAGAAGTACATATTAACAATAGTACGATTATCAATGATACACTGATTAACAATAAACACAGACCTAACCAAGATTATCTCCAGAACTATAACATAGAGTAAATAGCTTGAAAAAGTAAAAAAGTCAACAATCCAACAAATTGTGTAATTCCACACAACTAATCGTGTTTTATGAGCATGTTTACCATACTTCTTCAGGTTCATTACTACTAACAGTAATGCCTGGTTGATCACTTCTCATGTCTGTTCCCCCATAATTGGAAGCACCCGTATATGATGAGCCATAGTAACTCTGTTCAGCTTCTTTTGCCAGCCAATCAGGAACTTCTTGAGACGCCTGAGTTAGAATCTTCACTAGATCCTTAACCAATGGCTTATCAACATCTGGATCATAGAAGCTAGTAGCTTTTCCTCTGTTGCCAACCCGACCTGTTCTACCAATACGATGAACATATTCATCAATAGTGCTTGGTAAATCGTAGTTTATAACGTGTGACACATTCTTGATATCCAGCCCACGAGCAGCTACAGCCGTTGCTACTAAAATGGACATCCGACCGCTCTTAAAATCTCCCAGCGCCTCTTCTCTCTCCCGCTGTAGGCGATCACCATGAATACTCGTTGTGGGAAATCCTTGTTGTGAGAGGTAAGCCGCTATGAAGTCTGCTGTTCTTTTTTGTTCTACAAACACTAAAACCTTCTCTTTGCCTTCCTCCTGAATAAGTTCTGTTAATTTTGGTCTTTTATCAAATTTTTGTACCAGATAAAACTTCTGTTCAACATCAGCGCATGCACCTCCAACAACCCCAACAGCAAGAAATAAGTAGTTATTAAGAAATTTAGATGCGAGTTGTTGGATTTCTTGCGGAAAGGTGGCCGAAAACATCAATGTTTGTCGTTTGCCAGTAGGAACCATTGTAGAATGGCCCAACATCTTCTCTATTTCTCCAAGAAATCCAAGATCTAACATGCGATCAGCTTCATCAAGAATGAAATATTGAACTGAGCTGAAAGATATTCTCCCTCTTTCAACTAAATCCATCAATCTCCCGGGAGTAGCGACCAAAATATGACATCCTTTCATGATTTGTTTAATTTGATGAAAAGTCGCCGTGCCACCATATGCAAGACATACGCGTGCAATCGAACCAAAAGCAAACTTCCGTGCTTCATTAAATGTTTGAATCGTAAGTTCTCTCGTGGGAGATACTATTACAATTTGCGGTTGACTTTGCTGACCAGTGATTATTGCTTCAGCATTGTTTTCAATAAGACTGTGAATTACGGGAAGCAGAAACGCGGCAGTTTTTCCAGAGCCTGTTTGCGCAGATGCCATTAAATCTCTACCAGCTAATATTATAGGTATAGCATGCTTCTGTACTGGTGTTGGTTTTACGTAACGGGACTTTTGGATATTTTCGATTAAAATTGGCCGTAAACCAGATTCCTCAAAACTTGAAATGGCCTTAGGAATATTCTCGCCTGTAACATTAACTGAAATATGATCATATTTATCGAAGTTGATGCCACTGCTGATTCCACCTTCGAAAATAACTGTTTCATCTTCTGAAGGTTCCGGTGGTATGTATAATTCACGTGGCTTTTCTGGTTTGTCCCCGTCACCACCACCTTCGTTACTGATTTTCTTCTCTTGCTCACCATCATTACCTTCATCAAAAGTTTTCTTTTTGTAGAATTCATCTCTATCTCCATCGGACCTTCCACCACCTCTATTACGATCATTGAAACCTCGAAAATTAGGTGCACTGATTTCCGGTTTTGATTGAGGTACAAAAGTTCTACAATCATCTCCATCATTCCAATTTTCATTGCCACAACTTTCAGCATTCGAAGTACTACTGGATATTGCAAAGGAAGAATTCTGTAATGATCCGACTGTACATTTTGGATCATATCCTACGAAACCTCTTCCTTTTCCAAATGATGTTCCCTGATCGATGAAGTCACTACCTGGGTTTGATGATCCCGAATTCAATCCAAAGTTTGCCATCATTGGAAATATGTCTTTCAACACCTTTCTTTAGATATTAAAATACAGGTGAAAAGTAAGACTGAACTGAATATACTTCTTTCTTGACCTGTGCTTGCTAACCAATTGCATTTAGCTTCACTGAAACTATTTACTAATTTAAAAGTTTTTTCTTCTTCTTCACCTCTGTATGAGGTATATATACATATAGGCGCAGACTAAAATCCAAGTCACCTTAGTTCTTACACTTGTTACGAAGTTTGAAAAAAATATATTTGTTCGATGATTGCTGAAGGTATTGTTTTTGTTACAATTTCCTTAAATTTATTTAATAATGTACCTATACTATTGATACACACTTTAATTATATGCATTTTCTTATTTTCTTTTATTGAATCTAGTTTTTAGATTTCCTGTAATTACTTCTTTACAAAATTTGATTCCACTGTTTAATTTAATTGTTGAATTAGTTGAATTCTACTGTCTTGGTGAAATATGAGCTTACTAACATTCTTATTTGATTCTAATATTTCTGTAATACAATAAGGGCTTCCCCATAAGATGATGAATTTAAAAGTATCTTGCGTATTTTCTCAAAGAACATTGAAACGTAATGTGATTTATAGTAACTCTTTCTTTATTGCACCAAAATAAATCTATGTCGTTGGTTTTATTCCGTATATAACTATGTAGGCAGACTCGTTTATACGTATGGATAACAGAAACCTGGGTCCAGGGCAGTACCGGATTTAGGTTTGATGGGGTCCTAAGCTATTGGAAGGGGCCCTTTATACGTCAAACTTTAGGTTTCTTTATACGTCAAGCTTTAGGGGCTCTTTATACGTCGAGCTTTAGGGTCCCTTTATATGTCAAACTTTAGGGTCCCTTTGACTTCTAGCTTTCTTTATCAGCGACAAAATGTTGCAATTTTTTAGGTTTTAATTAGTGGTGGGCACAAAAACCAGTTTTTCGGCTTTCGGTTTTTAGAAAAACCGAAACCAGTTTTTGAAAATTTTCAAAAAACCGGTTTCGGTTTTCTTCAAAACCGGTTTCGGTTTTTCGCCGAAACCGGTTATCGGTTTTCTCCAAAACCGGTTCGGTTTTTACCTGGTCCGGTTTCGGTTTTCTTCAAAACCGATTCCGTTTTTTTAAAAAAAATTCTATTTCTGACCAGAATGGTGTTTCGTTGTTCTCCGGAAACCGAATCCATTTCCACAGAAATAGTTTTATGTGTTTTCGAATATTTTTCACCGAAACCAGTTTCGGTTAAAACCGAACCGGTGTTGGAGAAAACCGAAACCGGCTTTTGGAGAAAACCGAAATGTCGGTTTTTCGGGTTTCGGTTTTTATAAAAACCGGTTTTGCCCATCCCTAGTTTTAATATATGGTAATTTATGGATTTGATGGATATCTAAATGGAAACAAAGGCCCATTGCAAGCAGTACTGGGAAATGGGGACTCCATTATAAGCGGGGCTGTATAACAGTTGCCTCATTATATGTGGGACTGAGAAATAGAACCCTATTATTTGCTTCATAAAAGCCTAGTACATAACAATACAAAACACCATTGTAGTATGTGCATTTTATCTTATTTACTTTTTCTTGTAATTCGATCTTATACTAGATTCCAATAAGATTTGTCTTTAATTTTTTTGGGCCTCCAAGTGAGTGGGGCCCCTAAGCTATCGCTTGTTTAGCTTGTACGTAAATCCGGCACTGGTCCAAGGCGTCAAATTTTTAGGGGCGACATATGTAAAAAGATCGTGATTGAAATATGGTATGTAGGAAAAAAAAAGACTGGGTATTGCTGGGTTATTACTTATTAGAGTAATTTGTGTGTTTAGTTCTGTACGCCATGGGTAGTTGCTGATGGTTCATTATAAGCGTACTCGACTACAAGGCTACACTGTTTAGACCTATACTAAATAGAAACAAATGAGGAAGGGTGTAAAATTTTCTCGAACACAGAAAAGTAAAGTATCTAAATAGGGGCTAGTGTAAGTATCAACGTGCAGATTGAGTAAAGGTAGCCTTTTTTTTTATACTTTTCTGGGATTAAATGAAATCCTGTACCAATGAAATCTGGGCCTCTGCCTCTGCACGTTGCGCACAAGTTGATAATATGTGTGCAAACTGATATGTCATGAGAACGTTTATTGATTGGGAAAATATATGCAGTAACTTGTGTTACGTTACAGTAGAGTAGAGTAGAACTGAGCGGAGTAAAGTAGAGTAGGGTAGGTTATATCGGGTTACGCTAGCACAGTAGGGTAGGGAATGATCTTTTTTAAAGTTTAACTTCCCACAGTTAAGGTAAACGCGCCTGAATTCGACAGGCACTCGAATTCTACATACCTGTGCTTAAATGTTGTGAAATAAGCGTAAGATGTCATCCCTGCAATCATGAATAGAAGTGGCAACATTATGGGAGTGTCTTTTCTCCTGTCAAAAGTACGGTTACAGTAGATGAGTCATATGTATGGAGAAAAGAAGTACATTGTTGTGTGTGTGACACGCTCTTCGGGAAAAAACACATAATCTTAAGAAAATCATAAGACGGCAGGTTATTTTCGTAAGACTTTTATTAAAGCTAGGTTTGCTTCAAGCAAATAGTGGTACTTTAATGTTGTAAAGGAGTTTGAATCAGTGCGTTTTATTTTCTTCTGTGAGGACAAAGGTTGTGATGTAACATAAACGGGGGGTTGTCGAAAACACGAGCCTTTATTTGTAAAGTGAACCGGATTTCGACAAGGTTGTCGAATTCATGCTCAGTAGTGCAAATATAATTTTAACTGAATATCTAAACGTACAAGTATGTTCAAAGTCTTTCATAAAGCTATTTGTTGCATAATTCTGCGATAGTTGTAACCTCAGTTCGACATGGAATGTCGAAATCAGGTTCCAGCGTGTCGAATTGAGGATCATCGAAGTAACTACTCAGTTCAGAAAATTTAAGTTGTGTTCTTTTGCCCGTCTGATAATTTCTGCATAATAATAAAACAATATTTGAAGCTGAGAAGAGATTACTACTACTAATAATGCCGACTTAATATTTTACATGGATATAATTGAAGGTGTCGAATTCAGATACCGCAACTGTCGAAACCAGGTGAGGTGTGTCGAATTCGGGTTCCATTGGCGAGTTCCAGTTTCATAAAAAATTTTAACATTAGCATTTGAGCCTTGAAGTGACTTTTAGTATTAGTAGAGACTGTACATTTCAAGGGAAAAAATGGGCCAACACCGACCAATATTATGGTCACAATAGGCAATTGATTTTGAAAAAGGTCCTTAACCTGTCGAAATCCGGCGCGTTTACCTTATACCTTTTAGCCTAACTTAGGCAGATGATTAATGAAAGTGAATCATTCTGAACTGAATTTTCTTGCAGGCTAAGTTTAGGTACACCCTTGAAAGGATTTTCGAAGAATTAAAATTCTTTCATTAACTTTCTTCCTAATGTCCTCCGAAAGATTTGCGCTGGGCGACTTGATAATACCCCACTTAGAATAAATGAAATTAAAGGGACTAGCAGAAGTAAGTGTTGAATTCTTTCACGATTTGTGTATAAGTGCAGCATCTACACATATGCTAATAAAAGCTACAGTGCAAAAACAGATATCAAATTGTGATAGCTGGCCACTAAAAAGCAGGAATCCTATTTAACCGAGTTAGTATTAGGTGAAGCTAGTGGGCCCACGCTGGGTTCATCCGTAGGGGCTACACGAATTACCATGTTGGTATGAAGCGAGGGTAGTGAAAACATGTGGGTTTTCGCAGTGATACGAGTAAAATTCAGCTTTTGCATACTGTGCAGAAATACTACGCGTCAGAAAATATTATGTAATATCCTTTTTCATATGCATTTATTTATTTTAAACGTCATGAACATAAAATACATCTGTATTACTTACTTTTTATATCAGTCACCTGGAGAAATTTGTTCCTTATGAACATGTTTTTGTATGCAGTGTTCAATTTCACCTATAAATTTTGCAAAATGTGGTGTACCTAAACTTAGCCTGAACCTTATTTTTTATGGTTTCCCACCGGGAATTGAAACCGGGACAACGTGAACCAAAGACACACGCCCTAACAAGCAGACCAGCACTGAGGGCTCGGGTAGGGTAAGTTAGGTTGTTAAATTACTTTAGGATAGTAGAGTAGATTAGGTTAGGTTAGTAGGGTAAATCAGGTTAGGTCAGTTTAGTAGGTTAAATTAAGTTGATGCTTGTTTCTTGTATTCAAATACCTTAATGTGTTTTCGGCAGGTATACGAGTTCTTATAGCACTTGTAATTGTTTCATACTAGTTACAGTACAGTTGTAAACGAAAAATACAGTGTTTTCTACACTATGCAGAAGTACTCTACCCGGGTAAATTACTATCTAATATAGTCCTCTTTCGTATACATTCACTCAGTTTAACCGTCGTATAGCATTTGTTATGGTTTGAGATTACAAGTAACTCTATAGGGGAGAGGGGGGTACATTTGAACATCTGTTTTCGAATATTCGTTTTTGCTTCCAAACACCCAGTAAATTTCCTTATAGAACTGTAACAAAAGCTAAATATAATATACATTATATTTGCCATAAAATAGAGTAGTTTGTTTGATCTTGTCATTCTGTGCAAGGGCGCAGGGGGTGTCGTTCAAATGTACCCCCTTGGGGGGTAGATTTAAACAAGCATGGGGTAGATTTGAACATACGTGGGGCAGTTTTGAACAAACCATTATTTTACTACAATAATCGTTATTTTCAGGATGAATTCGTTTACGAACAACAAGGCTAATGTAACAAAGCAGCATTAACAGTTTAAGGCACAAGAATTAACCAATCGCGTATGGCAAGGAAATAATAATAATAGTAATAATTGCTGAAACATATATGCAGGCCCGTATTTGTATATTGTGCGCCTCTGTGCTCTAAATAATTTGCCTTCCCTTCGGAAACACATCTGAATTGAGTTGAATTCATAGTTTTTGGGGTCACTGAGATGAATAGTGACAGTTATATTCCAATTCAACTTCAAGGTTATACTCAACTCCCAAGTGAGGCGGACGAGAGTTTAAAAGTAATCGAAAACGACAGACAAGAATTAGAAAGTCCACACACAATATCAGCAGTTGGTATTGAACATTTGTCTTCATTGTCTGAGAACACAAACATGTTGCTGGTACTTATAACTTTCAGAAAAGCATAGGTAGAACAATGTTCAAATGTGCCCCCTAATTTTTGTTCAAAGCTGCCCCAACCGGCATGATCAAGCAGAATTTGATAATACCCAGATAGTACAAGCTATTGTGAAATACAAAGGGCAACATTGGATAAGTAAATTAATGTACCAAATTTCACAAAATTAAATCCCCACGTTAAGCGGGTTTGCATATCCAGGCTCCTAACTATGAAAACATTTACGCTCAGTCCAACCTCAATCATTTCACGAATTCAACCTGTTTTACGTATGTTATTAGGACATAATATCGATTGTGATTTATTCTAAAAACACTTTTATACATTGCAAGAGATGTAACGTCCAAATATTTACTGAGAACTCATAGTCGTATCGGAATAAACAAAAGCGAGTATGGAACAGTAAACTGCTTTCACAAAAGTAAAAAGAATATGTGCAACAGGCCTGCAAAACGGTCGAGTGGTTTGGGTCGATACACTATCAATCACATGTTTGTGAGTTCAAACCCTGTACCAAGTTGTTTCTTTTTTTAAGTGTCTTCCTATTTTCACCCGGAGGCTGAAAATATTTCTTTGAGTAACTCATTGAAAACTTCTTTTGTTTCAAATTCAATTAGAACGGAACATTATATGAATTGCGAATCTTAAATTCATAGCTAAAAAAAAAAAAAATGAAGTATACTCACTACTCCATTATCCTCTGATTTGTAACGAAAAACTATTTATAAACAGTGGTGACTTCAGAAAATTATTTTCGGGGGGAATTTCAATATGCGGGTGGAGGGCAAACATTGGTAGTCCACATTGAGCGCGATCGAATATATAGTCCTGAAGGCGGAAATTTCTTAGCTCGAGAGGGGTCTCAAATTCTCCCTCAGATCACGTCCTGAAAACATCATTGCTTAAAAGCTTTTCGTAACAAATATAATATTACACTTGTTTCTCGTTCTACATTTAGAATTGGTAAAATCATAACTTATAGAGGATTATAATAAAAGCATAAACATTACAATACCGATCATGTATAAATTATCCTGTAAGTTACCAACTTTGGGTCAGATTAAAACTCAAATATTTGTTTTCGGATTGCACTTAGAAGTAAGTCATCTCTATATAATCCTGATTGGAAAGCCATGTTTAACACTAATCAATTAATCAATATTTATACTAATATTTTTTTTTATTTTACTCGTTTTACTATTCAGTATTATATACACTTCATTTCCAAAATCAAAATCTCGAAAATGTATATTGTACGAGTGCAGACTCGCAAATAAATGATTATTTATCATATATATTGGTCTCTATTCGAAATTCTATTTAATCGAATCAGACAGAAACACAGACAGAAACATCGAGAACAGGTGAAAAAAGAGAGAGAAAAAGACGTTGTACCCGGCGGGGACTCGAAGTAAGTTCGAATGGTTCTTTACAAGCCGAACGCCTTAGACCACTCAGCTATGGTAACAACTAGTGATTGTAGCAAAGGCTTCAAGCAGTAGATGTTATTACAGAATAACATTTTTTCTATTGCCTAAAATTTAAACCTAATTTACTTTGATATAATATATCTATTAATTTGTTACATGAACACGTTTTCGTTACTTTGATGAATGATGTATGTTGTTAATATAGATTCTAATACACATTCTTTCGTAAATATTATAGTAAGTATCAGGGTTATTTATGATCTTTCATGGAAATTGACTGGCGCATGCGCAGTACACAGACAGTTCAATTGGAAGGCGAGGAAGGAAACGCTAACAGACTGTTAGAATGTTTCATCGCTATGAAGTATAAAGAATAGCTAAAATGTATTTTACGCTTGTCATTGCGTAAAGAATCACCAGGTTAATGTTTGTCCAAGTTCTCACTAATCAACTGGACTCATGTAAAATAATTAATATTGTCATTACTGCACAATATAAAGAATAAAGAACGTAAATTACACCAAATTGTTCTCGAATTCGAACTTAGCTAAGGAAGGGACAATAAACAAAATGTGATTTATTCATTAGAATTGAGATAATTCAATGAAACTAGAAATTACACAATCAAAAGGAAAAATATCGTTAAAAAGACAATAATACTTTTATCCGAGATGTGAAATAAAGTTATTAATTAACTGAAATGAAAGTAATATTTGGCATGATATAGAGTAAGGAAAAAAAGTAAATGTATTCTTAGAAACGTTCAAAGTAAATTCACAAATACTTTTTGAAGATATACTACTCTTCCTTTACGTTTTAACGAACTAATAAGTAAACAAGCAAAGGAAAAGAATGAAGAACGAAAGTATTGCTCTTGAAAAAAAATATAATAAATAAATGAAACTTAAATAAATGTTTACACAAAAATAACACACTAGTACTTCGTGTAGTCACCTCCAGAGTCAGTAACTTCGTGTAGTCACCTCCAGAGTCAGTAACTTCTTGAAGTCTGGAGGGGATACTAGACACAAGTCTCGAGCAATACGACGGTGTGTCACGAAAATGTAGCCACAGTTCCATAACATGATTTTGAAGAAACGTTTGGTCTCTGTCTTCACGTCTCTCTTCCCATTCTTGCACCATGTAGGCCCACAGATGTTCATTTGGGTTCAAATCTGGGGATAGAGGGGGGCACTCAATACAAATTAACTCTGGATGTTCATTTAGCCACTCTCGTGTTTGCCGGGAAGTGTGAACAGCACTGTTGTCATGCATAAATATATATTCTTCCTGTTCGGGGAAGTTTCTTTCTAAGGACGGTAACAACGTATTTTCGAGAATATTAATGTAAACACTGCTGTTCATTCTCTCAGGCACCGCAACTAAATCTCCAGGACCAGCAGCCGTCATGTATCCCCAAAAGTGTGCTGATATTCGTCATGAACAAGAAGTTCTGATAATATTTTGTTCAGCATACCTGGTTCCGCGCGGTCTATACAATATAACTCTGCCTTGTTGGTTAGACTTGAAAACCTTCTCGTCGGTCCAGATGACTAAGTCCCAATATGACTGAGGTTGGGTTATGTTATTCTGTGCCCATTCCATTCGTCTGGCCTTGTGAGTTTCAGTCAGGAGAGTCTTCCTAGCGGGTCTTGAACAGTGTAGACCAGCCCCAATAATCTTCTTATTGTTTCGTGAGAACAATTATATTCTCTGGCTTTGTCCAAGAGGACTGACGTGTGGCATAGAGGTCTGTTGATTACTTCTGTAACTAAAGCTTGATCTTGAGCTGAAGTTGTCACTTTTGGCCTTCCACTTCTTGACCGAGACCTGAACCATTCACCACCTTCTTCATGTCGCTGAACCCATTTCTTCACCGTTTTCTTGTCACATCCCAGATCTCTAGCAATCTGAGACGCAGTTTGTCCCATTTTTGCTCGGCCTATGATTTCTCCTCTCAGAGCAACAGACAGTTCTCCACAGCCTTTAGAGCGAGGCATTTTGAGAACCTGTTAGAAATTTGCGTTCTGGTGTGTATGACAAATGTCGGTAAAGTGCATCTTTCTGTTTCTACTGCGCATGCACCAGTCAATTTTCATGAAAGATCATAAATAATCCTGACAATTGTTGTAATATTTATGAACGAATACGTAATAGAACCTATATTAACATCATTCGTCAAAGTAAAGAATACCGTAAACTTAAAACAATTTCAACAGACTATTAATCAGGGCAAAATAGGCTTAAACTTCAGAGAATACAAAATAAATTTCATACTGTAACAAAAGATTGAACATGAAACACGCTTACTATATTTTCAACTTGTCACATTAGCCGAGTGGACTAAGGCATTCGGTTAGAGATTCTGAAGCATCATTCAAGAGTAGTTCGAATCCTACCACAGTATAATTTGATTTTCCCTCTTCTTGACGTTTCTGTTTGTGATCCTACCGGATTCTATTAAATATAATTTCGTAATACACTAAAATATACGTAATATTTGAAGTTCTTAACCTCCCATTTTTACATTTTTCAAGCTCAGTTGAGAAGAAAGAGGGAAAATGAAAGTACAAAGATTTACAATAATTACTTAGCATCTACTGTCATTGTAATTGTGGATATTTTATTTATGAAAATGTATAACTAACTAAAAATATATTTAGTAGGTCACATGTCTCCATTTTTCGATTCTAACTTGAAAGTTACAGTTTAGGCGGTGACATATCGAAGACCCAGGGGGTTGAGGGGGTTGTAACTCCTCCCATTGAAACTTTTATATTCTATTGAAATAAAAAGTGTTTCAGTTTATAATCTTGGAAAAGCAACAATCACTGTACATTTTATTTATACTACGATTTATCACTTCCAAATGTGTAGAAGATGTGACTGGATATTGTGTATAATTATTCAAGAAATATAAGACAACGAAGGGACTTCGTAAATCCTTCACGCCACCCCAGGAGGAGGAAGTGCGTCCCGCCGTCCCTCGGTTGGGAACTACTGCTTGCGAGAGAAACATTGAAACAGTGTGTAAGCGTTTCATTCCTCGCCTTCCAATTGAACTGTCTGTGTACTGCGCATGCGCCAGTCAATTTCCATAAAAGATCATAAATAACCCTGATACTTTCTATAATATTTACGAAAGAATGTGTAATAAAATCTATATCAACAACATACATCATTCATCAAAGTAACGAAAACGTTCATGAAACAAATTAATAGATATATTATATCAAAGTAAATTAGGTTTAAATTTTAGGCAGTGGAAAATGTTATTCTGTAATAAAAACTACTACTCGAAGCCTTTGCTACAATCACTAGTTGTTACCATAGCCGAGTGGTCTAAGGCGTTCGGCTTATAAAGAACCATTCGAACTTACTTCGAGTCCCCGCCGGGTACAACGTCTTTTTCTCTCTCTTTTTTCACCTGTTCTCGATGTTTCTGTCTGTGTTTCTGTCTGATTCGATTAAATAGAATTTCGAATAGAGACCAATATATATGATAAATAATCATTTATTTATGAGTCTGCACTCGTACAATATACATTTTCGAGATTTTGATTTTGGAAATGAAGTGTATATAATACTGAATAGTAAAACGAGTAAAATAAAAAAATATTAGTATAAATATTGATTAATTAATTAGTGTTAAACATGGCTTTCCAATCAGGATTATATAGAGATGACTTACTTCTAAGTGCAATCCGAAAACAAATATTTGAGTTTTAATCTGACCCAAAGTTGGTAACTTACAGGATAATTTATACATGATCGGTATTGTAATGTTTATGCTTTTATTATAATCCTCTATAAGTTATGATTTTACCAATTCTAAATGTAGAACGAGAAACAAGTGTAATATTATATTTGTTACGAAAAGCTTTTAAGCAATGATGTTTTCAGGACGTGATCTGAGGGAGAATTTGAGACCCCTCTCGAGCTAAGAAATTTCCGCCTTCAGGACTATATATTCGATCGCGCTCAATGTGGACTACCAATGTTTGCCCTCCACCCGCATATTGAAATTCCCCCCGAAAATAATTTTCTGAAGTCACCACTGTTTATAAATAGTTTTTCGTTACAAATCAGAGGATAATGGAGTAGTGAGTATACTTCATTTTTTTTTTTTTTTAGCTATGAATTTAAGATTCGCAATTCATATAATGTTCCGTTCTAATTGAATTTGAAACAAAAGAAGTTTTCAATGAGTTACTCAAAGAAATATTTTCAGCCTCCGGGTGAAAATAGGAAGACACTTAAAAAAAAGAAACAACTTGGTACAGGGTTTGAACTCACAAACATGTGATTGATATGTATCGACCCAAACCACTCGACCGTTTTGCAGGCCTGTTGCACTTATTCTTTTTACTTTTGTGAAAGCAGTTTACTGTTCCATACTCGCTTTTGTTTATTCCGATACGACTATGAGTTCTCAGTAAATATTTGGACGTTACATCTCTTGCAATGTATAAAAGTGTTTTTAGAATAAATCACAATCGATATTATGTCCTAATAACATACGTAAAACAGGTTGAATTCGTGAAATGATTGAGGTTGGACTGAGCGTAAATGTTTTCATAGTTAGGAGCCTGGATATGCAAACCCGCTTAACGTGGGGATTTAATTTTGTGAAATTTGGTACTTGCTTCTGCAATGAATGGCAGATAATATCAAAACACAGGCTTCTGTCAAAAATCTTACAAAACTTCACAAAAATTCCAACTTTTCACCCCACAAATGTAACAGAGTACTGCTGTTCATCAACAGTTACATTAAAATTGCAGATAACAGTTGACCGTCATGCAACGCAGTTTTGCCAAACTAAAAATTTTGAAACCACCAGATATGCTATTATTTCTAGCCTGTTATCTTAAATGTTCAAAGGTACCCCCTGTTCAAATGTACCCCCCTCTCCCCTACTCGTAATCATAAAAGGTAGCTTTACTTCTATGTGCAGAAATATGCCGCTGGTGGAAATTAGTATCTCATACAGTCCTCTTACATATACAGTCACTAATTTTAATCGTAAAAGTACCATTTTATGACGATCTATTGTCAATCTGCATTGGTGTTAATCCTATATTTTATTTTAACCAGAGTCCATATTATACATATAAAGGTGACTGCGAAGTTTAGGTGGACTACACCATATTTTGGAAAATTTACAGGTAAAATTCAAAATCCTGCATAGAAAGACATGTTTATTAGAATCAAATTCCTGCAAGCAGCAAAATTGAATATTACGTAATACGGCTGTATTTTATGTTTATAAGCACAGGCTTACTAGTGTAAAATAATTACAAGTGCATTACAACTGTTAAAATAAGTGAGTGCATATACAAGATGACTGTATTGAATAATATTTTTCGCCGATGGAGTATTTCTGCACAGATACAAAAGATGTATTTTATCTTTACAAGCGATGGTAGTGTGAAACCATTACAAGTGTTATAGGAACTCGTATCATTGCGAAAACCAACGTGTTTTCACTACTATTCTCTACACGCACACCCAACGTTGCTGACCTTCCTTCTATCCTCGGACGCATCCGTACGCTGCCACACAGACCCAACAGCTGCGCCCTGCCGTAACTCAGTTTGATATTTTTTACACAGTGGTTTTTATGGTATATGTCCAGACACTATATTATATGCAAATCATGTAATAATTAGGATTTTTCAACGATTGCTTCTGGTGCCCCGGTTGAACTTCATCTAAGCTGAGTGGAGTATTGTAAGTCGCCAGCACAAATTTTAGAGGAGAATAAGAAGAAAATCAGTGAAAGAATCATAATTTTTCAACAATTATTTCAAGCGATGTGTCTAAGCTTGACCTTCACGCTTATAATTCTGATTTCATACATCTAATTGTGTTAATTTACTAACATAATGAGCTTAAACTAGCATGAATCTAGGTAAAACGAATTTACAAATAAGTAATTTGATGCTTTTTCCGTTAAAGTTCATATTAACAAAATTTAGTTCACAAATTAAGTAGGAAACAATCGGAATTGGGCCGGATTTGGGGGTTGAAAATGTATGCGAAAACTTAGACACATTTCTCGTGGTTTACAAGAATGCCTTGACTCTACAACCCATATTACGTCATGGTTTTGCGGGCTTACACAACAATATAGGATAAATATCGGGAAGGACACTTTCTCCCTCTCTTTTAATAGCACTTCTAAATTAAGGTTCGACAACGACGAGTCCTTGCACCTAATATCCAATAAGACAATTAGTATTTGTGCACGTAATTGTAATCCCATATGGTGAATAAATCAACATTATATCACTTTGAGACTAATAATTAAATATGGCAGCTTACAAGACATAGACTTATGTGACATTGGATCAAAAATGCATGTCTCTTCACACCTGAACTTATTAAGTTCTGTTGGTTATGATTTAAAAGTAGAAATGACCCCCCTTCTCTAGCTTGTTTAATATTTTAGGATCTGAATATATTTATGTCCTGACATCCTCTAAAATTTGCATGTCTCCTTTAAAAAAGATGATGTAGTAGTACCCGTGCTCAAGAGCTGGAGCTAGAAAAATAAAAGTACGAACAAGTTTCAAAAAGTAAATACTGTAAATGTAAACACATGTGTAGTGAAATATTATCGTTTGATGTTCAAATATTGGCAGAAATCTTCATTCAAATCCATTAGCTCTGCTTGAATGAAACGTAATCATAAGTGCGTCTGTCGCACTGTCGTTAACGATAATTAGTTAAAGATTTCATTGCTAAAATACCTATTTTAAATTGTATCCTTATTACAGTGCCATGACGTAGAAAATCAGCGCCCGGAGCGAGAGTATACGACGGCGCCCCCGTACATATGAATGAGGTCGATAGACCAGCCGCGAAGCGCCACCATAGCTGGCGCGAAACGTAAGAAAATTTTCAAAAATAAACCCTGTTTTTCCTTACGTCCATTTAGACAGCCCCCCACCTTGTCAAAATAGATAAAAAATGGTGTCAATGGGGGCTGTCTAAATGGACGTTTTTTTCCTTGATTTTGAGCAGTTTTTATTACTTTTTTCCTTCCAGTATATATATATTCTTATATATATATATTCTTTTTCCGTCCCGAATTTTGCGCTCAATTACGTCCCGGGGCCGGCACCCCGCTTCCCCCAAGCCACGACACTGCGCTTTTAGTCTTCATAATAAACACCAGTTAAATAGAATGAATGACTTCCGATATAGTTTAATATGTAGGATCTTTATTTATTAACTGTTCCAGGTAACTCATGAATTTAAGTTGAATTTCAGTTTAGAGTCCATTTCAGCAGCGAGGCTATGTGAGACGTAGACCTACTGATTAACGTGTAATCCGAACCACATGAGCTCCCGCCGGAAATCGAACAAGGGTCTCCTACACCAAATGCGCGTACGCTAACCGCGTAGCCACGGAGGAGCTCAGATAACTCATGAAGACATTTTATACTGGAAAGAATTCGCTAGGAAACATGGGAGAATTCTGGAAGGAACTGGAACAAGGTTACATCGGGTGTTCTAAAAATAGCGTCCACGGACCACAGAGCACTATTCTACAAACTATAATATATTTGTATACCTTTCAGGATCTTGTCTGGAGGCACGAATTGCACTATGTGGCAACGTCGCAAATAAAGAATCATAGAACTCATCTATCAAATAGTTGCATCGATTCTTTCAGATGGCAGCTAAAGTCGATATAGATCGATACTAGCATCACTTATTAGTGTAGCAATCGATTTTTACTGCTTGATGTAATTGTAGAGTGATGCTAATGGTTCCAAGTTAATATGCGACGTTGCCACATTATGAAATTTTGATTCCCATAGCGTTTGAAGTACGCTCCGAAGGGCAAACCGTCATATAACAACTTCGCTTTATTTTGGCCTATAGAATAGTGCACTGTGGTCCGTGGGCGCCATTTTTAGAACACCTGATATATATTACAGAAATCGTATTACCATTATTAGTCCAGTGTTACTTCCAGACATGTTTTTTGGGGGGCACTGCTCTCCAGAGCTCTGAGAATGCCCTTCCCCGAAGGAGACCAAAATAATACATCTTTAATATAACGAATAGAATAGTACCAGCAGTGCCCCCCGAAACGTTCTTTCTGAAAGAAACACTGGTTATCACGGTGAAACTGCAAGAATCCTGAAAAAAAAAAAAATCAGTAAGGATCAATAGATTCGAACCCAAGATTTCTGGATTGCTAATCACGAACGCGAAACTGTTCACCAAGTGAACGTGAAAATAGTATATACTTATTTACCTATCATTTTCATTTTATTATAATTGGAATACAAAAGCATTATTAGTTGTTCTTCTGGTTGTAAATATGTAAACGGAAATAGTGACTTGGAAGAGATGGACAAGAAAAGAAAACTTGCTTGATTTTGCTTTAAATAAGAACAAATAGTATTTTATCTTAATCTGCGGTTGTACTTTTTTGAAACTCCCGCAAAGTATTACTGAACTATACCATAAAAACTGTACTTTAAAACTGTTTCTATAACCATAACTCTAAAGCTTCAGAGAACGGTAAAGTGTTTTATTGTCATAGGTAGAGGATTTTGTTCAATTTCTTTTATGGACGAGTGACTTGAAAGTAATCATCTAAGATCATTTGAGCGTTTAGAAGAATGGGTGGGGCGAAGGTTGAACTTCCGGCCCGGATTCTGTGCACTGTTACAACTTGGGATTTTTTTACACTTGGTTTGTAATTTAATGATGTAATATACGGGTCACGATGAAAAGAAAATTTTAAACACTGAAAATTCAAAAGTAATGCACTGGTTGAATTCTGCGGTGTCATTCTCACTTATACAATATAATCAAGTTATTTCAAAGGAAATAGGACAAGAGAATTGGTTGGGAACGTGGTGACTCAGTGGTAGAGCGCTCGCCTGTGATGTGTATGGTCCCTGGTTTGATCCTAGCTCGCGCCAAGCGAGCTTTATGGCTGGCAAACACCATGTGTGGATTTTTTCGACGTTCTCCTGTTTCTTCCCACTTTCTTCATTCCACCATACCACGCATTATTATCATCACCGTTTCCCTTAACCTCGAGATATGATCTTGGGACATTAAACTAAAAAATAAAAAAAGTTATTGACAATATCTTTTAAATCCAACTAGTATAAATCAGAATTTAGGAAACCACTTCTTTATACCGGTATATATAAAAGTAACTATATTTGTGACTTAATAATTCTTGAACTACCCGACCGATCTCCATCAAATTTTCAACATAAAATTCTGCCTTGTTATGGTTTCTATTATTTCACTTTGACGGTACAACTTAGGGGAGGGAGAGAAGGAAATATTTAAAAATGATCGCAAATGACTAATATTAGTGTCGAATCCATAGTTTTCAGGGTCACAGAGACGAACAGTGACACTTACGATGTCGTTTAAATCCAAGTTTATCCCTTCATGTCCAAAATGCAAGGAATTCTCCCCGTGCGAAGAACAGTTGTTCTGCTAGTAACCACACTAAACCAATGTGCAAGTAGTTGCGGCAGGATTAATCAACGAGAACTGACATTAAAAGAGAAACAGTAATACTTTATTAGGATTGCAAACAATGTACGAGTCAGTGGCGTATTTAGGGGGCTTCCGGGCTTAAGCCCCCCGAAATTTTACTTACTATAGTAAAGTATATGAAATATCTTGCAGAATTTTCAAATGTTCATGCAAAGTCCCCCCCCCCGATACAAAATCGTAAATACGCCACTGGTACGAGTAATAAAATCTTTAGCTTAACATCCCACTTTCTTCGTACCAGAGGTGACCACTATTTGTTTATTGCAAAGTTCCTTATATGCAATCTGTAAATGGCAGAGATTGGAGAGAAAAGTAACAATTGGACATTTCCATATATAAAAGAATTACTAGACAAGTATACCCTTATGGCATTTGCTATTAAGTTGTATCATCATTCTAAGAGAAATGCTGCATCCTTACTAATCTATTGTCAAATTCTTTCCCTTAGGGTAGAGCTGAAAATAGTATACGGGAATTTTGGACTTTCGGAATCAACTATTATCATAAATAATTTCTCACATGTACAGTAATAATTACAGTTCAAATATTAAATTCATCTTTGATATTTGATGATGAGTTTGTAGGAACCCGAAGACCAAGCGTCCTAGGGTAACAGGATCCAAGGCTCTTGTGGTCAAGAAGTGTGTATAGGTATATCTCTCAGAGACCAAGCGTTCTAGAGAGTGGAGGTGGAGATCAATCGCTAAAAATCGATGCCTTTTGGGTTATCGTGACTCCTTTTACCCAGAAATATTCCTGACTTCATTGATCGTTTCTTGACGATCGTTGACGATGATTGATGACCTGGGCCAGATTCACGGGGGTGGAAAAGTGCATGTTCACCCCTCTTTGTTGTAAATATACACTAACTAAAGTGAGAAGCTAGCAGTAAAAATAGCAATACTTTCCGAAATTTTCTGCTGTCGTGTTTCCATTTGGCCTTAAAACAAAGGGACGTTTTGTAAAATCGATAGTTTAAGTCAATTTTCTAAAAGTTGAAGGAAAAGGATTCACCGTAAACAGATACTTAGCATTTCCAGGGCATTTCCTCATTCACACCACAGATGCCTAAAAGCATTTTAAAAATTCCAATTCAATTCAAATGTACTTGTAGTTATTGGTGCATCCCCCTTAGAAAATCCTGAATCCGACCCTGTTGATGACGTCTTCTTCATGGCTGTCGTCTGAAGTTGTTTACAGCCAGCACGTGGTGTTGGGAGCACGTGCAGAATCTTGCAATATAAAAGAACGTGTATATTGTGTGTGTGTGTGTCCGTGTGATAAGATTTTCATGTAGTAAGAAGTCAACTAGATCCACCAGATTTTTACACACTTAGATTTTCACCAGAGTTAATCACATGTTTTCGATTTTCGACTCGAGGAAGAATTGATTATCACATATTTTGGAGGTTCAAAAAATATTTCAAAAGTCCCTCAAGTTAGAAAACCCAAACTATTCTACCGTGTTACAGATTACATAATGTTCAGTACATACAAAGAAACCGAAACTTCTGCTAGTTATACACAAACGTACTTGTTAAAGAAATGGAAAGTGTATGTATTCGACTAAAATTCGGAATGTATTCGACATCTCGCAGACGAATCATTAATCACAGTTACAAAGTGCAATCTAACATAATATAGAACTACTGATATACGAAAATAGTGAAAAAGAAACAATCAAATCTAAAGAAGTAAGGGCCGGCGAGAGAAAAAATATATGATTTAATAAAAAAGATTTAAGGCGGAAATGTAATAACGTAATGTCCTATAATTAGTTAAATGTTTTTGATAGAGGGTGTTCAACTCTGACTCAAACTTCAGAATTATATTACACTGGACAATCTCTGTATATGAAAGGAGAATTCCTGTCTGAGCAATGCCTAGGGTGAGCTGCTCAAGATATGCACTTGGAATTTTGACAGTATATAGGGTTTGTGACGTACGGTACCATTTCGGTCTGAATCGACGTGAAATGGAGAGAAATGGAAGTTGTAATGTCCATTTCTCGCAATCACTTAAGGTTATAGACATGAAATTTGGTATTTAGATTTCTAATTTAAAATGGTTATACACGTGATTTATTAATGTTTGACGTAGAAAGGGAAGAAGAAGGTGTTGGAAATTTGACGTGGAAGGAATTAACTGAAGATTGCGATTATTGTAATAAGCAGGGTTGAATTCAGGGGGTAGCCCGGGGGGATCTCCCCCCCGAAGAAAATTCATTCCCCCCGGAGAAACTCAAAACATTTCGGTCACAAAATGTAGAAATTACTTCACCCAATTATTTGCTTTCTTTCCGTGTACGTGCAGACGAAATCCGATCTCTCAATATACATATAAATGACGCAGAACCATTCTATATAAATATTAAACATGTAACATCTAAGATAGAACACCAAATAGTCAGTAAAACTTGTATTTCTTAACTCTATAACCGAGTTTGGCAGAACATGAAATTCTTAACTGTTGAAGAAAGGTTTGTATTTTAGTAGGTACTATACTCTCGCCCTATATTATATATTAGTAGGTAGCACTAGCACAGATTGAGATAAGAAAGGAAAGATAGGGAAGATCTTTCGATCATTCCATATGATCTGTGATGTCAGCAGACTTCAGTTCTTGAAAATGTACAGTTCTTGCATTATTTGAAATAGAGCGCCTAAATCCCATTTCTCCTATCGGAAGTAACAGACGTAAATGTTTTTACGATTGTTAAAGTAAACACACTTTTCTTTAATTAAAAATAATTCAGTTAAAGGGTGAGATTCAGAGTGCGTCATTTAGAGGGATCAGGAAGGAACAGTTATCCCTCCTTGGTTAGAGATTTATAGAGAATTTATCAATATGATAGTAGTATATGAGTAAAAGATTGCTATTGAAGGTGATGAAGATCCTGCTCAGTGCCGTGCCATGGGGGAGGGGCAAGCGGGGCGACGGCCCCGGGCGCCGAAGTAATGAAGTAATGGGGCTGTAGAATTCGGGAGGGAAACAGAAAAGAAAAGGAGAAAAGAAAAACAGGAATGAAACACGTGCACATATATAAAATGAAAGGAAAAAAGTAATGAAAAGTGCTCAAAATCAAGGAAAAGCAGGCTTTACTTTTTAAAATTTTCTCATGTTTCACGGCTGGTCTGTCGACCTCACTCATGGTATACGGGTGCCATCGTATACTCTCGCGCCAAGCGCTGATTTTCCACGACACGGCACTAATCCTACCGAAGATTTCGTAAACTAAACTATTGATGCAGTGAAGAAACCAAGGCTAATGTGCTTGATTTAGAATCAGAAGTATGAGAAAGGATGATAACTTTTTGTTAAGATATTCCTATGTATGTTTGTTTTAGGACAAAAAATATTTCAGTTAATTTAAATCTTTTTAAAAACTTCTATATTGGTAACAAACAGTAACTACTGAATATAGGAAATAATAATAAAAATAGTTACTGTAAATAGCAGTTAAAGTTTAGTGTAAAATATTTTTGCCAGTCTTTATTTAATGTTTTAGATAAAATTAAACGGTTGTTTTTTTTTAATTATAATCTCTCATTGAATATCAGCAATTAGTCCAGTGTGCGAATTGAAAAATTTTCCCAGGGGGGATGAATTTCACCCATATGTGCACCCAGTCCTCCCCCCATATATATATATATATATATATATATATATATATATATATATATATATATATATATATATATATATATATATATATATATATACTAACAAGTACAAAACAGTTGAGATGTGAGATCTTTCATAAATTTTCACTCAAGTAATATTTAGGTTAGCTACGCAAAGAAGACCTACTTATCTTTATGTCCACTTAAAAATACTCCAGAGGGGGAAAAAGTTATCCCTGCCAGGGATAAAATTTTTCTTCTCCAGGGTGGGAAAGATTTTTGTCAGGGGGGAAATCCCTGGCATCCCCCCGCCAATTCGCACCCTGAATTAGTCTCAATATTAGGTAAGATGTGGATATGAATGGCATTGTTAAATATGCTGCTTTCTTGCAAAAATACAGAAAAACAATCCTCCCCCCCGAGGAGTTGAAATTCCCCCCCGGGTGAAAATGTCTGAATTCAACACTGGTAATAAGATGTCCATATCTCGAGATTCCCTGAAGTTAGAGACCTGAAATTTGGTATTTAGACTTGCATTTAAAATAATATAATATGTATTTAATAATTTAATATGTATTTAATATACATTGTATTTAATGTATATGTGTTTAATTTAATAATTAGACCCTAAATATGTGTTTTAGCGTTTGTTCATGCTTGACCTAGAAGGGAAGAAAAAGAGTTGGGAGCGGTTCACTAATATCCTCGTACGAGTCATCCAAATTTCGTGGAAAACTTTAAGTATAGGCGAATTGTATACGGGGCATTTTGGATAGTAAGGCCAAACTCAACAGAAGCTAGATCAATCTGAACGCTTGGAAGGAGTTTGAGCAGTAATACCAACCAATTTCTCTGTGAGAACCAGTTCTAGTGCTTATATCGTCGCATGGGAACCAGAGGAACGTAACTCAATTTTCGTAGTTTTACAGGCGAGAGGACAAAAATGTTATTTTCTTAAAAAGATGTGTTTTTAATAAGGTGTTAATTGAGTTACATTACAACAGATGATGGCCAAGGAGAACAGATGGCGTTACGTTCCATTTACACGAAGTGGAGCTTTCAAAATTATGTCCAAACATGAAGAAAACGAAAACCACATTTTTGGAGTTACGTTCCTCTGGTTCTCAGGTGACGATATGTATAGTTTGTTAAAGTCGTTCCTTTTCCCCTTAGAAAATACACTCTCAAAATAATTTGATTTGATTTGCAGTTTAGCGTTCTTTTCTGCAACAAGGCTATGTGAGACGTGGACCTACAGCTTAACATGGAATCCGAACCACACGAGCTCACGCCAGAAATCGAACCCGGGTCTCCCACGCCAAAGGCGCGTACGCTAGCCGCTTAGCCACGGAGAACCTCTCTATAATTTGATGATTATTTTGACCGCTCAGATTTATTTGCAGAAAAACAAGCCTTTGTTTGAGTTCGCCCTTACTACTCGGAGCACCTCATATAAAAGATACAAAAGAAGGAATGCAAAATATTGTCCATCAGAATGCAACCCACGGGGAATATCCAGATCTCCACAAACACTTCTTAAGAGTCTTCATCCCGGCGAAATTAAAATACCGCAAATTTTACAGTAATTATGTGATATCTTCAAACAGATAAAAGATAATCGAAATGTGAAACAAGAGCGCCCTAGACAATATTATTTTACATGAGAAACCGTTATCACGACTCACTTATCTGCTTTCGATTTCGAGCCATTTTGAAAATCGGCACTTATTTTCGCGTTTCTAAACAGCTGAAAACGGAAAGCCACTAGGTGACTTGTGATAACGGTACCTCACGCAAAATAATATTGTCTAAGGCGCTCTTGTTCCAGATTTCAATTATATTTTATCTATTTGAAGATATCACATAATTACTGTAAAATTAGCGGATTTTAATTTCGCCGGGATGAAGACTCTTAACTCAATATACATTTCTACACTTTCTCAATAAAACTATAATTATTTAACAGAGAAATGATTGATGTAGCATAAAAATTTGATTTTAAACTTTATCTGTGCTCTTATAAAAGCATTTTAGTTCTATCATTTTACCCCTGAAAATATAGGTGGAAGTATTTTACAATTACTTTTCGTCATTTCAGGTGCAGAATACTTGTTCAATACTATACACACGTAGCGGCTTGTAATATTGGACACCAACCCTCCAAAGTCTGGAACCCTCCCCAACAAAAATTCTGGATGCGCCCCTGTTGCTCACAGTAGCATGTGGGAAGATTCCACTGGTATAAGATACAACACGCACTACTAACAGCGCTGACATGAACAATAATATCATATTTTGCTGTATTATTGATGAAACAAATCTGAAATAGACAAAAGTGATAGTTGGTAGTTATTCATAGTATTATTCTATGACATGCAAACACAGGATGGTAGAAAGGGGAATGGACCACGGATGCTGTTGATACCATCCACACAACCGCCAGTTGACCTTGCATGGTGAAGGTCCTGATAGCTACAACACGCATGCCACAAAAACTCTTTTTATTTTCCTCAGAAAGTGAGTTTATTTCCCTCCGGAAAAGGTGTATCCTAAATTTAGATATGTGTGTTATAGTGTTACCTATTGTGTTACTAGTATTGTATATGCATTTGTTTGATATAAAATGGATTGAAATATTTAGTTTTAAGTTCAAAAATATTTAGTTTAGCATCTTCTATGCACTATAGAACGAAAATAAATAAATACATAAATATACCGGTACGGTATATAGATAAATACACGGTACGTAGATAAATAAATTTCAGTACATAGATAAATATACGGCATATAGATAAATAAACATACGATACATCGATAAATAAATATACGATACATAGATAAATATACGGTACGTAGATAAATAAATATATGGTACACAAAGAATTATAAGGTACACATTTGATCATAGTGTTGTTTTTCTCAGCTGTTCTCGTTTGCCGTCTGCGAAATCGCTATTGCAAAATTAAAGAAACAAAGAGTATTTAAAATTTTGTTTCCTGCTTGAAAAAGTGACAACGAAAGTTTACCAAATGCTTCAACAGATTTTTCAAGAAGAATGATAATGAGCCTCACATAAGTTTTCGAGTGGATAGGGCGTTTTAAACATGGTGAGATGAGTGTTAAAGGTCATGCTCGTCCTGGACACAAGGGCGCCGATTTCTCTGTAAATTTTGGGGGGGGGGCATCCAGATGCAGAAAGGATATATTAGGATTTTAAGACAAATTACATTCAAATTATACCAAATATTGTATATTCATAAATACAATGTGAGGGGACCCACATGAGCTCTGGGGGGCCCGGGCCCCCTCGGCCCCCCAGGATCGGCACCCTTGCCTGGACACCCTTCATCATCTCGAAAAGACGAAAACAACAACAACAACAATAATAATAATAATAATAATAATAATAATAATAATAATAATAATAATAATAATAATAATAATAATAATAATAATAATAATAATAATAATAATAATAAAGGCAAAAACTCAATGAAGATCGTCGTTTCTTGACGATCAGCCAGGACTTGAAAAATCAGACTGAAAGTGACTCAAACTTTTTGACCAAGATCATTAAAGGTGATGAGAGTTGGTATTACGAACGACTCTGGGACCAAGCAAGGGTTTAGCCAATGAAAACCCCCGACTTCCAAGACAAAAAAAAAAAAAAAAAAAAAAAAGTGAATTCTAATATTAGAACAATGATCTTTTTTATGTTCGTGAAATTCGGAACCGAGTATTTGTCCCACCCTCCTCCCGGCCAGACTGTTAACCAGCATTTATCTTTGGAAGTTTTAAGACGTTGTGGGAGACTGTGCGGAGGATACGCCTGGAACTCTGGCGATCAGATGACTGGTTTCTTTACCATGACAACGCCCCCCACACACGTCCTTGTCTGTAAACCTCTACTTGGGCTCTCAGAGATAGGCCATTGATACCCACCCTCCGTATTCGCAGACCTAGGTCTATGAGATTTTTTTCTGTTCCGAAGAACGAAAAAAAATCTAAAAGAGAATTGTTTTGATGATGTGAAAGACTGTAAAACCAGCATCACAGAAGATACTGGACGTTATCAAAGTTGAAGAGTTTCAGAGGTGCTTTAGGGGGAAAAAGACTGGAGTAATAGGTTTACATTGGATCTAATGAAGAGTACTTTTTAGAAAACTGGAAGAATTTTGTAAAAAGAAATTAGAATAAAATAAAAATAAACTTAATAAATTATTTTTTTAGAACAGAAGACCGTTTTTTTTTTGGGGGGGGGGTCCCTTCTCGTATGCATACTGTTTGTAATTTCTTGATAATGAGTAAGCTGTCTGGAAGTGGAATGTGTGCATTTAAATTGAATCGAATAATTACAGTAAATTAAGTCAGTTGTTTCTACATAAATCAAAGTCGTTCAACATGAGTTATTCAGTCGCAAAGGTGAAACGTTTCTGGTTTGGAGTGACTTGGAGAGAGTTACGTTTTCTCTATGCGAAACTGTATCCAAATTATTCCATTAGTTTCGGAGCTATCAATAAACGAATATTGATTGATTGATTGATTTAGATACATCCTTTGTCAGCAGCAAGGCTATATTTATTTATTTATTTATTTATTTCAATGCCCTTGACAGAGCTATATGCTCCATTTAACAAGTTGCAAATAAAAGAATACATGATTATGACAAAAGCTGGACAAAATCTTCAGTCTAAACCAGGTTTTGACTCGTGGTTTTCCAATGAAACCTTACATAGGATTACATGTTCGAAAGGTACGTTTTCTAGGAGGGGGAAATAAAAGAATATGTCACTCCATTTGTGAGTGTAATTTGTTTCACCGTACAAGATTCGAATGGTGTAGAATTGTCTTCATTCTTACCAACTCTCATCATCTCAAACAAAAGAAAGAAAAATGAAACACAATTAGTACTTGGAGTGACAAGGGACTTTCTCCACAGTACAACGAAAACAAACACCCATCCAAAATGTTTTCTTGTGAGTTACATGTAAGTAAAACAGCAAGGAAAACAATAGAAACACGTTTGGATACACTCACACCCAGTTATAACTTTCAATCACAGACAAAAATTTGTAAATTGGGCAGTTGTTAAAAAAAAAAAAAAAAAAAAAAAAAAGAGTATTTAAAATGACTTGAAAATTTGCATCACGAAGATTGAACCGGACATTGCTGCACTAGTGAAATGACACCATGTTCAGGAATCTCACTATCGTTCAATTTTAATTGTATTTTCAATATGCAGTTTTTGTTGCATTTGTATTTTTCTCGTATTTCAATTTGCAGTTCTCGTTAGTGCAATATCGTACCTTTTTCATTTAAATTGATTTTTAAACAATTCTGCGCTTGTTGAAAACGTTTAGTAGAAATATGTTTTGTTGTTCTTAACAGTATGTATAAAAAAAATGTGCATATCAGAATAAAATTCAAAATAATACTTAAAAATATTTTCCAGTATTAGATTCTAATTATATTTATCTCTTCCGCTTATCTTCGCAATACACATGAAGCCCTCTTGCGACCCCAGGTTGAGAAAACCCTGATTCAAGATATAGTATCTCCATCAGCACCGACGCTATATTAGATGTGGACCAAGAGCTTAAGTGGGATCTGAATCACGTATGTATATATACTGTGATAAACACTAAACTGATACTGAGAAGGGATAGCAGTGGATTGTTCTCTGGTGTGAAAATTCCTAGTTCGTCTCAGGGAATTTTTACTTCCGGTAGACACCAGGTGACGTTGGTTGTCGCGTAGTGCTTCCGTTTCTTCCTATTTTCATTCCAGGCACTCTTCCGTCATCATTCACATGCAAGGGTGCCGATTTCTCTGTAAAATTATGGGGGCCATTCAGATGTAGAAGGTATATATATGAAGATTTTAAGACAAATTGCACTGAAATTATGCCAAACATTGTATATTTATAAATACAATAGGGGCCCACATGAGTTTTAGGGGGGACCGGGCCCTCTCGGCTCCGCCAGGATTGGCGCCCTTGTTCACATGTATTACTCATACATCGCTTTAGCCTACATTCCTAAGCGTAAACTTGGAATAGTAAAATAAAAACATTATTTTATTGCAGTTGGGCGCGGACTGGGATGAAAATTTCACTGTGGAACAATTCCAGCAACCGACCCCTTTCAAAAACAGTAGCCCCTATTTTTTTGTTACAAAATAATAATTTTTATAATTTTATATTTTTGAATTGTTCCTTTATAAATTAAGGAATATACGCTCTTGTATATGAAACTATATTCAATTCGAGGTAGATCTACTTCGTGGTTCAAGCAAAACAAAAGTTAGGGAGTTTGTTGGTTGTTATATATTTTAGCAAGTTTTATGAAGCTGTAAAGTGAATTAGAAATATGAGCACATAGCTACAGCCAGACATTGATACATACGTACATATCTTTCAGATTATATTTTCAAATTATGAGTAATTTTTTTTTTTTTCAGGACATCACTTTTCTGAGCTACACGATCTATGATGTCTACATCAATATATTGAAACGTTTCCTTTTCCATTGACATAAACATAAAGGATTTCAACTTATCCTGTGATAGAGTCGTTCTTAGTCTTTTTTTTTTTTTTTTTTTTTTTTAATGAACTTCAATGACAGAAAAGCCTCTCTCGCTTGCTACCTGTGTAAAAGAAAGTGTGAGCATGTACTTGTAGGCAAATTCTATGTTACAATAAGTTCCTGTTAAAATATTATACATACACAAAAATCTAACAACAAACCTAACAGTCCTGACATGAAAGTAGTAATGGGGTTACTTTACCGCACTCTCGATTATCCAATTTGGGTCCCCATGGACCATAGTGAATGAATCAGGGATGCTTTGGCCCGGGATTACGTCACCTATTGAAATTTTGCTTATGCTTATTCAGGGGCCATGCACGTTGGTGTAAATGTGTCAGAGGTACCTTGGCCCTGCTATGACGTCATAGAATTGGGAGTATTGGATCAGAGGTCATGATGATTCTTTAAAATTACTAAAAATATGGTCTTGATGATTCATTACGTTATGAAATAGTACAGGTTTACGAATGCTTTCGTTCCCTTTTATAGCATAAAATTTGGAGTTTGTTATATCTTTGATGAGATGGACTAACACTTGTGCAAATGAAATCTTTAGTTTTACGTCCCACGCTTATGCAGTTTAGGCTAAAGGAGACGGTGACGATAAGAAATGAATGAAAGTGTGGGAGAAAGTTGGAGCATAATGTTGTCCACCACAAAACTATTTCGTGGAGTTTGAACCAGGGACCACATACAGCAGAGGTGAACGCTGTACCATTGAGCCACCGCACCTCTACCGGTATGAATGAATTAGAGGTAGTTGGTTCGAGCTAATATGTTCGTTTGACGTCACTGAACTGGGATCTTTAGCTTGGAACTTATGATGACTTGTTTCGTTCCCTTTTATGGGTATAAAATTACCAAAACAAGGTTTGATCTCTTTCTTGATGACCTATTACATTATGAATTAGTAGACCTCAGTAATAGTATAAATTAGTATTAATATGAAACTCGAAAACTTTGGAGTTCCTTTGTGGCTAACCGGTTAGCGTATGCGCCTTTAAAGTGGGAGACCAGGGTTCGATTCCCGGAAGAAGCTCATGCGGTTCGGATTGTTATCCCTTTGATGAGATGGACTAACACTGGTGCAAATGAAAAATCTTTAGTTTTACGTCCCACGATTATGCCGATTATGCTAAAGGAGACGGTGACGATGAGAAAGGAATGAAAGTGTGGGAGAAAAATGGAGCATAATGTTGTCCACCACAAAACTATTTTCTCGGGGGTTTGAACCAGGACCCTATACAGCAGAGGTGAACGCTTTACCACTGAGCCACCACGTCCCTTACTGGTGCGAATGAAGTAGAGGTATTTGGTTTGAGCTAATGTGTTTGTTTGACGTCGGGCTGACCCTATTTCACTTTTGGGGCCCACATGGACCATAGCGAATGAGTTAGAGATGTTTTGGTTTGGGATTGCATTACCTATTGAAATTTTGCTTATGTTTACTCAGGGGGCAGGGGTCACTCAGGCCACATAAGATCACCTTGATTTACATCAGGAGTTGGGGGGGTGGGAGGGCAGTATCGGACCTCGTTCCCTTTGATGATTATTGATTTTGGAGCCTTATTACGTTATATGGAGGCGTATTTAAAATTTCCTTAAATTTGATAAGTACTTTGTGATCCACTTTGTTCCGCTTCAGGGGTGAACATGGATACCTTGCAATCATTCCGAGTTCGATTCTTGGTGCTAGTTTAGGAAATGTTGAATTTAACGTCCCCAGCGAAAACGATGGTGATGAGAAATGATAGGACGAAACAGGAGAAAACATGTTCCCTTTTAGGGGTACAAAATTGCCAAAATATAAACGTAAGCAATACGTTGTACCACGTGTTTGGTCTTTTGGCCCAATTTATCCTCTTGGATGAGGTCCTATTACCTTATATAGTTATATGGGCGTATACAGGGGTTCATTATCTTTCATAAGATATGGGTATATTTGTGCACTCCTTTAAAATTTGGGTGGAGTACTTTGGCCACAAACTTCAGTTTTGGAAATTGCCCAATTTAAACATTTGGTATAATAGTATAGGGCTCTAATATATATTATTATAAATTTGGGTGGTCCACCTCGTTCCTTTTAGGGGCACAAAATTACCAAATTTTACTACAACCATGTGTTTGGTATTTTGGCTCATTTTATCACCTTGGATGAGGTCCTATTACCTTATATAGTTATATGGACGTATACAGATGTCCATTTCCTATTATAAGACATAGGTACATTTGTGCACCCTGGGAGGAGTACCATAGCACACCCCTTAAATTTTGGAAATTTTTTCTAGTTTAAGCATTCGGTATTATACTACTGGACTCTAATATGTATCATGGTAAATTTGGGTGGTTCACTTCGTTCCGTTTTAGGGGTACAAAATTGTCAAAATATAAACATAAGCAATATGAAGTACCACGTGTTTGTTTTTTTTTATCCAATTTATCCTCTTGGATGAGGACCTATTACCTTATATGGTTATATGGTCATGTATAGGGGTCTATTCCCTATCATAAGACATAGGTACATTTGTGCACCCCTTGAAATTTTTGGGAATGGTACCTTGGCCCACGCCTTAAATTTTAGAAATTGCCCAACCACGTGTTTGGTCTTTTGGCCTAATTTATTCTCTTGGATGATGTCCTATTACATTATATGGTTATATGGTTATATATAGGCGTCTATGCCCTATCATAAGACATAGGTACATTTGTGCACCCCTTTAAAATTTGGGATGGGGTACTCTGGCCCACCCCTTAAATTTTGGAAATCGACCAATTTAAACATTTGGTATAATAGTATAGAATCCTAATATAGATCACTATAATACCCCTATGCACTCCTCTTAAGCTTTTTGATAAGAGAGAACCACGATACTTTAAGGTTACCTTCTTGGTCTTGGTGTTAGTTCATGTAATTTATATTTTAAATAACATTGACGGTTTAGTTAAAATCATCTCAAAATATTTTAGCCAAAATTTTTCAGTGAGTGCAAAGAGGGAATTGTTTCACGGTTAACCGCCAAACGTTATCCGGTTTTTAACTATTCGATTAAAAAATTATCGGTTTTTAACTATTTGATTAACAAATAAACGGTTTTTAACTATTCGATTAAATTTTGAGTCCACTAATTTCCAGTTATTACAAAAATTCAAGTGAAAATTTGAAACTAAATTTTCGAAATCAAATTTTTCAAATCAAAAATATTCAAACTGAAATTTTCGAATTAAAAACAAAAAACTAAACTTTTCGAACAAAAAAGTTGAAATCAATATTTTCGAATTCAAATTTTTAAACAAAAGAAATCAAACTGAAATTTTTGAATTATATACATCGAACCAAAATTTGAAATAAAACTTTTCGAATTCAACTTTTTAAACCAAACAATTTCACACTGAAATATTTTGAACTTGAAATTCTAAACTAAAATTTTCGAATCAAAACATTTCAAACCAATTTTAGAACTAGAAAGTTGAAACTAAATTTTTCGAACAAAAAAAATTGAAAAAACTTTTCGAATTCAATTTTTTTCAAACCACACGATTTCACACTGAAATTTTTGAACTAGAAATTTTTAAATTAAAATTTTCGAAAAATGAAATCAAAATTTTTGAACCAAAACATTTCAAACCAATTTTAGAACTAGAAAGTGGAAACTAAAATTTTCGAATTAAAAGTTTCAACCTGTTTTCGAACTAAAAATTTTATAACGAAATTTTCAAATCAAAATTTTGGACCTAAAATTTCAAAACCAAAATTGTCGAACTGAAAGTTAAAGTTTCGAACAAAAGAAATTATTCGAAATTTTTAAACAAACTTCTTGAAAATATTTAACCATAGCCGTTTACTGCTTTTAAAAATTTAATTGTCTTGAAGAAATATTTTGGACTAAGTTTTCAGAGATGAACCGTTTGATAAGCCATAGCCAGACCGAGACATTGATATTGCTTGAAATGAAGTGTAATGAAGCTTTATTTCATCAGACAGTACTAACTTACGATCCGTTTTAGTGCATTTTGGTTTCAGATCAACGGCCAGCCATAATCGGACTTTTTTTTTCGTAACATCATGAAAGTACGCAAAGCTTAGGCGCTACGCTACGTAAAAACCCGAATCTCTACCACAGAACAAACATAAACGCATATTTCAAGACCTTGAATCGAACCTGGGACCATTTTAAGAAAAGGTTACTTACCACAGCGATTCCCCTCTGATGAGATCAATCGACCCAGCCAATCTCTTGAAACAATATTATACTGTAAACTGATCGACTTTCAATTTAAAGAAATCTTAATTTTGCATTTGAAATCACTCAGTTTTGTCACCGGTAAAGAATGCAGCATTTGCAGATTTGTTTTGCGTCATCATTCGAAGCTCAGTTTGCTTCGTGTTCTGCAATAGGATTTCTTGAAAACGTGTTTGTGATGTTAGTTTGATTTCTTCCCTGAGATACGATACCAGTGTTGTGCCGTTCTACTATTAAGGATCGCTGTTTCACAACAGTGCGTAAACTTCATTCGTCAGTCTTTCCATGAAACTTTATCGTACAGCTGATGCTGACCCTTGCAGAAATCATCTTAACCGACCTTGCCACAGGAAGTCGCATTTGTTTTCATTACGAAATCCAACCATTCAACCTATCTTGAGTTGTACTTTGTTATTACAGGAGAGGGAGAGAGGGAGAGGGAGACAGAGAGCGGTAGATGTTTAATGTCAATCTGTTGAACATCTTAGCATTTTGTTTTGTTTTGTTCTAAGGAGTACCAAGCATGATTGATTTTAAGGTTTCTTGATCTCATCAGATGGGAATCACTGTGGTAAGTAACCTTTTCTTAAAATGGTCCCAGGTCCGATTCAAGGTCTTGAAATATGCGTTTATGTTTGTTCTGTGGTAGATATTTGGGTTTTTACGTAGCGTAGCGCCTAAGCTTTGCGTACTTTCATGATGTTACGAAAAAAATAAGTCCGATTATGGCTGGCCGTTGATCTGAAACCAAAATGCACTAAAACGGATCGTAAGTTAGTACTGTCTGATGAAATAAAGCTTCATTACACTTCATTTCAAGCAATATCAATGTCTCGGTCTGGCAATGGCTTACCAAACGGTTCATCTCTGAAAACTTAGTCCCAAATATTTCTTCAAGACAATTAAATTTTTAAAAGCAGTAAACGGCTATGGTTAAATATTTTCAAGAAGTTTGTTTGAAAATTTCGAATAATTTCTTTTGTTCGAAACTTTAACTTTCAGTTCGACAATTTTGGTTTTGAAATTTTAGGTCCAAAATTTTGATTTGAAAATTTCGTTATAAAATTTTTAGTTCGAAAACAGGTTGAAACTTTTAATTCGAAAATTTTAGTTTCCACTTTCTAGTTCTAAAATTTGGATTGAAATGTGTTGGTTCAAAAATTTTGATTCTATTTTTCGAAAAATTTTAGCTTAAAATTTCTAGTTCAAAAATTTCAGTGTGAAACTGATTGGTTTCAAAAATTTGAATTCGAAAATTTTAGTTTCAATTTTCTAGTTCAAAAATTTGGACAAATGTTTTGGTTCGAAAATTTTGATTTCATTTTTCGAAAATTTTAATTTAAAAATTTCTAGTTCAAAAATTTCAGTGTGAAATCGTGTGGTTTGAAAAAAATTGAATTCGAAAAGTTTTTTCAATTTTTTTTGTTCGAAAAATTTAGTTTCAACTTTCTAGTTCTAAAATTGGTTTGAAATGTTTTGATTCGAAAATTTTAGTTTAGAATTTCAAGTTCAAAATATTTCAGTGTGAAATTGTTTGGTTTAAAAAGTTGAATTCGAAAAGTTTTATTTCAAATTTTGGTTCGATGTATATAATTCAAAAATTTCAGTTTGATTTCTTTTGTTTAAAAATTTGAATTCGAAAATATTGATTTCAACTTTTTTGTTCGAAAAGTTTAGTTTTTTGTTTTTAATTCGAAAATTTCAGTTTGAATATTTTTGATTTGAAAAATTTGATTTCGAAAATTTAGTTTCAAATTTTCACTTGAATTTTTGTAATAACTGGAAATTAGTGGACTCAAAATTTAATCGAATAGTTAAAAACCGTTTATTTGTTAATCAAATAGTTAAAAACCGATAATTTTTAATCGAATAGTTAAAAACCGGATAACGTTTGGCGGTTAACCGTGAAACAATTCCCTCTTTGCACTCACTGAAAAATTTTGGCTAAAATATTTTGAGATGATTTTAACTAAACCGTCAATGTTATTTAAAATATAAATTACATGAACTAACACCAAGACCAAGAAGGTAACCTTAAAGTATCGTGGTTCTCTCTTATCAAAAAGCTTAAGAGGAGTGCATAGGGGTATTATAGTGATCTATATTAGGATTCTATACTATTATACCAAATGTTTAAATTGGTCGATTTCCAAAATTTAAGGGGTGGGCCAGAGTACCCCATCCCAAATTTTAAAGGGGTGCACAAATGTACCTATGTCTTATGATAGGGCATAGACGCCTATATATAACCATATAACCATATAATGTAATAGGACATCATCCAAGAGAATAAATTAGGCCAAAAGACCAAACACGTGGTTGGGCAATTTCTAAAATTTAAGGCGTGGGCCAAGGTACCATTCCCAAAAATTTCAAGGGGTGCACAAATGTACCTATGTCTTATGATAGGGAATAGACCCCTATACATGACCATATAACCATATAAGGTAATAGGTCCTCATCCAAGAGGATAAATTAGATAAAAAAAAAAAAAAAACACGTGGTACATCATATTGCTTATGTTTATATTTTGGCAATTTTGTACCCCTAAAACGGAACGAAGTGAACCACCCAAATTTACCATGATACATATTAGAGTCCAGTAGTATAATACCGAATGCTTAAACTAGAAAAAATTTCCAAAATTTAAGGGGTGTGCTATGGTACTCCTCCCAGGGTGCACAAATGTACCTATGTCTTATAATAGGAAATGGACATCTGTATACGTCCATATAACTATATAAGGTAATAGGACCTCATCCAAGGTGATAAAATGAGCCAAAATACCAAACACATGGTTGTAGTAAAATTTGGTAATTTTGTGCCCCTAAAAGGAACGAGGTGGACCACCCAAATTTATAATAATATATATTAGAGCCCTATACTATTATACCAAATGTTTAAATTGGGCAATTTCCAAAACTGAAGTTTGTGGCCAAAGTACTCCACCCAAATTTTAAAGGAGTGCACAAATATACCCATATCTTATGAAAGATAATGAACCCCTGTATACGCCCATATAACTATATAAGGTAATAGGACCTCATCCAAGAGGATAAATTGGGCCAAAAGACCAAACACGTGGTACAACGTATTGCTTACGTTTATATTTTGGCAATTTTGTACCCCTAAAAGGGAACATGTTTTCTCCTGTTTCGTCCTATCATTTCTCATCACCATCGTTTTCGCTGGGGACGTTAAATTCAACATTTCCTAAACTAGCACCAAGAATCGAACTCGGAACGATTGCAAGGTATCCATGTTCACCCCTGAAGCGGAACAAAGTGGATCACAAAGTACTTATCAAATTTAAGGAAATTTTAAATACGCCTCCATATAACGTAATAAGGCTCCAAAATCAATAATCATCAAAGGGAACGAGGTCCGATACTGCCCTCCCACCCCCCCAACTCCTGATGTAAATCAAGGTGATCTTATGTGGCCTGAGTGACCCCTGCCCCCTGAGTAAACATAAGCAAAATTTCAATAGGTAATGCAATCCCAAACCAAAACATCTCTAACTCATTCGCTATGGTCCATGTGGGCCCCAAAAGTGAAATAGGGTCAGCCCGACGTCAAACAAACACATTAGCTCAAACCAAATACCTCTACTTCATTCGCACCAGTAAGGGACGTGGTGGCTCAGTGGTAAAGCGTTCACCTCTGCTGTATAGGGTCCTGGTTCAAACCCCCGAGAAAATAGTTTTGTGGTGGACAACATTATGCTCCATTTTTCTCCCACACTTTCATTCCTTTCTCATCGTCACCGTCTCCTTTAGCATAATCGGCATAATCGTGGGACGTAAAACTAAAGATTTTTCATTTGCACCAGTGTTAGTCCATCTCATCAAAGGGATAACAATCCGAACCGCATGAGCTTCTTCCGGGAATCGAACCCTGGTCTCCCACTTTAAAGGCGCATACGCTAACCGGTTAGCCACAAAGGAACTCCAAAGTTTTCGAGTTTCATATTAATACTAATTTATACTATTACTGAGGTCTACTAATTCATAATGTAATAGGTCATCAAGAAAGAGATCAAACCTTGTTTTGGTAATTTTATACCCATAAAAGGGAACGAAACAAGTCATCATAAGTTCCAAGCTAAAGATCCCAGTTCAGTGACGTCAAACGAACATATTAGCTCGAACCAACTACCTCTAATTCATTCATACCGGTAGAGGTGCGGTGGCTCAATGGTACAGCGTTCACCTCTGCTGTATGTGGTCCCTGGTTCAAACTCCACGAAATAGTTTTGTGGTGGACAACATTATGCTCCAACTTTCTCCCACACTTTCATTCATTTCTTATCGTCACCGTCTCCTTTAGCCTAAACTGCATAAGCGTGGGACGTAAAACTAAAGATTTCATTTGCACAAGTGTTAGTCCATCTCATCAAAGATATAACAAACTCCAAATTTTATGCTATAAAAGGGAACGAAAGCATTCGTAAACCTGTACTATTTCATAACGTAATGAATCATCAAGACCATATTTTTAGTAATTTTAAAGAATCATCATGACCTCTGATCCAATACTCCCAATTCTATGACGTCATAGCAGGGCCAAGGTACCTCTGACACATTTACACCAACGTGCATGGCCCCTGAATAAGCATAAGCAAAATTTCAATAGGTGACGTAATCCCGGGCCAAAGCATCCCTGATTCATTCACTATGGTCCATGGGGACCCAAATTGGATAATCGAGAGTGCGGTAAAGTAACCCCATTACTACTATGAACGAATACACTTTTTCTTCAGAGTGAAGTCATCCGGAGAGATATGTGTTGTTCCTCTTCTAATTCCATTACATCATATTCATCTATAGGGGGCTCAGTCTCTCCCAATGATTAGCTAAACTGGTCATTTCCGTTCTTAATAGATCTGCTGTGATATGTGACTTAAAATATGGCAATGTCTTAGCTAAATGTTCAAATGCAGGTGATTGAAGTCCTCTGCTTCTAATATCTTGGAAACATTTTGGATCAAGACTAGCTAGGTCAGAAAAAAAAATGATTGTTCAATAGGCCTAGATTTAAAAAAAAAAATGTTTTACAGATATAGCCTACATCTTTTGATTTGGTCATACTGTCCTGTTTGAAATTCTTTTAGATCTACCGGTCCCTTGAAATTGTAATGGACCGGCCCCTGTGGAAAGCTCCACAACTCCACTATAGCCAGTCCGCCTCTGATTGCAGTCTATTAAAAAGTACACTGTTACCTTCGAATTTTTCATCTAGTGGAAAAAATTTGAATAACCAGAAGAATTCTGTTTACTGATTTCTGGACTATAAAAATATTTGTTGGACACTTGGTACTTTTCATTGGTCCTCAACGGAGGTTTTAACGCGCTCAGAGGGTGTTCTCGTTTCCAAAGAGGGTGTTGGAACAAGAAAAGGGTGATAGACTATGTACGGGGCGTTTGAGATTTCATCATCTGTTAGGATTTTTTTTTTTTTTTTTTACTATTGGGAAAATGGAATTAAGCATTTTATAAATTATCAGAAGTGTAGAGCTTTTTACAAATAATAATAATATACTGAATAGCACATTTAAATTCTTTTAACCCGGATCCGCCCAGAATTTTCTTTTCGTGTGATATGATGATGCCGCTTATAGTATTTCTTCTTGATGAGCATTTATGACAAATTTTGAGATTTTTATGAGGATCGGTTTTCAACGTGCAGAGGGAAGGGGTGTGACATATTTGTTACATTGAGCGGTTATCATGTTAATTCGTAAATATGGTAACTTTTGGCTTCTTTTGCATAATCAATTATTTATTTATACACGTCTTGAACTAGCTGTAACAATGATTTTTTCTCAATTTAGCATGTATGCAGACTCCAACGTTACATTTTACACGTTTGTTCTCACAACTGCCTTGCGATGATCTGAAGCACTTCTTCGCATTTTTTGTCAGAAATTGCAGCCACAAAATGATTTTTTTTTCCATCGTAGCGGATTTCCATACGCGCCTCCACACCAGTAGATTCAACCATTATGCGCTGATATCTTGGGAATGATTTGTAGCGTGTTATAACACATTTTAGTGCATACACAAACACAAACACACATACACATACATACATACAAACTGGGACATATACAGGTATATATCACTGTGTAACGGCCCGTTATTTTATAACGATCTGTTAATAATCAAACAATTTATATTCGTTGTTGTTATTTAATTTATTTTATGTGGCAGTATCCTTAGTAACATTAAAATTTTAGTTTATACGTTACGAATAATGGTATGCACTGTATAACTAGAAAGTCTTGTCATCTCCTTGAATACTATTTCCCTATTTCAACATTAGATTAGGCTTTGCTAGAAGAAATATTATATGGCTATAACAAATTGATTTTAATCCAATCGGAAAAGTTTATAAAATATAATACCTATTGTGATTTTACTGATTTTACGGTAGTTTGAGAAAAAATAGAAGCGTTACAACTGTATGAGGCTTCATACTTTTAGAACTGATCAAGGTCGTATAGCTAGCTGGAGTTTGGGATGCTACAAAAAATTATAATTTTTAATCATTAATCTGTATTAAAATTTAATCTGGACCAATGATATGACCACATTTAAAAAGCATTAAAATATTTTCCCAAATCACATCATCCAGAAACTTCAGGCAAAGCAAAAAAATGTGGGCCTGGCCCCCTAGTTTCCCTTGGCTACGATTCCGGAGCCGATCCTACATAGAAACAACGTATGCAGAAAAAATTGTTTTTGTTCAAAACAAATGAGAAAGTGAACCTACCGTGTCCATGGCTATCTCATTATCTCTGTAAGAAGGCAAATTTAATCTATAGCTGCCACAGGCATAACTAGACATCCATACAACCAGAACATCCACAGAAGCAAAGCTCTAACACTCATAATTATTTTACTTAAAGAAAATAACGCGATAATTTTATCTGAATTTTTACGTACATCCATTGATATTATCAGAAGTAAGGGGTCTTGCTCCCCAGCAAAATATCCTAGTTACGCCAATGATAGAAAGAAGTACGTTTCAATTCCTACATTACTTTTTAAGAAGTCTAGCAACTAATAAAAAATATAATGACAAGGAAGTATAAAGTAAGGAACAATTTATTTGCATAAACTTTAGATCTTGGGGGTGTTCTGCCCCTTAAGTCACCTGTGCATAGAAGAGCTGTTATTTTTTTAAAACGGCTATACGTAGCTTGTGTTACAGCACTGAAAGTAACATATTTGTATGGAAAATCAAGAACGTAAACAGGCGCACGACGACAGTTGGCTGAGCACCGTAAAACTGAAATGATAACATAAGCGCTCAATGTAACATATATGTAACAGCATAATTTACAAGGACACAAAATCAAAACGTGCAAATAAAAATAGCGATCTGAAAAATAGACTACTCTTTAGACCCTTCTGCGAAATGGAACATATAGCCATCCAAGAAATAGAAAAATAAGTAATTACCTAAGACGTGTGTGCTCAGCTCTCATATCGAGAAGCTGTATATAACTACGACAATCTTCTGTTCATGTTGGTATCATTTGACACAACTTTTGTTCCCATACAGCAAAACAGCTTGTAGCAATGACTCATATCTACTTATCTTTCTTGAGTTACATATATGTTACATTGGGCAGATCAGGGTTAAGAGATTCGACTGCAGAAAATTGCTTATCGCTATATATACTGTATTACCATTATTGTTCTATGGCGGCAAATGTTGAAACCGGAAACCTTTAATCTGAACCACTTCCGGTTTGAATAGAAGGTCAATGTAGAAGGCGGAATCTATTCTTGGTAGGCTGAATCAATTGCTAAAAACTGCATCTCGATATCCTTTACCATTTTTGCTCTCTGAAAACCAATTTTGAAACCGGAAATAGTACTAAATTTCAACCACTTCCGGTTTTGGTAGAATGTTGTAAGTTGTGATGGTATGTTCTCTTATGAAGCTGCGCGACAGAGTGTTTGGCAACCACTAGCCTAAGGCATTCATTAAATCATGGTTAAACGATTCTGAAATTGGCGGTTCAATAGTACAAGAGGTATATATAGTAACGAACCGATGTTATTCTACATCCGAAAGGACGATAAATACTTGATACCTGGCAATCCTAATGTAGACTGTTTTCATAAGGAAAGAAACAGTATATATGAAATATAAGATCAAATATTTATAGGAGAACAATTGCTTTCATGAGGAAATATTAGTTAATATATAACATAAGTACGTCAAACTGAAGTCACTGCCTTAACAGTATTTTTCAACTCCTGATGTATCTTCTCAAAATTGACTATTTTTTTTTTTTTTTTTTTTTAATATTTTTACTTTCCGTCTCCTATATATTTCCAATCAAACCCACCTTATTAAGAAAAAAAGTTGAGAATGCTCCAAGAGCATTGCCAGAACGAACTTAAAAAGAATGGGGAGATGGAGCGGAAAGGATAACTGTCATTGTTTCTACATGTAAAAGTAAATCCTTTTATCCGCACCTTCTCTTTCTCGCAAAATATCATCTCTCTATGACTTAAGGTTCCTGAAATATGGCTCCTTAAATTTTCTGAAATTCGAACTTTTTTTTTTAACAATATCTGAGGAACGGTGGCCAGTTGGTATACCAAAATGTTCACCATCCTCTTAGATATTGATCAACACCAATATGATCTCTCTATGACTTACGGTTCCCGAGATATGGCTCCTTAAATCTCCGGAAATCGGCCATTGTTTTTGGCCAATATCTCGGGAACGGTAAGAGTGACACGAAAAATTCCATCGCTATCTCAGATAGTTTTTGATGCTTTATCAAATGGAGGGCTCAAACTTGAAAAAAATCGCAAATAATAAAGACACACACACAGACAGAGATAGAGAATTTCAGTAACGAACTTTTAAGTTCGTTGAACAGCATAAATTGAAAAGATAAACTTTTTTTTTTTTTTTCAAAATGTGATCCTGGTCTCTCTATTTCAATTATAAGCATATCCTTTAACTCATTAAGATCAGTAATTCTCTTATCTATTCTCTTATTACATCCAACAGTTGTCTGTTACGTAACTAAAGTTTTATTAAGCAATCGTACAAATATATATCAAGTTACGTAGTTTAGAGGGTTTGGAACTCGGTTGGACCCCTCATGGTTGCGATCCTGATGTCATGAGTTAAATTTTATGTTGTGTTTCCATTTACATATAGCAGATTGTTAATCCCGTTTGTAAATGACCTAGGATTCTATAATAATATAAAAAGTTGAACTATATTTAAAAGGGCTCTGCTTAGTCCGATATCCTGTCACAAATGTATAAATAAATATCACTCAAGAAGTGTTTAAAATGAAATATACAACATAATGTGCGTCAATGAAGAAATTTCAAAAACTTTATTTGAAGCTCCTGAAACATTGCTGTAGGAGACCTCCACGAGTACCATTATCATATAGGATTACTTAGGCCTCATAGTTAGACATACCTTTTTTTTTACTACGGTACTACACACAGTAACATCGGGGTAATAGAACACGATAGTCTGTTTTGCAAAGATATCTGATCGGGTAAAGGATAACAGAACAATTTTACGTAGAAGTAAAGAAATATTTGGAAGATATGAAAATGCTATATGTTGTCAACATTATAAAATCCTTTCTGATGGAAAGCATGGAGAATTGCAATTGCGTCATAAAGATGAAGAGACGAAAAATAAGATAAAACGAAAACGTGTAGGGCGTTAACATTTCCACCCACATAAAAGCGCTCACCGGATAAATCTTCTTAATACAAAACGGAATGCCAGGTAATTACCTAACTACATCGTTATTATGTGAGGAATAAGTGGAAAAATCTCCTCACATAATAATAAGTGGGAAATTACACAAGATGAAATCGCATTTTCCAAAAGACAGGACGGAACACTTGCAATGTCTGATAAAAGTGGACATCACTGAAGGTGGACCATTGAGTATTCAAATGAGAGAGATGTTGCTTTTACCTCCTCAAACCAACGATATGGACATCACGTACAGAATACGTACCGTACAATAGAATAACTTTAGTGCTTTTGCCTAAATACCCACCGATACAATGCTCACGGCGAATTAATTGTTTCAAACAGCCCGGATACGTCGCCAACAGAGAGGCCATGGGTCAATAAATACTTGTCCCATGACCCACCATCCGCCGTGACCCACGCGACCTATTGGATCCAAGACACATCGTGACCCACTCAGGCCCACAGCCCATAATGACCCACTACCCACTGTGCTATAGTGTGACCTACCACCCACCATGACCCACTGGAACTCATCGTCATCAACTCTGACCCTTCTTCCCACTGACTAAAGAGTTTAAAAAGGCTTCAAAATTTGCAAGAGGTTTAATCATGATGTTATTGGCATCAGGAGTGATTTAATTCAAGATGACGGCAGCGAGTCGGAGAGTGACTCGCTGCTTCAGCTTGAAGAGAGTTCAAGTTTTGTATAATTACAGAAGAGTAACGTTTAAAATTTATAAAATTATGTCCAAAAAATTAAAAAATGTGATTAAATGTATTTACAAATGCATACATGTTTCATTACCATTTAAAAAGGAATGGCTCTCAAACGTAGCTTTCGTAGAAACTTTAGAGTTTAAACTTATAATAAAATAAGGATCTAAACAGATTGGATCGATGTGTCAGAATGGGTCAGATTCGGTGGGCCGCAGTGGGTCACGTCCTGTTGACCCGCGACACACTGACCCACTCCATCTTTGGTTGCCAACCATCTCTTTTCATTCGTTTACCTATTTCCAAATGGGTTCGGAAAGATAGAACGGTGAAAACTATATATCACCTATGTGAGGTCATATTTTCTTATGTACAAATCGTATGCTCTTCTGTCAGGAGTGTTTGATACTACAAGAAGTCAGCCTATCTTATATTGATGGAACATTAATACATCGCAGTAAAAAAAAAAAAAAAATACCTGTATAATGAAGACATTATCCCCGAATGCAAATATACTACTTACAGATTACTTTGTATTTGTGTATTTTATATTTTAGGTTATATATTTTTTCTAATATGTGAACTTCCATTCTTCGTAAGTTTAAGGAGGGCATTTGAACCTCTCCCTCTTTTAGGATACGAATTTCAATGAAAATTTAATGACAATAATCCGTAATGCCACCCCCTTTCCAACCTCATCCCTCATCACTTCTTACCCCGTGTCAATAGGGACTGAACTTTCACTTAAACGGAATTGGAAGTGTCACAATTTATCTCAGCGAACCCGAAAACTACGGATTCAACACTAATATGGGTGTTTCCGATTGTTTTCCACGTCACACGCTTCCAACAGGCACCCCTATACCCCATGCCGATGCAGAATGGATTAGCACTTAAAAATGGTATTTGGGGTGTCACTATTCATCTCAACGACTCCATAAACTATGGATTTGACTCTAATATCGGTCCTTTCTGATTATTTTCACCGTAATCATCCCCATGCAACGTAATGTCGTAAGATCCTTGGGAGGCCTAAGGTTCATTATTATCATGCCAATTATGATTTCGATTAGTTCAGTAATTAGGCCTATACCGTGATAAAGTCACAGACAAACTCACAATCACTTATATATATATATATATATATATATAGTATATGCTAATCGATAGAATTGAACTGTACAAAGGACTATGCATAAGTGTGAAACCTCATGAGCAGTTTTCGAAAGAAAGGAGAAAAATGAATTTCTTTGTAAACATAAAAATTTACCTGCTCAAGAACTGTGCAGCTTACTGAGGTGAAACTGATACTAAACCAGTATGACTGTACATAGTATAGTTCAGTGGTTCTCAACCTTTTTTGATTGTTGGCACAATTTACTGAACGTTCGGACATCGCGATACATTCGTTTGATATTTTTATTATTACAAATAATAATAATAATAATAATAATAATAATAATAATAAATATTATAATAGTGAAACGTATTAGTTTTTATAATGACTCTATATAGCACTGAGCATTATTACTACCGCTGGAGGTGTTGGCTGGTACAGTCCGTCTCTATTTTAACTAATTTTATTAAATTCTTCATGATTTTTAAATTCTAAAATTTCTATTAAGTAATGACTCTATATAGCACTGAGCATTATTACTACCGCTGAAGGTGTTGGCTGGTACAGTCCGTCTCGATTTTAACTAATTATTATTAAATTCTTCATGATTTTTAAATTCTAAAATTTCTATTAAGTAATGACTCTATATAGCACTGAGCATTATTACTACCGCTGAAGGTGTTGGCTGGTACAGTCCGTCTCGATTTTAACTAATTATTATTAAATTCTTCATGATTTTTAAATTCTAAAATTTCTATTAAGTAATGACTCTATATAGCACTGAGCATTATTACTACCGCTGGAGGTGTTGGCTGGTACAGTCCGTCTCTATTTTAACTAATTTTATTAAATTCTTCATGATTTTTAAATTCTAAAATTTCTATTAAGTAATGACTCTATATAGCACTGAGCATTATTACTACCGCTGAAGGTGTTGGCTGGTACAGTCCGTCTCGATTTTAACTAATTATTATTAAATTCTTCATGATTTTTAAATTCTAAAATTTCTATTAAGTAATGACTCTATATAGCACTGAGCATTATTACTACCGCTGGAGGTGTTGGCTGGTACAGTCCGTCTCTATTTTAACTAATTTTATTAAATTCTTCATGATTTTTAAATTCTAAAATTTCTATTAAGTAATGACTCTATATAGCACTGAGCATTATTACTACCGCTGAAGGTGTTGGCTGGTACAGTCCGTCTCGATTTTAACTAATTATTATTAAATTCTTCATGATTTTTAAATTCTAAAATTTCTATTAAGTAATGACTCTATATAGCACTGAGCATTATTACTACCGCTGGAGGTGTTGGCTGGTACAGTCCGTCTCTATTTTAACTAATTTTATTAAATTCTTCATGATTTTTAAATTCTAAAATTTCTATTAAGTAATGACTCTATATAGCACTGAGCATTATTACTACCGCTGAAGGTGTTGGCTGGTACAGTCCGTCTCGATTTTAACTAATTTTATTAAATTCTTCATGATTTTTAAATTCTAAAATTTCTATTAAGTAATGACTCTATATAGCACTGAGCATTATTACTACCGCTGGAGGTGTTGGCTGGTACAGTCCGTCTCTATTTTAACTAATTTTATTAAATTCTTCATGATTTTTAAATTCTAAAATTTCTATTAAGTAATGACTCTATATAGCACTGAGCATTATTACTACCGCTGAAGGTGTTGGCTGGTACAGTCCGTCTCGATTTTAACTAATTATTATTAAATTCTTCATGATTTTTAAATTCTAAAATTTCTATTAAGTAATGACTCTATATAGCACTGAGCATTATTACTACCGCTGAAGGTGTTGGCTGGTACAGTCCGTCTCGATTTTAACTAATTATTATTAAATTCTTCATGATTTTTAAATTCTAAAATTTCTATTAAGTAATGACTCTATATAGCACTGAGCATTATTACTACCGCTGAAGGTGTTGGCTGGTACAGTCCGTCTCGATTTTAACTAATTATTATTAAATTCTTCATGATTTTTAAATTCTAAAATTTCTATTAAGTAATGACTCTATATAGCACTGAGCATTATTACTACCGCTGAAGGTGTTGGCTGGTACAGTCCGTCTCGATTTTAACTAATTATTATTAAATTCTTCATGATTTTTAAATTCTAAAATTTCTATTAAGTAATGACTCTATATAGCACTGAGCATTATTACTACCGCTGAAGGTGTTGGCTGGTACAGTCCGTCTCGATTTTAACTAATTATTATTAAATTCTTCATGATTTTTAAATTCTAAAATTTCTATTAAGTAATGACTCTATATAGCACTGAGCATTATTACTACCGCTGAAGGTGTTGGCTGGTACAGTCCGTCTCTATTTTAACTAATTATTATTAAATTCTTCATGATTTTTAAATTCTAAAATTTCTATTAAGTAATGACTCTATATAGCACTGAGCATTATTACTACCGCTGAAGGTGTTGGCTGGTACAGTCCGTCTCGATTTTAACTAATTATTATTAAATTCTTCATGATTTTTAAATTCTAAAATTTCTATTAAGTAATGACTCTATATAGCACTGAGCATTATTACTACCGCTGGAGGTGTTGGCTGGTACAGTCCGTCTCTATTTTAACTAATTTTATTAAATTCTTCATGATTTTTAAATTGTAAAATTTCTATTAAGTAATGACTCTATATAGCACTGAGCATTATTACTACCGCTGAAGGTGTTGGCTGGTACAGTCCGTCTCGATTTTAACTAATTATTATTAAATTCTTCATGATTTTTAAATTCTAAAATTTCTATTAAGTAATGACTCTATATAGCATTGAGCATTATTACTACCGCTGAAGGTGTTGGCTGGTACAGTCCGTCTCGATTTTAACTAATTATTATTAAATTCTTCATGATTTTTAAATTGTAAAATTTCTATTAAGTAATGACTCTATATAGCACTGAGCATTATTACTACCGCTGGAGGTGTTGGCTGGTACAGTCCGTCTCTATTTTAACTAATTTTATTAAATTCTTCATGATTTTTAAATTGTAAAATTTCGCGGCACACACTAGGGGACAGCGTGACACAACAGTGAGTCGCGACACATCGATTGAGAATCAATGAGATATGTCGTAAAATTATCATTAATTCTGAAATTTTAATTTCTGCTTAAAAGAATGTCCAACGATAGGACACGTATTACATCGAGATGAACAAAGGGTACATTTCTATGTCTGATTTTCGAGAAGGCGCTGATTGGCGCTAAAAAGTAGGCCTATGATTCTGGTTTATAATAATTTACAGTTTTTGTTTTGCTAAGAGAACTTGCAAATTACACTGTTAAATAACATATTTTGTGTATTTATTTTTTGTCTTCTCCAGAGATACTACATGTACGTAAATGAAAACATCATAAAATAATAAGAATAAGAATAAGAAATTCATAGGAAGAAAATTCGAGATAACCTTAATGTCAAGTTTTCCAATTACCTATATTGCTTTCCATTTCTTGGGCCGCGGTGGCTCAGTGATAGAGCGTTCACCTCTGGTGCTTGGGGTCTCGGGTTCGATTCCAGCCCCCGCCAAGTGAACTTTGTGGTGGACAAACACCGTGTACGAGGGTTTTCTCGGGGTTCTCCCGTTTCCTACCACTTTCTTCATTCCACCATTTCATTCATTTCTCATAATCACCGTCTCCTTTAGCCTAACTGGCATAAGCGTGGGACGTAAAACTCAAAGATTTCATTTCATTTCATTTCCATTTCCATTTCTTGTTTCATAGATTTTTAAAAATAGTGAAAAATATCGTCACATATACAAACTTCTAAATCTTCTCTCTTTTATCTTATGCAATCCACACATACCTTGCAGTTACCGTTATTATTATTATTATTATTATTATTATTATTATTATTATTATTATTATTATTATTATTATTATTATTATTATTATTATTATTATATAATTCTACTTATTGATAAATAAATACAGTAATAGTAGTTCTTTAGGAAAATTTCTTCCGTTTGCTCAACACACCATCCTACTAATAACTTACGTTAGAATGATCAGACTTAGAAAATAAGAGCTGGGCACTGGCATATTCTGACAAATCGCATAGGTATAATCATTGTTATGTCGGCATTCATGCCACTAAGAAGAATTCTCCATTTTCAAAATAACATTTTAGGGGGCCGCATCTGTCCCGCAGACCGTAGTTTGTTTATCAGTGGTCTAGAACATATCTTAATTGTATAAACAATTTCGGCTATTACATAAAAATAATAGTTTTACTTAAATGTAAAGTAATCTCAAGAATTTGTTAAGTGTTTGGTTCACATGTGTTTGAATATAGTTTGTGATGTTGATTATTTTTCAGTTGTTTTTTTTTTTAATCTAACACACACACACACAAAAAAAATACACAAACTGTTAAATCCTGAAGTACGTACACTCATGTCCAAAATTATTGTCGCATGTCTATAAATATGTTATTGTAGGAATATTATTTGATAACGAATTCGCCCGGTATTTCTTATAATGTTAGTATGTGTATAATCGGCAAAGACATGTATGTGGCACATTTCATGTCAAAAGAACAGTAAATACGAACAATAAAACGAAAATAAAACTTTCTTGCGCATTTAGCAACATTTTTTTCCCGTTATAATTTTCGTATTTATGATTCTTTTCCTATAAAACTTACCACAAATATGCATTTCCGGATTATACAAATAGTAACAGTATTAAAAATACCGTGTAAAACCATTAGCAAATTATATTCTTACAAGAAGACAGTTACAGTTATGCGACAATAATTTTGGACATGAGTGTACCTATTTTATTTTCCGTTGTACTTGATTTTTTCTTTGAACCTCTCAGTGTTCTTGTACTTTTGAGCATTAGTGCAAGTTGTTAAAAATCTTTAAATCCTTAAAATGGGTATCTTTCTTCCCTATTAAATTCCAGTCAAAAAAAAAAAAAATAATAATAATATGGTTACATAAAGTATGATTTGTATCACTTATTAACTCCTACATTCAGTGGCGGATCTAGAAGGTGAAAAGCAGTGGTGCCCCCCCTCATATCCATGACGCACCCCCTTTCAATTGTCTATCTGTAGGTGTTCTTCCATGAAAAAAAAAAAACTTTTCGATTCATTTTTACACCGCCTCAAACATATTTATATAGATTTTTACCCCCCCAATATTTCAATGACGCAGTTTGCGTCATAGCCCCCCTTTGTGGGCACCCCTGTGAAAAGTGACAGAGGAGGGGCAACCAGACTGGCAGGCATATCACGAGATTACTATAAACTTTCAAAAATATATAAGTAATAGTTTCAATTATTTTTGTCACTAAAAAAGCTAGGGGCATAGCCCCCCCACTCCCGGGCTAGATCCACCACTGCCTGCTTTGGATTCTTGGATATTCCTCTTAAAGTTTCATCAGGATATAAGTAAGATATATTTTCTTTCTTCCTTAAAAAAAAATCCAATATCTTCAGAGAAAATTCTTATAAATTTAAAATTTGTTTTTGATTAAAAGAAACTTTCGTTCTTTTGGCATCTGATGACTTTCCTCGGGTAATGATCAGGGCCAGATTAAGGGGGGGGCTTATGGTGGTTATAGCCCCGGGCCTCTAGATGGAAAGGGGCCTCCATTTTGATCCAAATCTCAACTGGCTATCTAAAAAGTATCTTGAAGATACCATCATCATCATCATTATCATAAAATAAAATATGACCAAAAATATGAAACATATTCTCTTAACATTCCTAATGTACTTTCACAGAAACGTATTAGATGAAGTCAGCAGGGGCCACATATTTTTTTTCTTGCCCCGGGCCTCCAGATTGGTTAATCCAGCCCTGGTAATGATCCCTGTCTCTCTCGTAGCTGTGAAATTTTGCGAATAGTAATGATTTCGAAAGACTTCATCCAAGAACTCTCAATACAGAACAGATGAAAGTAATATTGCTTAAATACTGGTAGCCGAAGTTGAGCACGATCGGAAATATGTCCGGATGGGGGAGAAGGAATCATTTTGTACTAGGGCACTCCGTGAAATCATCACTGTTTGCAAAGACTGTACTGATCCATCACTGTATTGATCCCGTTCTTTTTTTTTTTTTTAAAAAAAAAGTATGGGATGTTAACACCAATGCATTTCTTAATTGCAGCGTTAGGAAGGATGAGAGTTGTTAGCAAGATTTTTCAAGCTATTCTTACATGTGCAAAATATATTGCGTAAGACCAGTAAACAAGAATGTAATACATATGTTAAATGTTTTATGATAGGCAGTAGAAGTACCACAGGAATAAATTACATATGAGCAGTTACATATGCACGTATGAAAGATGTAACATGTATGACGGAATTACGGTACAGGAAACTAAAAAAAAATATGTGACGGTTTTGACGCAAGATGGTAGGTTCAACGACATTATTAACAGTTCGTAGTTACCCCGTTTAGTATACTTTTATGTCGTAACTAGTTGCTTTTATTGCAAACGAATTAATATTAAATAGACTTTGTAATATATAATGCATTCAAGGATTTGTGAATTACTGTATCATTCCGTTAACCCTTTCTGCATAAGTGTAGATGTAAGAGTTAAGCATAAGTTAAACAAAAAAAAAAAAAAAAAAGATATTACTTCCTGTTTATTAGATAATTACAATCCATGACTAACTATAATATCACGAAGCAATGTAAGACATTTGTGAATGTTTTTAATATTTAGATCAACTGAAGGTCAGTAGTATTAAACACATTCGATTATTCTATTCACATCACGATTCTTTCATATTGTACAGTCAAATTACTGTTGAAACCACAATATCGTATCATTAAACTGAGTTGAAAACATGGTTTGTCTCGTAAAATACAGTTAAGACTAGTAGTTGAACTTCAAATTATACTATTTATACTTTCCTGAAACGTGTTATTTTTCGCTACAATTATGTCATTGAATGCAAGGTCGTGTCACAAATCTTTACGGAAATGGAAGTGTACTAGTGCATTATCCATGGCCGACGAAACGTCCAAAATATTTTCTTTTTTTTTAAAGTTAGGATAAATTCGCCCCCCTATTCTGGTTGATTTCAACCCCTAGATACTAGACTAGTGCTTATGTCTTTTAAAAAATCACGCAATGTTTCACATGAAATGGATTATTATTATCAGACACGTACGCAGGAATTTATTTCAGGGCATGGGCGCCCAAAGGAGAGGGCAGGATGGGGCCCGACCCCCCCTAGCTCAAGAAAATGTATTAAATTTCTTAAGATTTTCTTAATACAAATAAAAAAAAACGTAATATAGCAACCAGGGACTTGAGCTCCCCTTGAAAATTTTCTTCAGGCGCCCATGCTTCAGGGGATCTAAATTCAATATGAGGATAAATTATATACATAAAAATTTATAAAATCACACCTAAAACTAAATCAAAAATACATAAAGGTCAGGATTTTGGTGGGGGATCCAGACACCCAGTATCTACTCCCTGTGTACGTCCTTGATTATTTTATAAAAGTTTTCATATAATTTTATTATTCGAGTCCAATGGAAAACAAAAATGTCAGAAGATGATACATATACCAATCTCAATAGATCTACTTGAGCTAAAGAAAGAGATATAGATAAGTGTAAATCCTCATGCATAGTTTTTGAGAAAAACGGGTTTCCTTTTTGTAAATCTAAAAATCACTGCTGTACGAAAATCATATCTGCTGTTAAGAGTAAGTAAATACTAAAGTATACATTAAACAAGGTTTTCATCGTGATACTAGGGTTAGTGAGATACATCTTAAAATGATTAACCCTGAACTTCTGTTTAACTACATTGTCCAAAGATAAGACACTAATAGATCATATCCAAGTAAAGAAAAAATAAGCTTGAGGGTGTAGTTTCCAAGAAAATGAATGTTCATCAGTGTTAGTAGGTTTCCTTAAGAAAATTTCCCTCAAATGACATAAAATTTTCCCTTTTCTTATTAAAGTTTCTCTAGTTTGCTGAGTGTGCACTTTCTATGTAAGAAGTTATGTGATAAAATTAATTTAGCTATAATGAAGGAAGTGCCAGCTACATTTGTTTTATTCATTTTCTTTTTGCTTCTATTTTTTTTCTTAAAAAAAAATTACACACAAATACACCCAGTCAACAATGAGTGTAAATTAGCTACAGTACTTTGAATACACACAAACCATTGCTATTTTATTGCTTTACTTCTGAATAACAAAGGCAAATTTAAGCACTTATATTGGTTAATAGTCAGCGCAAGAATTTCCCTGGATTTTCACGTTTTACTGAAAAATGCCCTTTCTCCGTTTTTGCTAAATTTACCTACGAAATTTCCTTAGATTTAGGAAAAATTTCCTTAAACTACGAACACTGATGTTTCCGGCTTTAGAAAGTAGGTTGCTCGTTGATAATCTGATGCAGTTGATAGTTTTCATTCTGCAGAAACAGTTTATTGATTTATTGTGTGCTATACACGAATAATATACACTGTTAAAGTGCTGCCAAAATGTCTTGAGGCGTGGCAAAAATGCGAAATAAAGCACACACCCTCCCACACCCACGCGTTGAGCCAATAAGGGTTCAGCTGTTGCTAAGAGAGAGAGCCTTAGTGAAAGGGAGTGGAATTCCTTCTGCCGATAGCAGCGCTAAGAACGGAAGAGTAGGTTCCAAGTCAATGTGGTATATCTATAGATTGTCAGTACTTTGCCGTGGGACGACGGCCTCGAGCGCCGAAGTGAGGGAGTGCAAAATTCAGGAGAGAAAAAAGGAAAAAAGAGAGGGAAAATTACTTCCAATATATGCATGGGGGCACCCTCGTATACTTTCGCCCCGGGTGCTGATTTTCCACGATTGTATCTATTGTTTTATGATTTCTCGTAATAATGACACGCATACTGCTAAGTCACACGCATATTCTTATCAGTGACAAACATATTCCCAATAATCTTTACAGTGACTACATATATTCTGACCAGCGAGCGAGTTCAGGCGGCCGGGTTTGTAACTAAAATGTAAACAGTAGTGTTTCCAACCAGTTTACTTGTAATTAATCTATCACAGTTCTTTTCCCCTTGTTTGTAATAAATCATTTCACGCATAAGCTTACAGTCAATCATATGTAGCACATTTTAAGACTTATCTTAGATTTGAAATAAAGATCATAACTGATTAAAAAAGATCGCCTTTGTCCTTGAATTCTATATGTGGATAATAATGATCCTACGATAATGATCCTAAAAGAAGACGTATTGAAATCAAATTTTAGATGCCAATTCCGAAAGGCAAGTTATCTAATCTCATAATCCTTTAAGAGCTAAGAGGTACAGGGAAAACTTCTTCGCCTTCTGTTTCCGCAAAGGGTTCAAATTCCTCGAAAAAATTTAAATGAAACGTTTTAGTTTAACGTTCTATGATTATGCCCTTTAGGCTAGATGTATGGTTAATGAAAGTGAAGGACTGTGAAATTAAATTTTTCATTTTCTCATCGGGAATCATACCGGGATCACATTCACCAATGGCACACGTGTTAGCCATTAGACCAGCGGAGAGAACTTCGACACTCTTCAAATGAAAAAGTATCTGACTTCTTTCTTGACTGAAATTGGAGAAAATAATTTGTGTTTCAACCGTCAAACATACATTTAAAATACAAAAGCAAGCACCTTTTGTTGTTCGTTGAGCCTTACCCTTAACTTAATTGAAACTTACAAGATATTGCGCAAGTCTTTACACTATTAACTGTACATTAATCTAATAGTCATTGACATCGTCAGTTTTGTCTTTTACGGGCTGCTCCTGTTTTATAATGAAATCGAATAAAATGTAACAAATTTTTACAGAATCTGCTTAATGCATTGTAGAAGTTCAATGAATTGTCAATTGTGTTATGTTGTTCTTGCGTTTGCAATTTCCATGCATATACTGCTATTCACAATACATCTCCACTACTGCAGGAATAATGAACAATCCTCCATTGAATAACAACTAACTGTATAGTTTATGGTGTTCTTTATTAACCGCAAACAGATTAGGCTACTTGTAACATCTAAACTGTAACTTTGATAAACCATTGGATACTGCAGCAGTGACATTCTCCGCTCCGCTGTCCCACCGCGCTCGCCCAGTAACTAAGGGAAACACAACACTAACGCCCTCAGCCAAAAACAGCACTCCTATCCTGGTCACTTAATACTACTTATAATATTTACGAAGTCTATCGTTGGGAATCGTTTTGTTATCACATTACTTGTAAAGTAATTAGGGTTTAAATTCATCTACCTCTTCTTCCTTATCTTTGGGCAATTTCAAATTAAAGTGATGAGACCAATTGGTAAGTTTAAAAGCTAACATACACACTAAGTTAGTTGGAAATCTGAGAAGAGTGCATTTGTGGCTCAGTTGAGCACACCTTCTGCATCTGAATGGGCCCCCCAAATTTACAGAGAAATCGGCGCCCTTATATTCATGGGATCCTTGCATTTTTCCTACATTCCCATTCATCAATCCTTTTGATTATCATTCATCACTTTTGACCTGCCGCAAAGTGGGGCCAAACACTCAAATTTTTCAAATAAATAAATAAATAAATAAATAAATAAAAATGTTGCAAATCTATTGAAGCAATGCTTAGAATTTATTCTTAATTATCCATAGAAGGCAACCCTGTTTAATTAGTTGAAAACATTAGAAGGAAGTGGATTTCTCGCACAACATGCCTACACGTGGCAGTTCTTATACTCATCACTCACCACTACGTTTAAGCGCAGCCTTCGGTACGGAGTTCCTCCGCTTATATTTCTTTAGTGTTATTAGTGATTAATTTCAGCTTGAAGAAGCATCAGTTAAGACAATCTTTTAATATTTAATTAACGTCTAATGTCATTCTGTGTATTTTATTCTGGTAATTTAAAACAGAATGTTAAATGAAGAACATTGCTCACATGTACATTTTTTATTTTTAGAGATTTTTTTAAATACCAAGACAAATCATGTCAGAAACAAAAGTACTGTCTTTTCATATCACACATGTTTGTGCCAAAAGTTCTAACAGATCCTGCGCATTCTTTCACTTTTTTGATACATGGCATTTGGTTCTGTAGATAGATACGCACAGAAGGATGACTTTAAAAAGGTTTTAGATGAAGAAACATTAGATATCTCAACACTGGAATTTGAATTTTCGGTGCTTTATGCACGTATGTCTTCTTCGAATGTACTCTTCTACATCTTAGCTACAAACTACCTCTTAAAAAGTGGCATGTCCATTGAAGAAATTAAAATAAACTGTGGCCGAAAGGAAATGCATTTAGAACAAATTCAGAAGGCAATGGGGTTACTAGTTGACAAACCAAAGATAGGATTTGAAAGGACCAATGATGGCAACCCAGATGTTTCTTTGCAAACCAGCAAACGTCCACAACCATATTTGTCATTGATGTCGATATAATCAGAAGATAAAATATTGTGCTACAAGCTTTTTCTAGTGGCTATGAAAAGGAAAAGTTTCGCACTTACACCTTGTAAACAGTATTTTATTTCAAAGAAGGACCCTTGGAAGCTTATGCGCCAACTATACACAAAGTTCACCTATAATTGCACACGCTCTGACTTCAATAGGACAACTGACCGAAGAAGTTTACTTACTTCATCAGGATCCGATGATTTCATGCTTGCGAAAACCCACGAAGAAACAAGCTTCAATATTTCAAAGAGGTGTAATCGAGATCTTATTGATACCAGAAGTTAGTTCAATTCAAGATGGTAGCAGCGAATCGGAGAGTAACTCCGAATCTGAAGCTTCAGCTTGAAGAGTTCAAGTTTTGTATAATTACAGAAGAGTAATGTTTGAATTTTGTAAAATTATGCCCAAAACATGAAAAATGTGATTAAACGTTATTTACTAATACGTACATGTTTCATTACCATTTAAAAAGAAACGAATCCAAACAGTTTTTGCCCGAAACTCCAGCGCTTGGCCCCACTGTGTATTGGGCATAACCATTGATCTTTAAACTACAAATATTGTTTCATTTTGAAATTCGATGCTATTTTCAACGACAAGGTTCTCAAACAGATCCACTTTTCAGGATCTTCTCCATATCTTAGTTTTGTCCTACAAAAGCCTATAATCTTGAATGTGTTGACAGAATTTTCCCGACAGTCCTCATAAAACACAACTCACGTTTCCTTTTTCTCCTTACTTTTTACATTTCTTATTCGATTCTTAAACCAAAATACCAGTAATAGATAGTACATCATAAAAACGTGATTGAAGGAAAAAGTGTCGGAAGGAAGACAAGATTTTGTTTACATGAACTTGAATATTGAAACCGGAAGTAGATAAATCTGCTTTGGTTTCGATACGAGGATGAGGACGCAGATAGAATCTACTCTTGGACGTTTAGTTAACTAACTGACTTTATGGCCTATGGAACCCAGAGGTTCATCGCCGCGTAGCTCTCCATTGGCTTCTCTTCTTAGCCAGTTGGATCCAGTTTTTACTTTGTATTCTTATTTCTGCGAGATCCACCTTAATATTGTCCTCCCATCTGCGCCTAGGCCTTCCTAATGGTCATTTTCCAATTGGATTTCCAGTTAAAACTTTGATAGCGCTCTTACGTTCTTCCATTCCGGCTACATGACCTGCCCAGCTGAGCCTCCTAGACTTGATGACCCTAACAATATTTGGTTAATGGTATAAATTGTGTAGTTCCTCGTTATGAAGTTTCCGCCATTCCCCATTCCCGTTCCTCTTGGCTCCAAATATTCGTCTGAGGATCTTGTTCTCAAATACTTTCAGTCTTCTTTCTTTCCACAGAATAAGCGACCATGTTTCGCAACCATACAGCACAACAATCATATTTATCATTTCATATATATTTTAAGGTTAGTGTAAAGGGACAGGTTTCGCCGATAGATGTCACTACAGTCTTCGTATATCTCCCATGTAATTTTTACCTTTCACGAAAATTTACAATTTCTTTTACAAATTTCAACGTAGAGACTTCAAATTTTTATAGAAAGAACTTCATAACTTATTAAAGGGAACAATCCGTGCCGATTTTTTACTTAGAATTTTCTTCATTGTTGAAACAGTTCCATTGTTAAAGGTTTGGATATCCATTTCAACAATCAAGACTTTTTAACAATGAAGAAAATTCTAAATAAAAAATCGGCACGGATTATTGCCTTCGGTAGATTATGAAGTTACTATTCTAAAAATTTGAAGTCTGTAGGTTGAAATTTGTAACAGAAATTGTGAATTTTCGTGAAAGGTAAAAAATACATGGAAGAGATATGAAGATTGTACTGCCATCTATCGGCAAAACTTGTCTCTTTAAACTAACCTTAAGTTTCAAACTCCTCGAGAGAATTCGCAATGAGAAAAGGTTTTGAACGGAATAATAACTGGAATTCCCTGCTTAATCGACGTTTAATTTCTTGGCGCATATTTAATTAATGTCAGAAAACAATTTATCGCTTTCTCCTGCCGTTTCTTGCTCTTTATAAACCAGCTAAAGACGGATATGGAACTGTATCATATCAAGAAAACATTTCTCGCTACCGTTTACCCTGTTCCAGTCTGATACCTATCAACAGATGGACGAATGAACAGGCAATCTATAAAAAAATCCCATATTAATGCAGGGCATAGTAGACCCTACTAACACAAGTTCGTCGAGTTCGTAGTATGCAAGTATGGATTCAACGTAAATAGGAATTTGAAAAGATCTTTTGGTTAAAACCTGCAGTGAAAATTCGGGCATTACGTTTGAAGGACAGTTAGTGAAGTTACATTGTTCATTTCTTTGTCTACATTACTTTTTGGTTTCAATGCCATGCCAGAGGACCATAAAGTCTAACAAATGAAGAGTAACCAGTCACAAGCACACCGTACATCTAAAACAAAGCATGTCAACTATATTTTTAAAAATGCACAAAAGACACGCCCCAAATAAAAGATTGATTGGTGGTAGTTTCTCCGGTGAAACAAAGAACATCGAGTCAGGAGGATGCGGTTAGATATGTCCCACTTCGAGGAACAACCTTGATCACAGAAATAAAAAAAATACAGGGATACATAGTCGTTGAACCGAGCACAATTTCCTGGATATTTTTTAAAAGCAAGGTAATCCTTTGAAACGGTCCATCTCCCTATTGTCGACAAGATTGTTTTATTATTACAAAAAAGCTTTTATAAAGTAGGACAACAAGCATTTATATATTTAATCCAAAATTTTTTTTCTTCATTGTAAAGGAAATATGGCAATTAAAATCGTATTATATACAGTCTCTTTCCAGCTTTCCTTTCGAAAATTGTGGTTTCAATGTCAAGAACCAAAACGAATTTCCACTAATGTCTCCAAGAAGCACACCCAAACATTCTTAAGTGAAAGGGTGGTGAAGGCAGATAGAAAGTGTGTTGTAATCCTGAAATGAAAAGACCTGGTTTGAAACCACAACTTGTATTGAGCTAGAATTATTTCTTTCGTCACTATTGTAGACAGTTGTAGATATTATTTTGTTCCATACTAAAAACTTTACTGTAATGAAAAACTTAGTTGTTAAGAAAGTTTCGGATAGATGCTGAGATTATCTTATTACGAGGGCCACTAGAAAAGTTTTGCAGCATGCACCTCTAGATACTCATATCTTTATATTAACTATTATAAATAGACATCGCATTTTTATGCACTTAAAATCCTTGAAATATACATGTAACTATGCTGTTAAATGTGTTAAAGTATGCACTTAATATGCACTAATAATCCAATAAAAGAGAGCATTTTTAAACATGCAGCAAAGTTGTGACAAAGTTTTGTAGTTGAAATACGTATAAAGTATTCATCGAAAGCAGGTTCTCAAACTTATTGTTACCGCGACCCACATTAAATAATGAAAAGTATTTTGTGGCCCACCTACTTTTATCCAAATACACATTAACATTCTACGTAATGGTGGTGTATTTAAAAGCAATTACATTTTGTAAATTATGTCTTTAATTCCAGTTCGTTCAATAACAGTCCATATAAGTGAGTAAGATGAAATTTATTTGAAGATGTTGTGAACACTTCGATATCAATCAGTGACGAACGAGCAAGCGTAATGTAAATTTCTCTCTCAATAACTGTATCATACGAAATTGTACGCTTGCGCCGAAAGGGCTAAAGTGTTTTCATAAAAAGGTAACACAGAGCTAAAACTACCCCCGACGGAATGCCGTACCCCGCGATAAATTTTGACTCACTCGCTTTTCATTATTATTCAGCATCTCTACTGACTGTATAACTCAGCAGAGATCTCAGTAACCACATACTTTTTACCTCATTAAGAAACGCTTCCAATTTTCATTTTTTGAATAGTAATTCACAATATATTTTTCTGAATCAAAATATAATCTTCATAAAAACAGGAAAACTTATCTCGATCCACTAAAAAACGGTCTGCGACTCACCAATGGGTCTGCGACCCACACTTTGAGAAACGCTTATCTAAAGTGTACTTTATCTTTCAGGGACTTCTCTTCAGGATTTAATTACAGTTACAGTTTATATACTCCTAACTTTTTCAAACGTACACAAACTAGGAGATTAAAATAAACACAGTGATATGAGAAGACAATCTCTAATTTTTCATCACATTTGTGTTTTAGAGTGCATTTTGCTTTACACGAAATAATAAGAGCCTGACTTTTCATGTTTTCACTGTAAAAAAAAATCGTTTTTAAGGATTTAGTCCTTCAAGTAATTAGCCTTACAGTGTATCACAAGTTGCTCCTTTTCAATTTTTTGGTGTCATTTTGTGACATTTGTACGAAAAATGACCTCTTAACATCAATACATGTTACGGGACTACATTTGTAGAGAGGAGAAAGTTTAGTATCTATATTTTCTGGTAAGTTGAAACTTAACCCTTGAATGTATTTCCCCATGGCTTCAATTACTTTGTAGTCGGAGTTTCTGGCAATAACATTCATCATTTTTTTTTTTCCACAGAGCATTCGAATTTACCAGGAACTGACTGGAGCTCGTGTTGAACTTCATCAATTAGAGCTAAGCATTCACTGAGCAGCATTCGTCGCGTTTCTTGTTTTTGAATCAATATCGACACGATATTAGACTATTTTTATCATTATCAGATTTCTCTTAACGTCTTGGCAATTGTAAGCGTCTTTGCTCTGCTGGTCGGTTGCTAACGTCATTGGTCCTCCACAAATTAGGCATTCTTCCAGTTTCCCATTCAGAAAGCAGTTTTGTTGCATCAACATGTAAATGCATTGAAAATACAAACTAAAACTGGATTTATTCCGTTTTTAGCTGTAAGCATATCTCTGAAATAGAAACTTATGCTGAATATGCTCTTAAGCACTAATATATGCTCTAACCTTTGAAATATGCATTTATATGCACTATAAAACTTTAAATTCGAGCTGTATTATTGTTGTTAGAAACCCCTACCAAGTTTAACAGAGATCCATACAATCAATCAATCAATCAATATATTATATATATATATATATATATATATATATATATATATATATATATATATATATATATATATATATATATATATATATATATATATATATATATATAATATACATTTGCATAAAAATCCCCTAACATTGCGCAAAACGAAAAGAAACAAATAGCAAGGCCCTCAACGTGCGTCATTGCACAATGACTATACCTAGGTGGACTGTCAAATTATGCTAATTTGTCGATTGTCCCTTTAAATTATTCTCTAAATCTCATCACCCTACTGTATACTGAAGAGCATGTAATAACATATATCAGAGTAAGTTATTGAAATATTTCTCAACCAAGTTAGGGATTAAAAAGAAATAATTACAAATACATTATTAATTTAAAAGTGTTACATTTTGCTGTTTTACTTTTCTTATCGCTCATAAACTCTAACCCCTAATTCGAGAGCGACTCAATCCTCAAAAGTTTCACTGCGGGTTTGTCTGAATATTTTGAATTCAAAAATTCACATACATTGGAGACCTACTTGTTTGTAACAATAGTAAAAGCCCTGTTCACTTTCATTGCCATTATTCGCACAACTGGCTTTACTTTTTCTGTTTGAATCGTGCGCAATTTGATTTTTCTCTTCTTTAACATAGCTTTTTCGATAAACAATGTTTCGTTTTCATTTAAAAAATAATCGAGGGTCGATGAACGTACTCCAGGAAATGCTCTACATTCTGAACAGCGGCTTTTCCTGTGGTAAACGATTCCCGCTCGGCAAGGACGTTCAGACGAAGCTTTTGTCATGGAGCTCCACATGATTGGACTGTCCACTCAACACAACTTTGCACTGAACATTGACGCAGATTCTCATGACCTAAATAACGTTTCTATATCTGCTCTTTTGACTTTTTCCCCCCATCTGCCTCACTTAAGAGGATACGCGTATGACGTATTTTTCAGGGACGTTGCCTCGAGACACAGGGAGAGTTTCAGTTATTGTATTATTGTTTTTTTTTTCTGATTTACATGTATGTTAAAAGTATCAGTTACTCAGGTAAAATAATTAGCATCTAATACAGTATATGAGAAGCCTAGTATTAAAAGCCGACATTAAAAAAAAAAAGGCTATATATTGCTTGTTATGTTTGATCTAAAGGAATACTAAGGAAACAGAATTTTGTTTAAAAGATTAATTTTTCATACTAAAAAACTAGTTCAAATATGGGACTTTGTACGCGTCTATATGGAGCTTCACTGCACGTTTTGCGAGATTACTCGAAACTAAGCAAAATGAATGTGGCGGATTTCGATACTAGGCCCTTCATATCAGGGGCGGATCCAGGACGGACTTCTGGGGGGGGGCGGTCGGCGGTAATACTGCTACTTTTAAGAGCTTCAAACTTGTTATGGATGGGTTTATCTGTATATAAAATAAGAGTTTCCTCTTGTGGGGGGGGGGCGATCGCCCCGATCGCCCCCCTCTGGATCCGCCCCTGCTTCATATCATGAAAAGAACATAAAAAGAGAAACATAATTTCTCCGAAGCTGATCATTTATAGGTTTTAGTACATGAGACGAAAAGTTTGTTTCTTAGTTCGCATTGATTGATTGGAATTCAGCATCCAGTGGAATCCGAACCAGCGCAATTCAGATTTCAAGGCTCTTCCACCGAGGATTGAACCCCTAACCACGTGCACTATAGGTGCGTGATTATCAAGGTTTATATTATAGACGCTCTGAAATCCGGCACGTTCGGAACCACGATCTTGTCGGATAAGCTATTTTACCGGATTATCGAACGACAATATATTTATAGTTTTAATGGGAATGCTAAAGATAAATCGATTAGATAAAAATGCATACGTTTTACGTGTTTACACACATTTTGAGTTTTATTAGCACTTGGAGAACCTGTGTTGGGCTTTTAAAACACTTTACAGAACAGTATACTATATGTACACAGTTCTAACTGGGAACACTGTACTGAAATGAAAATTGCTACAAAACACCAAGCGAATTAAAAACGCGCGTAACGCAGCGGCGCAACCTGGAGGTCAAGAGAAACCCACAGAATGAACCCGAGAAAGCGCGAACGGCTTGACCAGTGCCGATCCGTGAAATCCTGGATTGAAGAGCGTCTGCGGTAATACGAGACGTACACCTAAAGTATCCGAACTAAAAACTCTCTCCACCGTGAATTGGACTCGGGTTTCCCACACTATACGCGAGGATGGAAACCATTTAGAGAGTTCAAGACTGAAATACGTCGTTGTTTATTGAAGTTTCAACTCCCATTCAGCACCAAGGCTATACGAGACGGCCTACAGTTTCAGATGGAATCCGGCCACCGTACTGCATTCAATGTTCTCCCACAGAGCATCGTACTCGAGACCACGTGTACAAAAAGCGTGCACGCTAGCCACTAGACCAGTAGAGAAGATTTTGTTTAGTAGATTTCCATGAGTAGATTAGTGCCTAATATTATAGTCTACATATAGACTGTAAGATAACTCAAAATAGACATCTCTCATACGAAATTTATTGCAGAAGGGAAATTTTATTCACATGCGACATTCCAGTCAACGTTTCTTCTATACAATACTGAGCATAGCCAATACACTACTAGACCAACAAATTTCTAAAATTAGATTCATGGACCTATATTTTATCTCGTGTTGCCACGTTTGGCCTAATCCTCGTTTCGCCTAACCAATTATCTGACACTTTTATGACAGATAAATGATAAGATTTGTGTCCGCCATTTTAGGCGAAAAAAGGATCCTCGTTTGGCCTAATCCTCGTTACGCCTAAAATGGGGGACAATAAGAAAAAATCGTGGAAATTCAATTAGAGGGAAATTATATAAGAGAAAATTCCCTAGTATATAAAGAATTAAGAAATGCAAAATATATAGATTAATATTATATTAACTATTTTCGAGGAGTTAGGATTACCAAAACTCCTTTATGTATGTACTAGGACCATGGATATATACGAATATATAGAGTAGGTGAATAGCAAAACCCGTTAAATTCACATTTTAAGATTTGTGACAAATCGAGAAAAACTGTTTAAACACGTCATAATTGTAAAATAACATTAGAAACTAGAGAACATTTAAAAAAATAAGAATAATGTAAGTGTTGGTCTGACGAAAGCTGTATAATCACACTAGTCTGTGAATTGCGTTATTGAAGAAAATAGTTTGGATTTAACAGGTTTTGCGTATGTAAATGTAAATAACAGCTTTTGCATCTGGACGAGCGGCCATTTTTGTTGAGGCTCAAGATACAAAACCTATCAAAAAGAAAGGGAGTCAGAGTCAGAAAACAGTATTAGGCCTACTAAAATATTGGGGGAATGTATTATCAACTATACATTGCACAAGATTGGCACAAATGAATATGGATACATAAATGCTACATTAATTTTGTTCTAAATTGAAAACAATGGATCCATATGTGCAAAAAATTGAATTATGTAACCTCCTCTCCATCATCATCTACTAAATGGAAATCCATATCGTCGTCGTCCTCTGGTGCATCACCATTTTCTCGGTTTTCTATTCCTCAAAAACCTCTTTGTAAAACGTGAGCTTTGAGCTGCTTTCAATCGTCAAACTCTTCGTAACTACAAGCGGAGTTAATTATACCTATCAGTATACATTTCTAAACTGAATGACTATATTCTGGAAGAGTTTGTAACCTTTACGGACTAACTAGGGTGAATATTAATTTGCCAATTATCCCAATATATGAATTTGAAATATAGCAAAACAGAATGTGCAAATGTTCAGTTTGAGCAAAACAGTGGCAGAAAGAGAATCAGAAATGGTAAATAAGTGGCAAAATTTTTTAACATGTTGTACCAGAAGCATGCTATAATTTTGAATGATAATTGACACGAGACATCTTAAGAAAGAGGTTCTGTTGAAGCTGAAGAGATCGTTTAGAGAAGAACCTAATCCAACAATGTTCTGTTCAGAGTAAAGAGTTACCCTGAAATACAAAACAAACGACTTTTAACCATAGATAGTCTTGTCACCTTGTCTTTTTGGCTACATTTCGTTTCCAGTTTTTCATGTGTCTTGCACGTTTTCTGGACAATTTTGGTGTTGTCTAATAACAAAATTATGATCATTGCTGCTTAGAGTATCGTTTCCTTTCGATTTTGCGTGCATTTGTCTAGTAATTATTAAAGAAAAGCAAATAAGCACAGAAAAGTTTCACGAACAGTTAGGTTAAGACGTATAGTGTCTCCATTTTCAGTCCAGGGTACGAGGTGGCTCAGTAGTAGAGCGTTCACCTCCGGTGCTTGGGGTCCCTGGTTCGATCCCAGCTCGCGCCATGTGGACTTTGTGGTGGACAAACACCGTGCTCGTGGGTTTTCTCGGGGTTCTCCCGTTTCCTCCCACTTTCTTCATATCTCATCATCACCGTCTCCTTTCGCTTAACCGGCATATCCGTGGGACGTAAAACTAAAGATTTCACTCTGTTTCTTTTTTTAATTTTCAGTCCAAAAATAAAAAAATAATGAAAGCGCACCCTTCAAATTCTGCCAAATAAAATTTCGAATGATTTACGAAGAGTTGCAATAAATATTCAGATTACTAAACTAATCCTATACAGTGCGAAACCTCAAATTGTTTGAAATATGGAATGAAGCGGGTTTGATTCTGCTTTTCTCATTAGGTTATTTGCAAGTTTGGGATTTAACAGTTTATGAAACTGAATATGGAAGAGGGATTTATAGTTTTGCATCTGTATTTCTCAGTTTTTCACATAGTAGGGAATATTTTTTTTTCGAAAAATTTCCCTCCAGTTTCATCTCCACGGTTTTTTTTATAGTCCACCATGTTAGGCAAAACGAGGATTAGGCCAAACGAGTATCCTTATTTCGCCTAAAATGGAGGACATAAAGCTTATCTTTTATCTGTCATAAAAGTGTCAGATAATTGGTTAGGCGAAACGAGGATTAGGCCAAACGATGCAAGATCATTTTATCTTATTAAAACATTTCCAAAACACCCATTTCACCTTGAATGTTGATTCCATGACCGAAATTCATTACTAACATGCAAGCCCATTTGTTTCTATTCAACAATTGTTTAGTGAGTTTCAGATACTTTTGCTAACATTGTTGTAAAGAAAGAAATCGATTATTCCTACAATTGGAGCAGATAAAATGAGGTATCTATGCATTTGCCAAATGTAGATAACGATTCTCATTCAAACATACATGAAAAAGAAAGAAAAAAAAAACACGTTACATTCGTTGAAGCATGTCTCATTATCATTAGAAAGAAAATAATGACTTTTGGCTTTCCTGTTCACAGGACATTTGTCAAATCACAGTATTTTGTGCTTTGTCAACACATTGGTCAGTGTGAATATAACCGTATCTTGATGCGTTTGGACAATAACTGATCGTTTTGATGGACACTTTCTCTTTCAGCACCTAAGCTCTTCGCCATTCGGCGTGCCTGAGGATATGAATTAGGTCATATACATATCGCACTGGCTTTACAAACGTAAATGTCCATAAACGAAGGTCAAATATTATTTACAACTACACCAAGAAAGGTGAATTTAATCAAAGGAGCTGGGCAGACGATAATACTTGTGGATAAATAAGAAGTGGACTCCAAGGTTTAGGAACAGAACGACTGGCCCTGAGAACAATAGGCAACTTGGTTCAGACATTGGAATCACATGGTGTTCATTGACCATGAACCAGAGGCGTTGACTTGTAACAAACATTGAGAGTGGGCCTCAACAGAAGTTGAAAAGTTCGTCGGAGTTAAAACAATACACTACTTGATAAATTAATTCAATGACATTCTAATTGATTTTAAAAATGTTCATAAAGAAAAATACTGTCCCAAACATTTCTTAGACCTTGAACTATAATAAAATGGTAGTATTATAAAATGGTGACCTCTGATTTTCAGGGGCCAAATTGTGGATGTGAGGTTTGTTAGAGTAAGTACATTTAAAGTAGACTGCAATAAAATAAGTTTCAAAAATAGTCAGAAACCTACAATATAGAAATGATAATCAAAATAATTGAGATACCTATAATTTGAAACACATAAGATATATGAAATGGTCCCGCAATGAATAGTGTCTAGGATGATGACAGACTACAGAATTCATGGCAAAACAACAACTTTTAGCGAAAAGAAATTGGTGCCAAGAACATATAAAATGGACCACCGATGCCTAGGGACGCATAATACAACTCGATAAGTCCTCTTTCGCTTATTACGAACAATAGGCTATGTCTATGTATTCCAGACGCTTAAAGAAGCTTATGCTCCGAACTTTCCACCTCCGAAACGTGAAACATGGTAGCGGCAATGCAGCGTTGTGAAACTGCAATACGTAAACTGGCCACCTAGTCCCCAAATCTCAACATTATTAAACACCTGTAGTCAGTTCTGGAGCTCAGGCTCTTCCATTCGCGTTGACGTAACTGAATGCTTCACTACGTGAGGAATATTTGTGTTGAAATCATTCGTGACTTTTTGACTCCATTCCATGACAAATCAGCGCTGTTCTTTAGGCATGGAGACTAACAATTGTTCCACCCAGTATTAATAAGAGAATTTGGATTTTATTAAGGTGTTACCATTATTTTAATGACCATCTGTATATTTAAATTGTGTATTTTAATATTATAAAAAGTAACGAATTACAATATCTCGTCATATTAATATACAGTCGTTTAACGCTTTAAATTCGGATACACCTTAGTAACATTAAAAATAGTAATCGTAAACGTTCAAAATTTATAACAAGTTATTTCTTGGTCATTGTAAATTATAAATATTTCAGTTTCAATCAGTAATAGGCGAACCTTCTCAGATTTACAAATTCTGGATTCAATGGAATCACTTTTCATTGAGTTCTAGTTGATACTTTTATACTATGCAGCCATTATATTATTATTATTATTACTAGCAGCGTTCACCCCGCTTCGCTGCGGTCACCCCGGAACGCAATAAACTTTGTAACTTAGATAATTTTTACTTTTTCGCTTTCAAGTGATATGATAAAAACCATAGAAGATTGCAGTAAATGTTAACATTATATCGCCTGTCATTTATGTTAACCCGCCCCGCTTCGCTGCGGTCACCCCAACCCGCCCCGCTTCGCTGCGGTCATCCCGGAACGCAATAAACTTTGTTACTTAGATAATTTTTACTTTTTCGCTTTCAAGTGATTTATAGCGCCTGTCAGTTATGTTAACCCGCCGAGTCACAGGGTCATGCGGGTTGCATATAAATACGTTTATTTTTATACCTATGATGAACTAATAACAAAGGATTTGTACGTATGGACACCTGAATGGTCAATTATCTCAAGACACTGGTAATTGAAAATTAAAGTGATATGATAAAAACCATCTAGGGTCCACATCCTAACAACCCCCCAAAAATGAAAGAAATCGCTTCAGCCGTATTAGCGTGATGAGCGGACAAAGGATTTTTTGTACGTATTGACACCTGATTGGTCAATTATCTCAAGACACTGGTAATTGAAAATTAAAGTGATATGATAAAAACCATCTAGGGTCCAAATCCTAACAACCCCCCAAAAATGAAAGAAATCGGTTCAGCCGTATTAGCGTGATGAGCGGACAAAGGATTTTGTGCGTTCTCTTTTATATATATAGATTATTATTATTATTATTATTATTATTATTATTATTATTATTATTATTATTATTATTATTATTATAAAAGAGTTACAATAATGATGGAGTCAATGGTTCATATCTATTATTTGGTTGAATGGAGAGAAAAGATGTTACTTCATTATTTATGAAAACCAACCATTTTTTTATAATGCAAAAGTTATTTTCATTCCATTTTCCTGAAAGAAAATAAAAAGAAAAACGCCTCCTAAACCCTGAATCGAACCAACTACAATAGTAATATTAATACGAATAACTTCCTATCTGAAAAGAACAAACTAATTTATTAGAAGAATCCAGTTCACATATACATTCACATTCACATTATGGACAGCTCCCTCGTGGCTAAGCGGTTAGCATACGCGCCTTTGGTGTGGGAGATCCGGGTTCAATTCCCGGCGGGAGCTCATGTGGTTCGGATTCCACGTTAATCAGTAAGTCCACGTCTCATATAGCCTCGCTGCTGAAAGGGACGCTACACTAAAATCAACTCAACAGTATGCAGTCTTTGAACTAGTATCAATCGAAATATCATAACATAAGGAACAAACAATCAATGAAACTGAAGTTATGTATCATCAACAAAGAGCATAAAAGTTAATATAGCATATCCGAATATAATTAAATTCGGTATTAAACTCATACTTCAAATGTTCACATTTGAAAACAAAAAAATAGGAGTTAATTAGGTTTCCTGAAATTAGGTCTCGAATTTTAAGTTTCTTACACAAACGAGGTTACTCTATATAGCATATAGGACTGTAAGGCCTGCTATACACTATGTGATAAGTTTTAGGAAATATCTGAAGAAAAATATTACGACATATCTCGTAGGAAATCCTATCCTTTTTTTGTGCCATACACGTAACTACACTGCATATCCTACTGATATTGATATCAGGCGTTATATTGTTAAATAGCACACCTCTTTAAAAAAGCATAAAAAATAGAAGATAAATTAGCAAAACATACCTCATCAGTCCCTGCACCGCTCTTCATTTAGTCCAGTATTTTTGCTCTTTCACCCACATACGGCAGGCGGAAGAACAAATTTATTTTCACTTTGTCTCACCTGATGTCGCTTAAATCGAAACCTTACGAATTTTCTTTTCGAAATAGAGCGTGCTCTAAACAAGAGAAATCTCATAGGATCGTTCCGAACATAGGAAATGACATATGATCTGATATTATACATGTTGAGATTTTGGCTCTAGGAATAATCGTACGAGATTTCCTAGGATCTATCCTATAATGTATAGCAGGCAGGCTTAAGTGAGAATTAATGATAGGTGAAGAAATAAACTCTAGGAAGAAACAAGGTTATGTACTTGAAAAAAATATATGCTGCGTTTATTTAAAAAAGTATCGCAAGTTGCATGTAGTGCACGCAATTTTCTAAATTTCAGATCCAGCTACCGCAAACAGGTGCTATTTGTACTAAAATCAAAACAACAAATTCAGTCATAAGTCAAGACTCTCATGACTATTTGCTCCCATAATGTGAATCGAATACATTATTTCTTGCCATCCTTTCCTTTCTGTTACACTTTACAAATGAAAAATTCAGTGAACAGCTTGAGAAAAATCTCACACTCGATTAAAACGAGTTCTCATTAGTTCTCGTAAGTAAACAGTGAAAAGTTCTCACTCTCTTGACGAAGGTTTTTTTTTTCGTTCGGAATCTGAAAGTCACAAGAATTTACTCAGTGGTGAATACGTAGATGATGTAAGAAGCATTCATTAAAACCAAGTGATGAATCTCTTCCCTCATTTATCTTCGTTGATTATTATATAGCTCATTAGCAACTAATGATATTAAGATTCATACTCATATATCTTGCAGCTCTGGCCTATTGCATCAGACAACTTTCAAAACATGCATGCGAATCATGTAGTTTTGTTATATTATACTTGTATATGGAGAAAACTTTTTAACATGTTATCAACAAAGTATATGAAATTTCAATAATTAACTTTACGTTTACAATTATAGTTTTCTCGTATAAACAAATATGTGTTTTAGAACGTAGAAATGCTAGTACTAGGAATGCAATGGATGTACCCGATTGCAATGAAATGAGCTGAGCGAGCTTAAACTACGTAATCATTCCTGGCCATTATGCAATAATAAATGCCATTTTTAATTGTTGACAAAAAAATCGCGTGAAAACTTTTCCCCCATGTTAAGTCTATGCAAGCGTTTTTCGGTGATTATTCCTCGATGGTACATCGGATTTTTGATTTCGACCTATGTTGTCACTCAGCACGACATACTCTATCAGCGTGCTAAGTTTGGTTGAGATCGGCCAAACAGTCTAGGAGGAGTTCGCGGACAACCAAACGGCTAACCCGAGTATAAGAGCTTCGCTTCGCTCAGCTCAATAATACGACACATTACACTATATTTCACTACCTCAACTGAGGTTTCATATTTTCAAGAACAGACCAATTTTACTTATTATTGTTATAATCAATGATATTTTAATAATATAAATATTTATCATATCATAGTCCAAGTGTCTTGTTGGTAATTGTTTCAGAACTTCCACTTCTCATAAACTTGAAAACTGTCCTTGCTCGAGATTTTTCCATTCTATATGATTCTTCATTATTCCTTGTTGTGAGACACCTAGATGAGATATTTAATGTTCTTCATATTTACATTGTTTCTAATACATATAATTTTGTATTTTAGTTGAGAATTGTATGAATATCAATATACCTATTAGAAGTAAAACTGAATTAATGAATCGAATCATCTGGCAAAGTTTGCCATAGGTTTTTCTTCAAATAATTCCTTATGTCATATTAAGTACATATTAATAATTCTTTTTGTAATAATTAATACTTTTTCTGACCAGAGTAGAGTATATACTTATTTATTGAAATTAAAATAAAGCATAACAGTTTGGATAATTTAACGTTATCTTCATCAGATATTAACTGGAAGAGCTATCTTCTGTAATAATAATAACATTAAATTATAATTGTTATATAATTCTAATTGTTTCATTTTATAATTTTGTTTTAATATTAAACAATCAGGTATCGTTCTAATTTATTGTTTCATTTTAAATTTATAATTGTTTTCTTAATCATTATTATTTCCCCTTTCCTTTTATTATTATTATCATTTTAATAAATAATTTCAAAATATCATTTAATTTTAGTTTCCTCTTAATTCAATGTTCTATTATATAATTTTATTTCTATTGTTTCTTTTTATAATTTATCATATCCGTGATTTTTATTTGCTACAATTCGCTCTAACAATCTATCCCATAATTCATGTATTTGAAGTTATTTTGCCCAGTTCATTAATCTTTCACTTATTTCTTCCTTAATCCTCCGCGCTTTTTCCCCATTTCCTTATTATTGTTCTATTCTCTTTTTCTAGACCTTGGACCTTTCTCAAACTATATCATGTCATGTTTCTTTAACATATTTGTATACGTATAGCGTTATTCTCTCTTTTAAGTCCAACATCATCCCTATGTTGTTTTTCTCTTCCCTTAAGCTTTTTCCTTGTTTCTCCAATGTATATCATATTACAATTCTTGCACTTCACTTAATACATTACTCCTTCATCTTCTTCATTTATGTCTTTCCTTCTATTTCTCATTTTCTTCACCATTTCCAAAACTCTTCTTCCTCCTTTTCTGTATGTATATATACACTATGTGATCAAAAGTATCCGGACACCTGGCTGAAAATGACTTACAAGTTCGTGGTGCCCTCCATTGGTACTGCTGGAATTCAATATGGTGTTGGCCCACCCTTAGCCTTGGTGAGAGCTTCCACTCTCGCAGTCATACTTTCAATCAGGTGCTGGAAGGTTTCTTGGGGAATGGCAGCCAATTCTTCACGGAATGTTGAATTGAGGAGAGGTATCGATGTAGGTCAGTGAGGCCTGGCACGAAATCGGCATTCCAAAACATCCCAAAGGTGTTTTATATGATTGAAGTCAGGACTCTGTGCAGACCAGTTCATTACAGTTATGTTATGGTCGTGTAACCACTCCGCCACAGGCCGTGCAGTATGAACAGGTGCTCGATCGTGTTGAAAGATGCAATCGCCATCTCCGAATTGCTCTTCAACAGTGGGGAATAAGAAGGTGCTTAAAACATCAATGTGCGCTGTGAGAGTGCCACGCAAAACAAGAAGGGATGCAAGCCCCCTCGAAGAAAAACACGACCACACCATAACACCACCACCTCCGAATTTTACTGTTGGCACTACACACGCTGACAGATTATGATCACCGGGCATTCGCCATACCCACACCCTGCCATCGGATCGCCACATTGTGTACCGTGATTCGTCACTCTACACAACGTTTTTCCACAGTTCAATCGTCCAATGTTTACGCTCCTTACACCAAGCAAGGCTTCATTTGGCATTTACCTGCGTGATGTGTGGCTTATGAGCAGTCGTTTGACCATGAAACCCAAGTTTTCTCACCTCACGCCTAACTGTCATAGTACTTAGAGTGGATCCTGATGCAGTTTGGAATTCCTGTGCGATGGTCTGGATAGATATCTGTCTGTCTATTACACTTTACGACCCCTCTTCAACTGTCAGTGGTCCCTGTCAGTCAACAGACAAGGTCGGCCTGTACGCCTTTATGCTGTACGTGTCCCTTCACGTTTCCACTTCACTATCACATCAGACACAGTGAACCTAGGGATGTTTAGGAGTGTGGAAATCTCGCGTACAAACTTCTGACACAAGTGACACCCAACCACCTGACCACGTTCGAAATCCGTGAGTTCCGCGGAGCGCCCCATTCTGCTTTCTCACGATGTTTAATGACTACTGAGGTCGCTGATAGAGTATGTACCTGGCAGTAGGTGGCAGCACAATGCACCTAACATGAAAAACGTATGTTTTTGGGGATGTCCGGATACTTTTGATCACATAGTGTATATTTACTTAAATTAATAAAACTTCTAAAAATTAAGATTCTAACAAATAAAATTATATAAAATTTCGAGCACTGGTTAACTCTGTCTTATATGTCGATTGTCTTGACCTACCCCGACAGTTGACCTTATCCTATTGCACGAGCTATGCAAAATAATAATAATACGATAAATGAATAAAATGAAGGATAATGGAGGAACAAGCAAAATCTTTTATCTACTTATTGGAGTTTCAGAATAATTCTTTAATATTGTACAGTAAAATAGAAAAGTGCCCTGGGATGGGATTCCCAAAAATGTTTTAAGTAAATGACATATTCGTATTCTGTGTATCAAATATACAAGATACACGAGCATCACTTGTAATTTCAAAGGGTGATCCGGTGTTGGGGAGAGTTTCCCTCAGAGCTATAAAATCTTCCCATGAAATAAATTTCAGATTGTGCTCAACCTGGTTACCAGAAATTTCACAGAACTACTTTATTTCACGTGTATCTAAAGTCCCTTCTGGGGGAAATATGAAATCATCACTGTATATTCTATTTTCTTAGAAAGTTTAGGCTACGGGCTTCATAATCCGACATTTACTAGTATATCATTATCACGTTATATAGAGGTTATATTGTCCTGCAGATACGATACAAGTTTTATCTTTTTTTAAAAAAAAAATAATTTATTATCTAGAGCGCTCACCTTTAGTGCTAAGGTTCCTGGTTCGATTCCACCTCCCACCAATTGGACTTTCCGATAGACGATCACCATGTGAGTGAATTTTCTCGAGATTTTCCCGTTTTCTGCCACTTTCATCATTATTATCTCATCATTCCCATCTCCCTTAGCCTTGGTGCACAATCATAAGACGTTAAACTCAACAAGTAATAGAAAGGAAACATGTAATAGGAAACAAACTCGTAAGGATATTTAATGGTAGTTTACTATTATTATTATTTAACGCACTGATGATCAGAACTTATTATTAGCAATTAGTCCCCTTCATTTAGAGGTACAAATTTTACGCTTCATGCAATTGTCTTTCTAAGCTCTTGGCCGAGTACAAGGTCTTTTTGCAATGAAGGAAGTTCAGACTATTAACCACCTCAAGGATCAAAGTGCTTGGAATAATCTCACTTAGCAAGATTTACACGTCAAATAATATCAATTTATCTTTTTATATATTCTTTTCCTTTTCCCGTACAATATGGGATCAACACATGGGATATAATTAATGTCTTCCGATTTCCCGAGATGAACATTATTCAGTTTACGTTTTGGAAATTCTGCTAGTGGAACAGCGATGTTATTCTATTTTGTAGAGTTTTACATCATTAAATATCATACAACTGAAGAACGTACAGTACGTAATTGCAAGTCCCTTCTCAATTAGGAATTTTCAAGATTGGGATATTTCAGATTAGAAATTTTGCAAAAAATAAACGTAAGTACTTGTTTTTGTCGTATGTTTATTCCTCCTACCCCCAAATATTACAATTTTTACTTTGTTTGACATTATTTACATGAATCAGCTATCCATCAAAGAGTAAGGCATCAATCGTGAGTTGCCTGCAGAAACTTGTGGAAGCAGTACATTGATTGGTTGGTGTTCAGCACCATCAAGGCTATACAAGACGTGACTCTACAGTTTAAAGTGCAACACGAACCACGATAATGCATTCAATTTTCAAAGCTGTCTTACCGGGAATCGAATCTGGAACACCTAGCACTAGCACCAGATCTACGAGGAGGGTTGAAGGCAATATGTGTTGTTCGTATTGATCAGGAAGTATGTATAGAGCATGATATTTTCCTTTTTTTTCTTTATTCTTAACTACTGATATATACGTATGATCTATTTCATTTCTTTCGCCATCGATATCCACTGTTTCCACCCTACAGAGATGATGTTCAAGATCTGAAGTCTGAACTCGAGCTGATTGTCGAGTAGAAACAGAAAAGTGATATCAGAGTTTCCAAGAACATTAAAATAAAATATTACGTACTTGGTCAATATAGTAACTGAAAGTAAAAGGAATGAAGGTGATCTAAGTGAAATGTCATGTTGTATTACGTATTTATTTATTGTCGAGTAGACCTATATGACTATACATATATTTATAGTATACGTGTAAAATCATAAACATGTTACAAAGGATGTTCCTACATTACAACCATTAACAGCTGTTAGAATGATGGATTATATAACGTAATTGTCTCGACTTCAGACTGTAGGTCAAAAGGAACTAAACACAACTGTAGTGAAAAATTACTAAAAGAAAATATTCTTATATGTACATTAAAGGTACACAGATGTTCTCAAACTGTGGGTAAAATATCAGAGATTGCAATCAAGTTGGTAATGAGAAATACTTGTGTATAATCTATCTTGCAAGCTCTCAACTGTCTCTAGTGGCAAAATTTTGTAAATAATTATGGGGATTGCTTCACAACAAAATAGAAAGACAACATGAAGCAAAGAATCATAGAAGAGTACGAAGGGATTCAGATACAGAGCAAGGAAAATTTCAATAGTTGACGTATGCATTCAATAGGTTACAAGATCCAGGGCCGAAACTCATGTCTAACCTTGTAAAATATATGTTTTGTCTCGTAATAAACTAATTACTTTGTAAAATACATATTAGGACCTTTTCATATCATCGACGATTTCTTTATGCCAAAGGTACTAGTTTCTTCTTGCATTTTAAAGGGACTTAAACGTAGGTAAACATGTTTTTACCATTGTATACATACAGGCCCGGATTTAGGGGAGAGGCACTGGAGCACGTGCACCTCCCTCCGTTGTGAATATACACTATCTAAAGTGAGAAGCTAGCAGTGAAAATAGCAATACTTTCCGAAAATTTCGTGTCATGTTTCCGTCTCGGGCTTAAAAGAAAGCGGAGTTTTGCAAAAAGGAATAGTTTAAGTCAATTTTCTGAAGGTTGAAGCAAAAAGGATTTACCGAGAATAAACACTTAACATTTCCAGGGAAATTCCTCATACACACCACAGATGCCTAAAGGCATTTTAAAAATTTAAATTTAAATGAAATGTACTGGTAGTTATTGGTGCACCCTCCGTCAGGAAATCCTGGATCCGGCCCTGTATACATAGATCGGGGGCCTGATAGGGTATAGTTAAAAGTATCATGTTTTCTGAATATTTTCAAATCTTGAAAATAATAATAATAATAATAATAATAATAATAATAATAATAATAATAATAATAATAATAATAATAATAATAATAATAATAATAGAATTTCGATCCCGAAACGATTGCTAAATACTATAAATTTTTGTTGATTGAACTTATTAACGAACTTCCGACACATTCAAAGTCCACTTTAGACTCCAATGAATAACACACATGTATTTCGTTTGGTTTAATGCCCCACGATTATGCTCCGAGTTTAAGGGAGACGGTCATAATGAATGAAATGGTTGGATAATGAAAGTGGGGGGAAACGGAAGAAAAACCCACCCACACGGTGTTTGTCCACCACAAAGACCACTTAGTGCGAGCTGGGATCGAACAAGGCAGCCCATGCAGCTCTACCATTAAGACATACGCAATTAAACGAAAGGTTTGCATTAAAGTAGCGTTGTAACGGAGAATGGCATGTGGTTACAGAATTAAATATACCAATACATGCACAGTTATCGACAGTAATAGGATATTTTAAAAAGATTACATATAAAATACTTTATCTACTTTTGTCAATAACTACATAAAATATTACACGAGCTTAGGAAGTCTGTGTCGCAGAGAGACTTGGATGATCCATAACCTAGATCAATGTAGAGATTAGTGTTCACGTGCCCACGTGGAAAGAAGTAGGAAATACTGTTGTTCGGTGTCAATAGAAACTCGTCAATTTAATGTAACTTCTCATTGTTCATGTAACTTGTTCCATATCGCAATACTTTACTCAGCATTTATAAATTTAAAGGGTAAATCAGTGTTGTGATTCTGCCTTGAGATTTATTTCTAAAGAACAGTTCAGTGAATTGATTGTAAAACAGACATGTCATACTGTACAGCTGTAGTTTACGTTCTTTTGCAACTGGATTAATATCAAACATGTAACAAGTTTATTATTTACAATTTTGTTCAATAAAGTACGATTTTATTTGACACCCTGCAACACTACTTATCACAAACAACTCAAATGGCCAGTAGCAAAGTACCACCCATCTCCTTTCTTGTATTAGTTAAGAATTTCAGCAGCTGACTTTCTTCTTGCACTTGAGGAAATTATACTATTGGGGACAATTGAGGAAACAGACAGTTGAGGAAATAGCCTTATTTCTCAAAATTATAATAAATAAACTCCATGGTTCTGGATAATCACAATAACATTTTAAAACACATTTATCGTATAGTTATTAAATATTTCATTTTGTTCTGGTCAGAAATGCGTTTTAAAATGTTATTCTCAAAATTACATATTCTGAACAGATAAACGGGTATCAGATGGCCAGTCACGGTTTATTAAAATCGCTGTGTGTGTGCCTATATTGATCACATACGAAGAAGATATTAGGAATTCATTCCTGAGAAGTTTGTATTAAGTGTCACTGATCAGGTTAGTAATCAGAACTCAAGTTCAGATTAAATTAGTGAATTGTGTGTGAATTACACGTGAATAACCTCAGGGCATAACTAGTAAGATGATGTATTCTAATTAATGTTTTATTAAAAATTAATCCATTATAATATTTGACATGAATACTAATTAGGTCAAGGTTTGGTGCTAAATTTGGTGAAAATCGAAGGAGTTCAGCTGAGGGCATATGATATTGATTCCTTGTGATATTGATTCTTTTATACAGAAGAACCAAATGAAAGACGATTATATACCCGGTCATTAAATTTTCAAAACAATGTAAGGGTTATTTAGATACATTTGAAGATTAAAACTGTAAAGTGAAGACCTTGTATTCACGTTCATTTCAAGGAAACAAAAAAAAAAAGAGAGAGAGCATTTCTTTATACTTAAATGACGTGAAATACACTGTCAATTATGCTTCCCAGCCGAAATAATATTAATGTCGAAGGCCAATCGAAATAGTACTGGTATTGATGTTGAAGACAAAAGCATTCAAACTACAGAAACTGCATCTTTTACAAAGTGTAGGATGTGTTATTCTTTATGCACTTCACAAGAAACTTGGTGTTACGGAAGTTGGAAGTCCACCAAAATGGAAGAGGAAATGTTTTCCTCTGTGTTAACGAAAGTCAAAATCGGAAGACAACTGTACTTCACCGGAAGAAGGAAACCCAAAGAAGAAAACAAAGATGATACGAATAATAATAATAATAATAATAATAATAATAATAATAATAATAAACTCGAATAACAAGGGGTAATGTCACTGATGGTATCAGTGATATACTACAGGCCAGATTTCTTCAACTCTTCTGAGATTTTTGCAGAAATAATGATAATAATAGATTATTATGTATTTGTGGTTACTAAACTATTTGTTCAAAACAACGTTGACAAAACATTTATTTTCCACGACCAACGCAATTTAATACAATTTAGTTAACAATTGGTTATTTGGATGTATGTGATCTGCCCCATTTATTATTATTATTATTATTATTATTATTATTATTATTATTATTATTATTATTATTATTATTATTATTATTATTATTATTATTATTATTATTATTATTATTATGTGTCAATTTCTGAAAAATGTGAGAAGTACATTTAAGAGACCAGAACACGAACAATTGATTGGATCGGAATAATCGAATAACTCTTCAGTAAACAACACATTCAGGTTCTCCACACTAGTTGTACATGTAAATTAATCATTGCGGAATATTATTATTATTATTAGTTTTTGAACAATTACTTCAGTTTTATTTTTTTCATGTAATCTTTATAGTGAAAATTATATTACTAATAACAATATTAATGTATTTACTAATCTTAATTGTGATTACAGCTTGAAAAACTTTGTAAAGGTTAAATTAAATTGCAAGTAGGCGGCTATATTGATGTTGGGTTGGGTATCAGTACCAAAATCATAGAAGAGATTACGAAACGTTCTACCATCTTCATTATTTATATCAAACTCTTGCCGAATGCGTTACTTTAATTAAGAATATCTAATTAAATGGCTTGATCCACTCCTTTTCATTATTATCAATATACAATATTCAAAATATTCTTGGCGGTGGCTCAGTGGTAGAGCGTGCACCTCTGGTGCTTGGGGTCCCGGGTTCGATCCCAGCCCCCGCCAAGTGAACTTTGTGGTGGACAAACACCGTGTGCGTGGGTTTTCTCGGGGTTTTCCCGTTTCCTCCCACTTTCTTCATTCCACCATTTCATTCATTCCACCATTTCATCGTCACCGTCTCCTTTAGCCTAACCGGCATAACCGTGGGACGTAAAACTCAAAGATTTCATTTTCATTTTTCAAAATATTCTTCTTTTACATAAAACTAAATGTATGTACGAGTATGTTTGTATATTCGTCCTCTATGCACATTTTTTCGTCACACTCGACCCTACTACGGGTGTAGGCCAACTGATAACTCCAACCAATCAGAAAAGTGTATTTAATTTCTATGGCTAGGGTCTAGCGTGAAAAAAGTATGCGTTCACTATATATAGTCTTTCCAGCCTTAGAACAATGTAGATGTAAACAAAGCGAAATGTATTACTCCGCGGCTCACACGTGCTTCGGCAGCGAGAGATGTGAACAGCAAGATCTTCTGCTAGCTTATTGTCGTGGTATAATTTCCAAAGCGTAAAGCTCTGTTGGTTGGTATATAATTAACGCACTGACACTGATTACTGTTATGTTGGAAATACATATTTTCTTAAATTGTTATATAAACGAGATTGCCTCTGTTCCTGATGTTCTCTTTTGTGTTTTATAACACGAGAGGAAGGTGGATTATTGTAACACTTTTTCGCCATGGAACTCTCTGCATTCTACAATTTCAAATGAGTGAGGTCGGCGCGCGAACGTATACGCATGCGCAGTAAATACTATATGTCCCAAAACGGGTAAGGTTGAAATAAAGCTACATCTGTTGTTAAATATTACATATATTGCGTTTATTATCATAAAGTACAGGATAAATTCGGATATTTTCATTTGAAATTATCATTTTAGTAGGGATTATATTGCGGTAGGATATTAGTGCAGTGAGACCAACAACCAATCACTGGTCATCGATCCACTGGTAGTCGGGTGGGTTTGTTTACATCCACTTTTTTCTAAGGCTGCAAAGAGATTAGATACAAATTCAGTGTCTCCATTTCAAATTAATTTTTGAACATACTTTGCAGTCGTTTCAACCTGGGTTCTTATCATTTCCTTTCGATTTAAACATGCGTTCTAAGAAGAAGGGAGAAAGGAGTTCGAATATTTTTGATAGACCTATTATCAAGTATTTCAACTTTTTCTCAATACACGAGATTCAGAGTAATACATAATTAAGCACCACGTGTTACTGTGAATATTTCCCCTTGATCCTTTAACACCTTTCACAGAAAATTTGTCATAACTCGAAGTCTTGCACGAAACTCGATTATGACGATGAGTTTGAGTTTAACGTCCCGTTCAGCAGCAAGGCTACATGAGACCTGGACCTACTGATTACCCCATACGGGCATCTCAGTAAACCACTCTACATCTTCTGCTTCCGTTCTAGATCAAATGTCAAAAACGCTGAAACACATATTTAATTATTTTGAATTAAAAATCCTAAATATCAGATTTCATGTCTCTAATCTTAAGAAATACCGAGGTATGGACATCTTTTATAATATCGTAACTGCAATCCTGCACCTTTTCTCTTTCCATCTCTTTTCTGCAATTCTTTGAAGGTTGAAATATAATCTTTAAAAAAAAGTGAGGTCACAGTGGACCTACCTTTTTTATCATTCAAGTTCAGATATGATGATGAAGTAGGTTTCCACAATTTCTCAAATTTAGGGTCGCGGTGGATCTGTGGTAGAGTGTTCGCCTCTGGTGCATGGAGCCCTTGGTTCGATCCCAGCTCGCAGCATTTGAGCTTTGTGGGGGACGAACATCATGCGTGTGGGTTTTCTCGGAGTTCTCCCGTTTTCTCCTATTTTTTTTCATTCCACCATTTCATTTTTTTTCATCATCACCGTCTCCTTTAACCTAGCCGACATAACTATGGGACGTAAAACCTTAAAGATTTCGTTTTTATTTTTGTATCTCAAATTTAAGAAATTCAAGTAAGCGCGAAACTCAAATTTAGCTGGTTTTAGCGTAGTGGTTTATACAAAAGTAAGTTTATCATATTTGCCCGACTATAAGACGAGGTTTTTTTTTTTTTTAATTCGTCATTCCAAAATTATGAGGTCGCCTTAGGCTTTGTAGATGACGTCAATGTTTTTACATTGTGTAATATATATACCGAACGTTCCTATTGTCGTGGTCAATTGTTGTTTTGGTTTTAAATTTTTAATAGTTGCACTTTTCGTCATTTTTACCGTAAAATGCATGTAGACTACAATAAATTCCTGTATCTGTTCTTATTTACGGTACTGTACTTTACCATATTATTTTATTACCATAATTGAGGCAACCAATGATTGGCATAAGTTTACAATAGGTAATGTTACCGTTTTGTTGTATGTTAAAATGTTTTATATCAATAAAACAATTTGTAATTTTGATTATTCAGAATTTCTTATAAATAAGAGAATTCTCAAGAAGACTCCAGAATAAAGGTGTTTTATATTCAGGGTGATCTTATGGTCGCGTAAATACTGTCAGTTATGAAATAATATTTCAGTGAGGTAGGTTAGGATCATTAAAAGAAAAAGTAGTTTACTCAACATTTTCATACATGAGCACGCATTGTAGAACAAATTTCTCAATTATAAATGTTTTGGATTTCACCAATTTTTCCTTTGACGTTAACGAACATATATGTTTTATACTTTCCCTGTGTTAAAAATAATAAAATTGAATAAAGTTGTGAATTTTGCTGAAACGTTACGCAATACAAATTAAAGAAAGATATGAGAAATCTTTAATACTGAATATTCCACAGTATATTTCTTTCCTTTTTATTAAGGTATTGACAGAAGAAGAAAAAGAAAAGGTAATTACTTATCTCATCTGCACGATTTATGGTTGTTGGTCATGCTTGTGTGCATACTTTACAAAAACACTTTTACACTTTGTAAACTTACTTGCAGACCTTTTTTATGGTCAGTAAATCCTTATATCTGTTCGATCGCCACGATTTTTGGATTCAACCTTGAGAGAGAGAGGAGGAAGGAATGGTCTACTTCCTAGCAAAGTGAATATTTACATGTGTCAGCTTAACGTGCAAAGTGAAATAAATGGCAATTAGGTTTTTGCACCAGGATTTGGAAAGTGAAGCTTACACGAAGGGATGCAACTCCTTTTTGTAATAATTAATGTAGATTAAAATTCTCAAGTGTCATGGGAATGAGTGCTCGCAACACAGCTGTTTATTCTCGCAACATGACTGGTGACGAAAATTGTAGCTATCCAGGCGTTAATCAGATGCAATAAGTACATTTATTTATTTATTTATTTATTTACAAACTTAATTCTAAATTCAGCTGAACGTCAATTTATACTGGAATATCTAACAAATCTAAGAGATGATAACATAATACAGTAATAATAATAATAATAATAATAATAATAATAATAATAATAATAATAATAATAATAATAAACATCTAAGTAATTACAAGAAAGATTGACAATAGCTGACTCTAGCGTGTCACCCGAATTGGCGTGTGGCATCAGCCAATAAGCTCGCAGTGCGCTGTTACTAAACTTTCAGGGAGGAATCTAATCATTTTGTTCGTATTTGTGGACAATTATGAATGATCAAATTCCTTCCTGAAGGTTTAGTAACAGCGCACTGCGAACTTATTGGCTGATGCCACACGCCAATTCGGGTGACGCGGACTATACAATTTATCCATTAAAATGGCGTCGTAGTGCATAGTTAAATGAAGTTTCAGAATTAAATAAATCTACGGGTGTATGTGGTATTTCATTGTATAACTTAGGAAGCCTGTAGAACAGAGAGCGTTGAACTACTGAAAGTCTAGGTCGTACTATACGAAAAAGATATGTGTTACGTGTTTGTTTGAATGGAATTCGGAAATACATTTCTGAGACTAACGTTTTGGATCTGAGTTGGCCAAGTGTCAGTATGTACAGATAATTGGAATCACTGATTTCATGACGAGTGTCACGTACTTGAATATTTAATATCCGCAACAATTCGTGTTTTGTCATCACATGTGTGGGAGGTACTCTGAAACGTACTGTTGCCAGGAAGAAGTTTAGAACTGACTTTAGCCGAGATAGGTTTGTAGGAGCTGACATTAGTATTAGTGTATTCCCCTTCGTCGCGGGAGAGCCGGGTTCGATTCTCGATGGAAACATTTACGGTTCAGATTCCACATTAACCTGAAGCCCATGTCTCATGTAGCTTTAATACTGAAAGAAACGTTGAACTCGAATTTATGTATAAAACTTACATAAATTATTAAAAATAAATAAGTTATTACAAAATAAATAGAAATATTATTTAAAAAGTAGTAAACAAGGAACATAGACAGCATGATAAGTCATCAATTACCGTTGAGTTCATTTTTCTAGTCTCTGCCGTAAACTAGATTTTTGAGTAATTCAAATTCTAGTCACACTGTAATTTCTATGGATAGCAACACTGAAAATTCTTCCGATTCGTATTTTCGGGTGCAGAATAACATTATCTATTATTGTGGTAAGTTACATTTTAATACCTCTTTCCACTTACGAAAAACGGGCAAAAGAAAAATTATTAGTTTTTCAAAAATATTTAGTAGTCTGCCCCCTTAACATGAGATCGAATAAGATTTCGAATCTCGGTACCTCTTGATTTGGCGGTAAATGCCAACTGAGTTTCACATTCCTTGCAATGAGAGCAGAAACATATCAGCAGTATTAAATTATAAGATTGGAAATAAACGCCATAGCAAAAATGATAAAACCCTAAAATATTTTCCTTGCATACACACAAATAAGTTATAAATTGGTAGATATGTTAACTTTCTCTAAAAGAAAAATGTTGTTACTCTCATAAGGATATTGAAGTTAAACCCTGCATTTATGTGCTTGTTCTTGAGGTTTGCTTCTAAGTACGTGAGAAATTTACAAGGGCACAAACTTGCGGTGTAACTCGTATTGCCATTAAGAATCGGCGACCGCCGTGAAATTTTCACCCAGAGCACATGACCTTTACGTCAACGATACAGAACTCATAACCTGCTTAGCATAACGAATGAAATAAGACGAAAGGTTATACATTACGTCACGTGCCTTTTTCTCAAAATATGACATTCAAGGGTGATATTTCCAAAGAAGGAAAAAAAATGGTAAGATACCATAATGACATATCCATACAACCATAAATACTTCAAAGCTCTCTCCACAACGTGAGAAAATTTTCTCTTTTTGCTTTCATTCACGTATTTTGCACAGGTTGAATTTAATCTTGCGTTACGCAAGTCACAATTAGAATATTAAATTATGCACGGTCATAAGTAAACACATTACCATTTGAATAACAACAGTCATAAGGCTAACGAAGTTGGCACATGTTGTGCACATTACTGTACCGCATTATTCAAAATATGCTACATAAAATCTACTAAATATATCAGTAAAAGGTAACATACAACAATTTCAATTAACGCAGTAGTCACATGGAAACATACATTACTGTTGAAGTATGAAAATAATAAAGTTCATTTTGATATTAATACGGATCACTAGTGGCGTATTTACGATTTTGTTTCGTGGGGGGAAGGTTTTGCTAACTTTATTCCTGGAAATGTGAAAATTCTACAAGATATTTCATTTACTTTATTGTAGATAATACAATTTCGGGGTGGGGGCTTCAGCTCGGAAGCCCCCCCCTGAATACACCACTGCGGATCATTAACTTCATATTAAACGAAAATATACATGCAATCTTTAATTTGATGCACCACGGTTATGTCCAGTAGAAGGGGACGATTGAAAAATGAAAGAGAAGAGTTAGTAGAATGAAAATATAGAAGAAACTAGGAAAACCTAGAGAAACCGCACACAGATAGGCCTACACATTTATCCATTACACATTCACATACATAGATCCTTCATACCGGAAGTTAGTGCTCTGCCAGAACCATTTTGAAGAAACTGTTGTTGCAATATTTATACACATCATGTATTATAAGTCCCAGGTCGCCTATATTCTTGACGTACGTACTCTCTTGATACTTGTCTCCACAAAACCTTGATACGTGTCTTGTATAAATTATGGCCTTTTATACGAATTTCATGCTCCTAACTGATTCAAACGTCAAATTCTTCCGTCACCCTAAAATTTAAATAATGCACTTTGCATCATAATTCCGAGTTACAAATGTAAGTGGTACATATATGGGAAAGTAAACAGGCACAATTGTAGAATTTGAGGAACAGAAAACTCTCATAATATTGTTGAACACGAGTGAGATTCTCCAAAGGTCAATGTTTCTTTTGCTATGTCCCCAAGAAATTTTATGGGTCTGTCTTCTTTGAAGAACAAACTGTAAATGGACAGTCTTTCCTTCAGATATTATAGAACTCATTAATGCAATTGTTGTACACTGAATCAGAGAATATTGTCCTTTAGTTAGGTCCATTTTCATAGTGGTGTTAAGGCATATCTGAACGCAGAGCTACACAATTGTTTGATTGGTCGTAGTGCAGCAATCGACCATGTGTGATAAAATGGCCTCCTAGGTCCCCGGATATTACCCCTTGTGATTTTTTCTTACTGGGGTTATATAATTAACATTGGGTATGTCCCTCCCCTTCCACGTGATATTGTAGGTATCAAAAGGAGAATTGGGCAAGTAATAGCCACAGTCCTAAAGGATATGTTGGGCCGTGGGTGGCAAGAGTTCGATTATCGTGTCGACGTTTGTCGCGACACATATAGTTTCCACATAGAATGTTTGTAAAGTGAGTGTTGTTGAAAATACTTACAGGTACACCCTTTAAAATGATATACTTTGTTACTTTATAATGCTATTCATTTGGCTACAATATATTTTTTTAAATGTTCCCAACTATTGTTATTTTGATATTTTGAAATATATTTTATATCCAGCTTTACACTAATTTTCATTTTGCGGTTTTAAATCTAAGGTTGTTTCGCAAATGGCCAGAGGAAAAAAATCTGCGCAGGAAGTCGGACTTCTTTTATTATTCGTTCATACTCACATTGCATTACTGACAGTCGTTATTCATATTCATGGTCGATGTAGAATATAATAAAACGCTTGTGTTTGGAAGATCATGCGTTCCGCTTGTTAGCGGTTTCATGGGTTGCCACAAATTATGCTGGCCATCTGAAAGCTAAATTATCGACCTAGTTTTGGCCAGATGGAATGCGATATTAAAGACAATTTTATTACTTTCTCCTCAAGTTACAAATTGAAAACAAGAGTTATGCTATTTCAATCAAAACAAATCATATATATGCACGAAGATAGTGTATTTCGGTATGCATTCACGCATCATTTTTTTCCTTTATAGGAGAACATAGGTAATATTAACGAATACCTTATTTCCTTGCTATCAGACAACACATGATAATCACCATAGCGTTACTTTCTACGTTCGAACAATTTCTATAGGAGAGGGTCATTATTGTTAATGTCTTATTTAAGAAGTCGCTTCTGCTGAATCGGACTTTGTTTTGAATACTTTATTTATTTATTGCGGACGTCAGCAGCAGGACTAATTTAAATACTTTATTTACTTATTTAATTTAATTTAATTTAATTTAATTTAATTTATTTATTGTTGGATATTTAATGGGGACATCTACTGTGATATTATTTTAAATTATTTATTTATTTATTATTGGATATTTAACGGGAACGTCAGCTGAGGTGCTATTTTAAATACTTTATTTATTTATTTATTTATTTATTTATTTATTTATATTTAATGGAGACACCAGCAAGAGGACTAATTTAAATACTTTATTTATGTATTTACTTATTAATTGTTGGATTTTTAATGGGGACATCAGGTGCGGTATTATACTAAATACTTTATTTATTGATTGATTGTTGGATATTTAATGGAAACGTCAGCTGCTGTATTATTTTAAAAATTTTATTTATTGATGGATTGTTGGATATTTAATGGGAATGTCACCTGCGGTATTATTTTAAATTATTTATTGATTGATTGTTGGATATTTAATGGGGACGTCAGCTGCGGTATTATTTTAAATACTTTATTTATTGATTGGTTATTGGTTGATTGGTTGACTATCTTCTTATTATGTTCTTGACGCGACCGTAACATGTAAATCTCTCTCTATCGCCACAAATACAAGTGTGCAGAAATGTTAAATGAAAATTTTAAACACTATATAAGGACAAGAGGAGGAATGCATTAGAAAAAAAAATAATAATTTTAACAAGGAATCCAATTTCTTTTTTATCTTAATGCTATAATAAATTTCCTTCATTGATTTTTTAAATCGAAACTTTTACAGAATTATATTACAACATAGTTGAGCAATCGCTTCATCACTTATTTTTTTATGCTTTAATTAACAAATGGTATGACATTTCTATTTTTACGTCCAACATTTATGCCCTGGAGGCCAAGGGCGCCGATTTCTCTGTAAGTTTGGGAGAGCCCATTCAGATGCAGAAGGTATATATCTGCAGATTTTAAGACAAATTGCACTTAAATTATGCCAAATATTGTACACTCATAAATACAATAGGGGAGCCCACGTGAGCTTTGGGGGGCGGACGCCCTCGACTCCCCAGAATCGGCGTCCTTGCTGGAGGCTAAACACGGATGATTAATTAAAATGAATGATTGTAAATGAATTGGTGGAATGACGATGGACTAGGATCGAACCAGAGACCCTTCACACTAGAGGTGTGCGCTCTACGGCAACTTCTAAGCAACGTTTATTAACAGATTTATTCCATGTATTTTTAATATAAATCGCAATTAGACACTTTTTTCTGGATATATAGGTAATCCCAAAACTCCACTTTGGTTGCCCTACGGAAACGATATTTCGATACAGTAATTTCTATATCTATGCAGTAATTTCTTATGAATAATAGCCAATTTTTTTGGTTTATTACGCATATTAAACAAATTAAGTTTATGTGTTTGGTTGAATGAATGGTCAGCACCCCTTTTGAGTACCAAGGCTATACGAGACGTGGACCTAGAACTTAATGTGGTACCCGATCCACATGAGTTTGCTCCAAGAATCGAATCTGGGTCTCCTGCGCCGAACATGCAGGAGGGAACTAACAATATAGGCACGAGGGAGCTGAAATTAAGATTGTAATTGGTGATTATTACGATTTCATAAGTTAGCTTACCACTTATTTCAATTATATGCAACATGCAGTACTAAACTGCATAATAATAATAATAATAATAATAATAATAATAATAACCTATATTCAACAATATTGCCTTAGAATGGTTGGTAATCAGCTATTCCATCCTGTGTTATCCCCGCAATTCCAACGCAGTACGTCATTATCTAATTAATCATCGTTATATTACCTTTATGAATGAGTTTGGACAGAGTCAAAATTAATGAAGTGACGGAATAGTGGAATATTCGTTATGTGAATATGAATTCTACTGCATACACAGTATATTTGGGTTTTGAAGTTAAGCAGCGTTAAGACCTTCATGGCTGCCCATAACCCAAGGCATCGTCACATATTTAACTCTGCCTATGGCCTTCCATTGATTGTCCATGACTGAGCAGATAAAATCAATGAAACCGGAAAACACATAATACCATCCATCAGTCAATGATGCTGTTAGCCTCTCTTGGTTTTAAACCTTTCTTTTTTTGTAAACGGAAAGTTGTATTTTCAAGTACAATAGAAACCAATTGTGCTTTTGGTGGTTCTATATTATGTTCTTTAATACAATTTCAATAGATGCTAGAAATCAGTACTTCGAAGTTTTGTAAACACAAACATTTGGTTAATACATTTCTTTAAGAATAGGGGAGACGGAGTGAATATTACTGTACATTATATTGAGAATTAGAAGTATCACACATTACAAGAACTGAGTTCTTATAGCTTCAATATATAAATACTATTCATTTCCACGTGTCAATCTCAGCATTCGTCCAAAGCAAGATACTATGGGCCTTATGCAGAGTTGTTTTGACGCGTGCCATACTAAAGAGATCAACTAACATGTTTTCTACAGTAATCTGGCCCAGTGGTGCCCACCCCCCCTTATGTCCATGACGCATCCCCCAATTGTATACCCGTAGGTGTACTTTCATGAAAAAATCTTCTTTTCGATTAATTTTTACACTCCCTCAAACATATTTATACAGATTTTTTACCCCCCCCCAATATTTCAATGACGCACTTTGCGTCATAGCTCCCCCTTGTGGGCACCCCTGATCTGGCCTTTAGTATGAGGCTAATCATACGTCTAAACGACTCTGCATAAGGCGGTCTATCTTCTTTAAGAGCCTGTCTTACTAAAAAATAATAAAAAAATACTATTTTCTTTCGCTTGTTTATTCATAAGTGAAAGGAGATAATGAAATCCAACTTAATACAATCATAGATAATGTTATCCTACAACAGAAAATATGAACTGAAGAATTTTCAGTGTTGCCATCCATAGAAATTACAGTTTTGTCAGAATAACAATTCCCCCAAAATCTAAGTTAAGGGAATGAACTCAACTGCATTGGATCACGTATCATGTTGTTATGGTTTGCTGTGGACTACTTTTTAAATAACATTGTTATTTAATTTTAATAACTGTATATTGAAACTATTTTGTTTATTACAAACTAAATACAACTATTATTTAAAAAGTAGTTCACAGGATACCAAAACAACATGATACGTAATCAAATGCAGTTGAGTTCTTTCCTCTAGTTGCTCTCTTAACTTAGATTTTGGGGGAATTGTTATTTTGGCAACACTGTAATTTCTATGGATGACAACACTGAAAATTCTTCAGGTTCATATTTTCTGTTGTAGAATAACATTATCTATGATTGTGATAAGTTGAATTTTATTATCTTCTTTCACTTATGAATAAATAAGCAAAAGAAAAATGGTAAATTTTGTATTATTTTTAGTAAGGCAGGCTCTTAAGTGATAAAAGGCCAAATGTTTCAAAGAGGAATGTCTACCATATTGTGAATGGTAGAAAGCCTGAAATGGCAGACATTTTTTTATCACCACCTACGAAGTTTGAAAGAACTCATTTTACAAAGCGTGAACAAGCCTTTCTTCTGAACAATCTGAAAATTATAATAACAAAAAAAACTAAAATGAAACGTGTGCCCCACATAAAGTTCAATAAAGGCAGGCAGCAGTGTAACTGCCATTAATAATTTGATAGTGCTTTTTCTTCCTTTGACGCGGTTGATTGCAAGTCATGGAGCAAAAGAAAACAGTAATCAAGATTGACATCACCACAACAGGCACAGCCAGCATTCTTCAGTGAACACGAACGATCCGATCGAAGAGTCTAATGGGGCGTGGAACAATTCCACTTCCAACAAATACCAGGTGAGAAAATTCTTTATTATTTTTTAAACTTCTTTTTATTTCGTGACTGATCTTTCTCGACCCAATTATTCTATCCTCTATCGCTATGCAAACAAAAAGATACATCACCAAAATAATATAAAATGTCTTGAATTAAACCTACTACCAAGGCAGGGTACCCAGGTGTAACACGCCAATTGTGATAAGATTCCACAGACATAAAGAACATCGAAAAAGAAGCGACATATAGGGACATAAAAAGGGGGTCAAAATGAGATTATGTGGAATATAGCGAGAACGAGAAGAGATATCGGAAAAGTTTAAATGTACGAAATACTACCCATAGCCGACACAATTCAATGAGGTACAAAGCACCCATGAGAAGAGAGCAGAGCATCCGAAAATGGACCAATCACGTGTACAACATTGTCAACAATGTATTACGGAAATGGGCCAAAAGGGCGATAAGGAGCAGGAAGAAAGAAGAAACGAAAACAGAAAATACGTGCTTTTGCTTTGGGTGCATATGTTGCCCATATGCGAAAGAGACGCAGATTTATCTCAATGTCTGAAGATGTAATAACACCCAGGAAGGATGCAAACGCCGTCAAAAACTTTCTAACTCAACATACATTTTGTACACTTTCTTAATAAAACATTTTTTTTAACAGGAAAATGATTCATGCAGAATGAACATTTGATTTTACACTTCATCTGTATTCTTTCTCTTATAAAAACAACCTACAGGTAGTTCCATCATTTTTTCTGCAAATATAGATGGAAATATTTTACAATTACTTATCGTCTTTTCGGGTGCAGAATAATACCCGTTCAGTACTACATAGACGTAGTGCCTTGTGTATTGGAGCCCCCCAACAAAAAATTCTGGTTGTGTGCCAGATAGAAAGACATGTATTCTTTTTAAGTGTTCTATCCGAAGGTATTCTCTCAGTTATTTGCTTTTAAATGTACCGTAGCCTAGTGTAGCACAGGCAGATGGCCAGTTTTAACCAACTAGAATAATATTGTTTCTCTGAAATGAAAGAGGGTTGCAAATCATGTTTATAATAAAATTAGGTATCTCAGTTTCACACACATATAAAAGAGTTACTTGGCGTCCATTTGAAAATATTCACTGAGGTTACTCTCACTTTATTCTCGGGATCACCATCTTTGTGAAAGCAAATGAACTATGTTAACATGGAAGTTGTTAATATCCCTTGATATTCAATAATTTTGATAGAAATAAGTATGGACTAATGGTAAGATTAGTAACCAATTAGACTAATCGGGCGGTATTCAGAGAGGATTCGTTAAACAAACGTTAGTAATGCGATTAGTTCGCATCGTACTATATCTGTAGTACGGAGGATTTACTTTTTGCTAATCAGAATCTGCTTGGAGTTCAGCTAATAAGTTGATTTGGGCATGATTAACTAATATAATACATCGTGTGAGAAAAATAATATGGCAACTACGGAAATCTAAACGTGCGCACACATAGTCTGTAAAAATGAAAATACTGTATATGAAATATAAAATTCGAAATCTTTTCTTCGTGGTTTGACATCACAATAACGTATTACTAGTTACGAAGTCGGATTATAATTAACTTATTTATTTCTAAGGGATGTATTTATGACAGAATAAGTAGAAGCCAATTAATATTAGATATAATAGAAAGATTAAGTTGTAATTATAAGAGAAAATAATTTATCGTGTTTTGTGAATAGAATAGGTGCTATATCGTGTTTTGTGAATAAAATGGGTGCTATATCGTGTTTTGTGAATAGAATAGATGCTATACCATGTTTTGTGAATAGTTCTATGTTGTTCAATTTTTCTTCATGAAACACTGATTTGAAACTGAAGATACTATTAACATATTTTATGTATTTTAATATAGTAGGCTATACTTGCTAGTATAGATCAAGCTAGTAGTTAAATTATTTGTTCTGCATAGTATGCACGATCAATCGATTTTCAGTAAAGTGCATTTTCAACGCAAAATTAACTAAAAACTTGTATGCAATGCTTTGAGTTCTTAACATTTTAATTATTGAGATATCTGAAATGCTTGTCACTTAAATTCATTTACCTCAAAAGTCTAGAAATGGCTCTGATCTCATCGGCGGTGTTAGGAAGGAAAAAAACATTCCATAGTTTTTACAATATACTATTTCTTTAACATGGTAAAATACTATCTGAAAAGATTTTGTTAGTTTTGTTGAGTTGGCAATAATATTTAATTTTAATAATTTAAAAATTGATATATGAGATAGATAAGTGAAATGTTGGAAAGAAAACTTCGTTTCTTGACTAGTTGTAAGGAAGTACTTATAAAGTCGTTACTATATGGCATAAGACTAATGTCTAAAATGTGTTTGAAGGTCTGAAAAAAAGCGAATTCGTCAAGCGTTAAATAAACTTATGACAAACCGTTACGTAACAGTTGGATCAGTATACTGGATTGTAGGCGGCCTAACAGTGCATTCTCCGCTTGACAGAACCCTTTGCTCTTCAAAAAACACATCATTTCTATCTGTCAGATTAAGCCAAACCATTTGACATTTTGCGTTCAAGTTCTCCGTAAATTTCTAACGTTTTGACGTTATGCTCCTGAAAGTAAACCTTCTGGAAAATTCCAACGCTGAAAATACTTCTGTGGCAACAGAAATATGTACATGAAACTAAATTAAATCTTAAATGTAACGTCCCATGATTATGCCCTATAGGCTAAAGGAGAGTAATATTTGATGCAAGTGAGTTATTAGAAATAACTGTTAGATTGAGAACGTAGAAGGAAACAAGAGAACCTCGACAAACCCTACCGACACGATGCTGTCCACCACAAACTGACATGACACGGAATCGAGCCAGGGTCCATCAATAAGCCAGGTTCCAGTTCTACCAATAACCATCGTTATCCACATGTGTTTGACAGGCTTAATAGTTGTGTTATTAGTTCAACTCACAAAGTTTGAAAACTGATTGTAGTCATTTGACAATCCCCTGTCTTCTTCCATAACAGTTATGAATTTCTCTATTAGCAGTAATTGACTATCCGTATATATATAAATGAAAGTGAGTATGTTTGTGACTACATAAACTCTTGAACCACCCGACCGATCTCGATGAAATTTTCATACGTAGATGAGGTTCGGGCCTGGGATGTTTTTTTTTTTATCATTTCACTTTGATCGTGCAACTTAGGGGAGAAGGAGGGAAGCGTGGAGTGTATATATACACTCCATGCTTATTATTATATATATTAGGGTGTCCCTTATATAAGGTATTTTCATGTTACGGTACACACACTTACGTATTCTATGTGACCGTAAACAAGCATTAGTGAAATAGCAGCTTCCTCCGAGAACATTAACCCGTGCCGACTTGACGACAAAGTAATGAAATAACGTAACCACATTATAACATAATTTAGAATGTCTAACCGTCGAAAATGACCGATATTAGTGTCGAATCCGTAGTTTTCGGGGTCGCTGAGACGAACAGTGACACTTCCGATGCCGTTTAAACCAAATTTAGGCTCCATGCCCTTTATGTCCAAAATAAAACTTTTCTCCCGGTGTGTAAAACGGGCAATTTGCCAGTAAGTTATAAAATTACAGAAGATATTTTCGTAACCGTATACCGAAGTACCAATCAGAAGTAGGGACCACACGCGCGTGTGTACGCATTACTTTTAGGGTCCAGTAGACCTTACTGTTATGATCTATATTGACAGTATGAGGAGTGCATAGCCCTCTTTAAATGCTCTAAAAGTCACATGTTATCTTTGGACAGGAATTGTCTATCCGTGCTCCTTGTTTCTTTTATAGTGTGAAGTATAAACAGGATTGAGACATTGTAGCATTTTTCAACGTTTTGAGAAATAATTTTAAAGAATTACTTGCCAGTGTTGCCCATGGGTTTTCGAATCCAAAATAAGACGAGAAACATGGACAGTTTCATCTTCAAGACTAGATAAATTTTCCGAATCTGCGAGTGCACAACACTACTTCACCCAAATTTCCGATTTCAAACACTGTTTTAATGTTACGTCTAGTGGCGTATTTAGGGGGGTGGCTTTCGGGCTTAAGCCCCCTAAAATCTTACTTAGTATAGTAAAGTAAATGAAATATCTTGCAGAATTTTCACATTTCCAGGCAAAGCCCCCCCCGAAACAAAATCGTAAATACGCCACTGGTTACGTCATTCATAGTATAACTAACTAACTAACTCTATGGCCTATGGAACCCAAAGATTCAATGCCGCGTTGACAAAAGCTCTCCACTGACTTCTATCCTTAGCCAACTGGATCCAGTTTCTACTTTGTATTCCTATTTTTTGCGAATATGGAAAGCGTTCTTACTTTCTTCCATTCTGTCTACATGACGTGCCCATTGAAGCCTCCTAGATTTGATGACCCCTAACAATGTTTGGTAAACGACACAAATTATGTATGATAGTTCCTCGTTATGAAGTCCCCGCCATTTATCATTCCCGTTCCTCTTGGGTCCAAATATTCGCCTTAGGATTTTGTTCTCAAATACTTGGAGTCTACGTTCTTCCCTCAGAGTAAGCGACCACGTTTCGCAACCATAGAGAACAACAGTATAAACACTACGAATTGATAATGTGATTATAAATGCTACTGAAGGTTTTCTTTACCAACGTTTAAAGATACGCCAAGTCATTACTTAATATATTCCAATAATAAATGTGGTTTAAATGCTCTTATATCATATCAATCGTGGACTTCTCATTGACATAGAAAGATTCTGATGATAATTTTTTAGATGAAATTAAGAACACAATCAGAGTACACATTTTTTTTTTTACATTAATTTATAAAACAAGAGAGCTAAATTTTGAGGCGAGACTACAAAAGCTTTTTCGAGATTAAAGACAAGACGTAACTTCTATAAAATTTAAAAGATGACACGAGAAAACCTTATTTCTCGTCTCGTCTCGTTTGTTAGGTAACACTAGTTTCAACGAGCACATTTCAGATTGTTCGATAGATGTTTTACCTCTTCTATCGCTCATTCAAATCTCTCGCTCCTTATAATGTATATCTAAACTGCGAATGAAACAATATATTTAAAACAATTTGTTGTTTATCGGAATTATACATTATGACAATTACTTGCAATTACTGATCTATATGTTACAATGAAATAATGATAATAATCCGTGATATGATAAGATTTGTTAAGAAACTTCTGTAAATCCCGGTAATTTTAATGATTGGCTAGAAAAGAATGAAAATAGCTTATTTTCACAATAATAAATTATGTCTGGTCATCTTTTTCCCCCTCATATATAATCCAATATGTGAGCCACGGGGACGTAATTAGCGCTAACACTCTACCTGTCAACTGAGTTATCCGGGTTCGATCCGCAGTAAGGGCGGGAAATATGTTACTCAAGGTAGTTATCACTAATACAGCTCTTGGAACTTAATAGTCTGTGCTCCCAAAATAGGCAAACATTTACTTTTTTGTGTGGTAATATAATATAAAATCTTACCATATTAGTTTTCCCCTCAATAATGATTTTATTTTGTAGTTACTCTTGTTTTTGGCCAATACTTGTAATTCATTTCAAAGAACTTGCAATTTTACAGGTGTTTTTCTAAGGTAATCAAATATAATAGTTTTTTTTTAAAAGAATACCCAGTTCTAATTAATCTTACTTTCAGCGACATTTTGCAACTTTATCACTTGAAGTTAACTCCGCTGAAGGGCAAGGGAATAATGGATTGATTCTACGCTAACTTAAATGTTTGTGTGTATTAATCTTCCACAATAGCATTCTTAAGAAGCTTGTGTTTTCTTTAAGGGTTTCCAAACTCACCTATTGCTTGAGATTGAAATAGAATAAGGAGCTAATTCAGCCCTTAATATAAAAAGTAAATATTAGAAGTAATTTCCGTAAATAAAAAAGTCAAAGATTTTTTTTAGTTCAACATCTTACGCTTATGCATCGAGAGTAAGGGATACAGTGGTAATGAGATAAATAATAATGATGTAATGAAGAAAGTAGGGGAACGGGAGAACCGCGAGAAAACATATGCACATGGTGTTTGTCCACCACAAATTTCACTTGACCAGAGCTGAGATCGAGCTGGAGGTTAGCGCTCTACCACTTTTTTTTTTTTTTTTTAAAGAAAAACTTCCTGACTGGTCAGGACTACTAGACTCGACAGGAACATTGAGAACAGTTAAAATTCCGAAGGCTCTCCCACCGGGAACCGAACACGGGACCACGTATACCAAAGGCATACTCGTTAGCCACTAGACCAGTAGGGAGGGCTGCCACTGAGCCATCTCGGCATCCTAGCTTTTATTAAACATGATTGTTTCCTTTAAGGCTTTGGATCGAAGTTGGTTAAGCAAAAGGGGCAGTGTTAACCTATTTCTGAACTACGAGATATTCCACGAAAAGAAAAGTGTGATGTTTAGGAAATATCGTATTGGTTTTCTTCCGAGATTTAATAATATCCTGTATCAGAAAGAATTATCTCTGTCACATGAATTCTTTATGCCTTTATTGCAAGTAGTGTATGCAATATGGTTAGAATTATATGCATCAATATCAGAGGAAGACAATTACAATAGGTTAAGGGTGTCAAAATGTATGCATAAAAGATGATAGATTACCGGAACGCCGGGTATTAGTGTCAAATTCATACTTTTAAAGCTCTATAAATAGTAAAACTCTCGGCACGTTTCAAGTTCAACTTTAGTTCCCAACTTCAATAGGGGTGACTGGAGGAACGTGAAAAGTAACATGTCCAAAATGACCGATATTATTGTCAAACTCATCGTATTCGGGGTCGTTGAGATAAATAGTAACGTTTCTGACGTGTTTGAGTGCAACGTTAGCTCCCATCGTCATAGGGGACTGGGGAGCTTGAAAAGTATGTAAAAAATAAATGATATTAGTGTCGAATCCATAATTTTTTGGGACACCTAAGCTGCTTAGTGAAAATCCAGATGACATTTCAGCCCTAATTTAGGCAATAAGGAACATGCCAGCTGAGCTAGAAACTGACAGGAGCAACACCGTAGGTTGTTCCTTGGGCAATGTCAAAGGTGTTGCTCTTGGGGCAATGTCAAAGATGTTGTTCTTTGGGAAATGTCAAAGGTGTTACTCTTTTGGTAACGTCAAAAGTGTCACTCTTCGAGCAACGCCAAAGGTGTTGCTCATCGAGCAGCGTCAAAGGTGTTACTGTTCGGGCAACGTCAAAGGTGTTGCTCTTCCTTATTCATTTATTACACTAATTTCTTTGCCTTCAAATATGATATATTGCAGAAATCTTACCCTTTCTGTACCCTTTCGGTATTTGAGCTAGTAATAATAAAAATATATGTATCTCACTTTAACTGTGCAAAGTACCACTAGTTTCAATTTATATTTGCAATATAACTACAAAAAATAATTTTTACAAGATCTGGTATATTTTGTGAAAAAGCCTGTGATCTTCAGTCTCTCTCTTTCTCTCGTAGAACGAATAATCAGAAATCGACCTTTTAAAGTTAAAATTTATGTACCTCTTATTCTCATTACGATCTAAATTGTTGTCATGTGAACTTTCACTTTCCTTTTTTTTTCAGCATATAAATTGTATTTTTGAGTTTACTATACAACTGTATTTACATTTAGAAACTCAACATAATGTTAAAAAATAATTTCCTTATGCTGTTTGGTTTACATAAATAAGAAAACAATCTCTCTTCCCCTCCACTCTTAATTTGTGAAACATGAAATGACAGAGATTTTATCGTGCAAAAATTTGGACAGACTCTGCTAGTCATGAGTGTATAAGATTATGCTTGTTCAGCTGCTTTTATTTTACACAACGTTTGTGACAATGGATTCCCCGCCCTTTCACGGATCACGGATATGCTAGTCTCGAAACTGAAATTCCTTACATATGTGGAAATTTCTTTAACGAATGACACAACTCGATTTTTCTTCAAATCAATTGTTTTTTTTTTTCTAAGATTGATTATCTAAACATAACAATAGATCATAGAACTGAACATACACATGCGGCGCAGGATATGGCTTTTATATTACCTTATATTCGAAATAGTGGCGTAAACAATACGGGTTCGGAGTTTAAACTTACCCTTTAACAAGATATGGAAAAATAAACATTTACTATACAGGGTGTTTGAAAAAGAACTCCCTAGTTTTAAGTATAAATTTAATTGGGAAATGAATGAAAACTTACATCAATGAGTACATATCATGAAAGAGATTTCCTTCAAGTTTTGTTCTTCGGGCTCCGAACACAAGAAAGACGGATCTGTTCAACAACATCTTCAGAATTTCTCGGTCTACCTGGTGATTTTGCTTTTAAAACACTACCGGTTTCCTTGAAAGACTTTAGCCAATGACGGATAGTCTTTGCTGTAGGTGGTTCGCCACCACACTGACGTCTAAAATTACGCTGCACTGTTATAACTGACTCAGTTTTCACAAGCCAAATAACACACTGCGCTTTCTGTTGCGGAGTACACATTGTTGCTGAGTTGCTCTGGACTGCACGCCTGCCTGGACTGAACTGAGAAAACAGAGGAAGAAACAGCACTGGTGCCGTCTCAAGGTCAAGCAGACCTGCCAACTGCAGGGGAACCAAACTTGGAGAGTTGATGAATCAAACACCACAAACTACAATAGTGTATGTCACTTTGTACAGATTCTAGGACACATTAAAACTAGGGAGTTCGTTTTCAAACACACTGTATATAGTATATGCAAAATTTATGCTTCTCGTAAAATCATGCAACTCATACTTCTCTTTATGTACTGTGATTTCGAGATAAACAGTTGGAAATTTGAGCTAAACGGAGATATTGTTTAGAAGAATCGTTGGAGTGACCAAGAAGGGGCCAAAAAGCTAAGTATAGGAGAATTTTGCTCTCATTTTTTAAAATTATTATTATTTAAATTTTAAACAATTTTCACTTTAGATTAATTTTGAGTTTGATACAATACAAGTATAAAAATATTTAGCACACTTTAGTTATAGTTGGCGACTCATCCACCTTAAATACATAATCAATAGTGAAAAATAAGTCTACTTATAATAGGCCATTCGTCCATATTAGACGGGTCAGTTTTTTAAAAACCAATTTTAAATTATAACAATCTTTAGCGAGATAGTTAATTTGGTTTACTTAAGCCGCGACTTATAATAATTATTATTCCTTGCAAGAGGACGAAAACAGTTCAGAAAGAATCTTTTTTTAAAATTTTAATAAGCGGAATTTCAGATTGATGGATGGTCGGTCACATTTAAGGAAAGTATAAAATTTTAGGGATCTTAGGTGTACTGTGTAAAAGAAAAGCAGAACAAAGTTAACTTATCAGAAATTGGATTCCTGTTGGGATTAGGCTTAAGTAGCCGTAAGACTTAATTACTACGATAAAGCAGCTAATACTTAAGGTAAAACCATTTTAAAAAGATACAACAGAACCCTCACCCTTGACGAAATTCTACTACGCCATTGATCCGAAGAATGCTAATTGGCCTGTGCAAGTATCTATATTATGATGAAATAATCTACAAAGCACAATATATCCATGAAACATCTTTTCAACATCCTTCAGGTTCTTTACTTGCGCGGGACATTCAGACTCACAGTAGAAACTTTATGGATAATAGTAATATCCATAAGATCTCCCTTGAATTTCAATGGAATTTGCCTGTCACGTGACAATATTTGGGTGTCTAAAAGTTGTCTCGCAGTTATCCGGAAGATTCCAGAAATGTTCTACAGGAAGTACCACTTGTAGGACATTACAATTGGGGAGGAAATGCCAGAGGAGAGTGCAATTGGAAGGGGAGTTCGACAAGGATGCTGTCTTTCGCCAACAATATTTAATATCTATCTAGAAGAGGTAGTGAAAAAGAGTCTACAAAATGAAGACAGCATTTCAGTAGGATATAGAATGATTAGATGTATACAGTTTGTAGATGTTATGGCGCTTATTGCGGAATCTGAAGGGAAAATCAACAAGGTGATAGAAAACTTGGGGAAGGGCTGTGAAGAATATGGGATGAAAATAAATGTTAGAAAGACAAAAGCCATGGTGATCGGAACGAACGGTCGCTATCAAATATAGAAGTAGGCGGTGAGAAAGTAGAACTGTTTAGCGGATGTCTAAATTCAAATAGTATTTCCACATGTTATTGTTTCTCTACATACTTACGTACAGATTTTTACTTTAGGAAATAACTTTGTGAACTACATACAAGCAATAATTTTGTAGTTTCCCAAGTAACTAAGAATGAGCAATTCAGAGAATGTGATATACAGAATAATCTGTGTTGAGATGCTATTTTAGGTGTTGCGAGTTCTCAAATTCTGTCTCATTATTTACAACTAAAATATTTTAAATTTACTTTAAGTTTCAGGTGTAAAAACTGTAATATAATGAAATTTCCTGTCTTGCATGGTTGTTATTGTATGCAAGTTGGAACACCATACCATTACAAAAGCTGGGAACATTCGAACGGAAATTACAGCGACTGAAGAGGAGGCCATAGATACGTGTATATAGCGTTTATTTTTTCAATGCTTAGTTGGACTAAAGAAGCTAGGAACAGCTCTAATTCGTCAGTATCGTATAATGAGGAACTTTTATGGAATTTATTGCAGATCTATCTCTCTTTTTAATAAACTTCAAACACTATTCATCGTGAGAAAATCTGCTCTGTTTTTCACAAAAAAAATTAGCACCAGAAAAATGAATCCCCCCACCCGGTTTTCCCCGCCTATTTGAATGATGCCATCCAGTGCAAGGACACGCGCTTGTGACAGCTTCCGATGTGAATGGAGACAGCTTTACGACTGCTTAATACGCAAGTTAACAGACCATAACAGTTTTATATTTTTGCGTAATTTGAATACACTAGGCGACATGGAAATAACGGAAGAATATTAGTTTAGTATCCACAAAAGTCAGAATCAGTGCGATTCTTCACTTATAGTGCTTTTCAATGTACGTACTGACTGAGGTTGTAAGAGATGTGGACCTAACGTCTAACATAGAATCTTAATTACACACATTTCTACCGGGAAACAAGCTCGGAATTCCCATAACAGGGGCGTGAACACTAAACAACAAAAGAGAGGTCTCTGGTTTGTTTTCAGGACATGTGAGCTTTGGTGGACAATATAATTATGTCCGTGGGGTATTCTCAAAGATTTGTCACATCCTCCATCATTCGCATTCTACTAATATTTTCATAAACATTCACTTTCGCTAACCATACGTCTTCTTTAGGTTACAAGGCATAATCGCGGAATGTAAAAATTAAAAAAAGAAAAAAAAATTTACTAAATAACAAAAAACCGAATAATACATATTCTTCTTCGTTAGAAAGTTTAATGTTCCATTTCTTTCTATTACGAGTGTACAAAGTATGTAGCATTCACATTAAGACTCTTCTTTGCGCTCTTCTATTTTTTGTTGTTGTTTTTGTTTTGAATTTTAGTGAATTGTTTTAAAGACAATCAAGAGTATCAAACACAGTGGCAGATCTAACCCGGGGCTGGAGCAGCCTAGATCTTTGAGTGGCAAAATTAATTGAAGCTAATGTTTTAAAGTTTATAGGGAACTCATGATACAATTATCATAGTCTGAGTTCTGGATGCTCCTTCCAGTTTTTACTTTCTAAATCCGCCACTGATCAAACATCTAGTAAGTGAAGCAGATAGTTATTTTTAGTTTAACGCCCCACAGTTATGTACTTTGGGCTAGTTAAGACGAATGATTAATAAGAGTGAATTCTTATGAAATTAAGTTTTTTTGCTCTTCCACCAGGGAAGGCTGTGAGTTACCTACAAAATGCTATAAAATGAACAAGTAGTTGTCTGCAAGATTATTCGCTCGTGAGACGAAACATTTTTTGACTTGTCTCGAAAGCGTGGCGAAAAGTATCTTATACCATTCGATACGAGATAAGAAATGTGACAATTCTCGATGAGGCGCGAAATTTCACGAATCTCACCGAAGTTTTTGATTTCAAGTGTTACATGATTCGTAGTATAAAAACTACAAATTGATAAATTCTTTGTAGGGACATCATGAAATACACTTACCAACGTTTAAAGATACGCGCATCATTACACAATAAATTTCAATAATAATCACATCTTTCATGTTCCTCTCGTGACACAGAAAGATTCTGATAAGTTCTAGATGAAATTATGAAAACTAATGGTTTAAATTTCGTACATAATTTTACAAAACGAGACGATGAAAGCTTTTCGAGAATGGAGATGACATAACAAAGAATTCTTTGAGAATCAAGACGATACGAGAAAGAATTCTTTGAGGATCAAGATGGCACGAGAAAGAATTCTTCTAGAATCGAAATGACACGAGAAAAAATTCTTCGAGATTCAAGATTACATGAGAAAGAATTCTTGAAAAATCGAGATGACACGAGATAGAATTTTTCGAGAATCGAAATGACACGATAAAGAATTCTTGGAGGATCGAGATGACATGATAAGGAATTCTTCGATATCGAAATGATACGAGAAAGAATTCTTTGAGAATTGAAATATGAGAAAGAATCTTCCAGAATTGAGATGACACGAGAAAGAATTCTTAGAGTAACAAGAAGACACGAGAAAGAATTCTTAGAGAATGAAGAAGACACAAGAAAGTATTCTTCGAAAATTAAGATTACATGAACAATTCTTCGAAAATCAAGATGACACGAGACAGAATTCTTCGAGAATCAAGATGACACGATAAAGAATTCTTCGAGAATCGAAATGATACGAGAACGAATTCTTCGAGGATCGTAATGATACGAGAAAGAACTCTTCGAGAATCGAAATGATATGAAAAAGAATTCTTCGAGAGTCGAGATGGCACTAGAAAGAATTCTAAGAGGATCAAGAAGACACGAGAAAGAATTCTTCGAGAATCAGGAAGACACGAAAAAGAATTCTTAGAGAATCAAGATGACACGAGAAAGAATTCTTAGAGAATAGAAGGCATGACAAAGAATTACTCGAGAATCAGGAAGACTCGAGAAAGAATTCTTAGAGAATAGAAGACTCGAGAAAGAATTACTCCCGAATCGAGGTGAGATAAGACATCTAGAAAAATTACAAGACAAGGCGAGAAAACCTTATTTCTTGACTCATAAACAACACTATTTTATATAATATTGCTATTTGAATGTCAGACAAGTGCATACGCTGTGTGTGCATCCATATTACTGCTCTATAAAGAAAGATCTGAAAACATACGCATTTTAACATATTTAATAGCATTTTGACCGGTAGTATCTGACTCAGTTTATATTTTTTTATGTTCTTCGTTGTCTTTAAGTAATTCGTTATTCTTCTATTTTCTTTTTTTAAAGGAGTGGAAGTGAGCGTAGTGAACAACCTTAATGGTTCAATGTGATCAGATCTTTCGTAAATAAACATTAATTTTTTGTGATAGTAAATGAACTTTTATCAAAAAGTTTATTTCATTTCGTTTTAAATCGTGTGCATTGCAGTTTTCAATTGTAGTGCATGTTGACAATATTGTATTATATAAAATGTGATACAAGATATGGTAGAGTGAAAATAAGGGAACGAAAGGAAAGAAATGAAATCTTTGAGTTTTACGTCCCACGATTATGCATGTTAGGCTAAAGGGGATGGTGATGATGAGAAATGAATGGAATAGTAGAATAAATAAAGTGGAAGGAAACGGGAGAACCCCGAGGAAATCCACGCATACGATGTTTGTCCACCACACAGTTCACTTGGCGCGAGCTGGAATCGAACCAGGGACTTCATGTATCAGAGATGAACGCTCAACCATTGAGCCACCGCGGCCCCAGGAACAGAAGAAGATTAGTATTGAAATGGATAACTTTTACTCAGTGGTGGATCTAGAAGATAGAAACTGGGGGGCAGACAGAACCCATATTATGATAGGTATATCATGAGTTTAGTATAAACTTTCAAAAGTATATAAATAATAGCTTAAATAATTTTTGCTACTCAAAAAACTGAGGACCTAGGCTCCCCGGCCCCAGGCTAGAACCGTCTCTGCTTTTACTTCAGGAGACCCCGCATGAAAGTAGCAACTTATGGTGAATGATCTACCAATTATAACAAATTATTATTATTATTATTATTATTATTATTATTATTACTATTATTATTATTATTATTATTATTATTATTATTATTATTATTATTATTATTATTATTATTGCTTTTAAAATAACTTGCTTATTCCAATTATATGTTAATTGACATGCATAGTGTTCGAAGTGGGGAAATAGGCAAAGCCGGTATGTTTTATTACGATTTTGACTTGACGTACCGGCTACATAAACGTTGAAATGTAGTGAGGGTATGTTGCCTAAAAGGTTGCAATTCTATTTACATAATGACTAACAATTATTGGAGAGCTTCTCTGTAGTTACGAGAGGGAGAGGGGGTATGGAGAGACTTTGATGCCTCGCCAACAACTTTCTTTAAAAAAATGTTTTAAAAATATCCCTTTATGTTGTATTGTAGAGAATTATACACGATAATACTCAAAAATTGAGTTTTTATATTAACAATTTTCTGTGGGAAAACTCCCGGGATCACCTACCCGACAAAGAGGTATTTCAAATCCCTGGAAGATCCACCATCCACAGCAGACAACCCCATAAATCCTCCATGCTCAAAACATGACATTTGTACGCATTAAGGCAAGAAGACACACATACATAAGAAACAAACAATTCAATATGGCACAATAAAATATAAACTAGATGAACTACTTTGAAGACACCTCATTTTTGAAAACAAAAGGTAGAAAAAATATAACAAAATGTCGGTGTTGTCAACTTAGAAATTATTTCTAGATAAAAAAAAAATAGAATCGTTTTACATGTAAAGCTATTCGTTAATTACTGTGTATAAAAATGGATTTATTAAAGGTATTTACTATCTACTCTCCAGTGACGGTATGTCTTGACCACTGAAAAACCAGAGGTGGTATGGCATATTATCGCATACCGTCTCATTTCGACCACTGGACCTGCATAACCGTAGAAAAGAATTGAATTATCCGCTTTTCATATTAAAGAAAATTCTGTCTTAGCTGCAAATGTATATAGAATAGTAAATGACTTGTTATTGAATAAAGGACATAAATACTAAAATACATTGAGCTCATTGTGAAGATTTGAATGCATGAGGTCATAATTTGATGTAGTGACCGATCTTGATAAAACTTACGTATTTCCTTTGCAACCCTCAGTACCATGTGGAATATTTAATAACAAATTTTGAAAAGAAAAAAAAATGTTTGTATCTTAACACACAAAATCCATCTCCTATTTCACTGACACGTAAAACTTTGTGTATGAATTAAAACGCATTTGTCAGAGGCATAAATACAGGCAAGTAGAAGAGAAGTGTCGACTTTGTGAGTACATGATACTTTCTTTTCGTCCGACTCGGAACGTTTTCGCTTCTACTTTATTTTTGAATGGGATAGCATTGATTCTTAGATGATTACATACTAGCAATTCTTAACCATTCTCTTTTAAATACGGGGGCCGCGGTGGCTCAGTGGTAGAGCGTTCACCTCTGGTGCTAGGGGTCTCGGGTTCAAACCCTGCTCCCGCCAAGTGAACTTTGTGGTGGACAAACACCGTGTGCGTGGGTTTTCTCGGGGTTCTCCCGTTTCCTCCCACTTTCTTCATTCCACCATTTCATTCATTACTCATTATCACCGTCTCCTTTAGCCTAACCGGCATAACCGTGGGACGTAAAACTCAAAATTTCATTTCATTTTTTCTTTTAAATACCTTTAACATTTTTAAAAATGAAAGACAATCAATTCATTATTTCGAGATCAAAGCTCGGAAACATGGCAGTAGGTCCTGTCTCATATAGGGACGTTAAACTTAAAATCGAGTCAACTTATTTAGAGGATTTAATTACAATTTTGCCGCTTCAAGTAGTAATCCCATCCAAGTTAGACAATTAAGGAGATCGAAGTTCATGATGGCGAATCTACGTTAATGCTACTCTTGGCGACTTTAGTGTTAAAACGTTGACGAATCATTTGAAAGAGAAATCTTAATATTCTGGTTTGAAAGCTACTACAGACTTAAAATTGAACACTCTTGTGTAATTATCTTAACAGAAGTTTGCTAATAAATAAAATACACTGTAATCAACTAATGTCTGTACTACTAACATACAGACTACCGTTAGGGTCTGTAACAACAAATGCAATGTCATCCAAGAAATTAGGTCATTTCGCTTTGAAGAATCGTTAGTAACAAAACGTAGTTGATGGTTCAGAAGAAATCATTCGACCATAATGTTTTCGTATGTTTCTTAGAATTATAACTCGCTATTCTTTTAAAGCGTAAACCATTGTTTACTTTTACATGGAAAGATTAGTTTTCCAAACCAAACACGCTTAGTTAAGCTTCTAAAAAATAGCAACTGAAAAAAAAACTGACCGTTATTGTGAGGACCTGCTGTTGATTTCTTCAATTTTGATTTTTCTTATATATATAAAAAAAACAATACCTTGATTCTTCTCTCAGACTAGACAAATGATAAGAGTTTTGTTTATATTATTTCTTATTCATCTTTCTATTGACAAAATAATGAACTTCAGATAATTAACACCTTCAAGTGTTATCAAGTTAAACAATGAATAGCTACGTCTATCATGAAATAACCATATTATAATTTATGACAGATTTAAATGTCATTTCTAAAACAAAATTACAAGGGAACTAACTACATAGTCTCTTAGAAGCAGTATCTACTTCTCTAATTTTCAAATTCGGGTAGAGCCAATTCCGTTCAATATTCAGCAGCTGATCTAACAATCGACGACACTTGGCATTCGAGTCCTATTCTGCTAAGTATTGCTCAATTATATCTCGTAGATATAAATATTGAATAAAATATTTGAAGTACACTCATGTTTAAAATGATTGTCGCATATCTATAACTGTCTTCATGTAAGAATATAATTTGATAATGATTTTGCAGGGTACTTGTAATACTGATACTATGTGTATAATCGGGAAATGTATATTTGTGGTAAATTTCATATTAAAAGAATTATAAATACGAAAATTAGAATGAGTAAAACAAAATGTTGCTAAATGGACAAGAAAGTTTTATTTTCGTTTTATTGTTCTTATTTATTGCTGTTTTGACATGAAATTTGCCACATATATGTCTTTGCCGATTGTACACATACTAACATTACAAGAAATACCGGGGGAATTCGTTATCAAATTATATTCCTACAACAATATATTTATAGACATGGGACAATAATTTTGTACATGAGTGTACGTAATGAACCTTTTCTGATTTTCCCTATTTGTATTCAGCTATTACATTATAGTGTTATTGGAGGATGTTTCGCAGACATTTCTTAAATATACTGCGACTATTTTTCATGTATAACAAAACACATGATTATAGATATTTTAACTCTCTGAAATTGACCGATGGGCTTTTCTGAAATATTTGCTGAAATCTACATTTATTGTTATTATTATTATTATTATTATTATTATTATTATTATTATTGTTGTTGTTGTTGTTGTTGTTGTTGTTGTTGTTGTTGTTGTTGTTGTTGTTGTTGTTATTATTATTATTATTATTATTATTATTATTATTATTATTATTATTATTATTATTATTATTATTATTATTATTATTAAAGTTTATGTATGTTCTGTGGCTAAGGCAGACAGTTATGAATGAAAGAAATAAAGATAATGAAATAAAGATGAGAAGGAAATGGAAAAATCCTGGGGAAATTCACGCAAATAGCCTTTGTCCATCACAAAGCCTACTTGGCAAGAAGGGAAATCGCACCAAAAGTGAGCGATCTGCCATTAAACCACGCGGACTTTTGTACGTTGCAAATATTATTTGTGTTCATAATGAATTGTATAACATTTTGGTGTTTAGTTATATACAGTAAAGAAGAGCTGACATTGTATATTCGGGTTCTTGGACAATTTTGAATGGTCATAAAATTTATCTTTGTAATATTCCACTATTTCATGCTTGGGTTCACAAAACTAGTTTCTGTTCTGTCAACTCAGATAAGCTACTGTATATTCACTTGTTTTCGCTATCGGACACCTGTTCTTTCGACGCTGTACAAGGGAAGTTGGGCGTTCTAATATGACTTTTTATATTCCAGAATTAAGATATTGAAATTATGAGTTACAGTTATTATTTGTAAAGCAGTTTGCAGACACGTGTACAGCGTAATAGTTCAAATAACGTTTTCGGTAATAGTATACATGAGAACCCCATGTCTTCCGTGCGCGAGGATACTTCATATTATATATTTATACGTTACCAAATTAAATCACTGCGTTGTCTTCATTATATGTACTTAACATTCTATTTTTACTTTCTAGAATAAATTTTGTTGATTTCGATTCGAAAAATGTTAAATATTTTTAAATTTATATCATGATGCAGACCAAAATCCTTGTTGCATATAATGTAATGCGCTATAGCATATAAAGTACAAGGGCAAATAGGTACGTTCCTTTTTATTTTCGTATCAGTGGATAAGTAAATTAAAGTGGGTTTGTTACCCCCTTTCTAAGTTCGTAGATACTCAATGAATAATCCCTAAAAGTATGAGCGTCCAGCTTCTTCTGGAACTCAGACGGTCTTACGTATACTATATCCACGTTTTCTTATATAGCCAATTGACCATTTGTAATAATTGTTCCAATCACTTTATTTACCGCAGTAATTCATTTGACGACAAAATAATACAAAAAATTAAACCTTAACGTAGTTTTCAAAAACAAAAGATACAATAAATGATAAACTCTACAATTTATCTAAAGAATTATGAAAATAATATGTGAATATTTTATTTAAAAACTACAATCAAGTACTTACCTCTTCTTGGCACGAATATTGGCTAAGAGCCGTCAAAAAGATGAAAATAAACAGAATGCGAGAGAGTCTGTGAAATAAACATTTGCTACGCGAGAAGCTTGATGACATTTCCACACTAATCCAGTCCATGCTTGAAAAATAAATTTTAATAAAGTCAATAATATCTCTTCAAAAGTGACATATTTTATTTAATCGTCTGGCTGAAAACACTCACTGGTTAGCAGTCTATTTTACTTCATGTTATAAATTACGAAAAAATAAAAGAAGTAGGAACTAAGTCATAAAAATTTCAAAGATAATATTTGCAACAAAAGCCAATGTCGTAATACCAGTTCAAGCATTGTCTACAAAACATTCTGAACGAAAAAGAAACACCACCCATCCACGAAAATGGTTTTGCCTCCGCCAATCTATTGTTCTCCACAAAAGAAGAAAAAAAAATGTCACTCACACATAAAAATCGAAGCACTATCACGCGCTCAAAAGAATAAAATTATTGGGTGTCGAAAATTGCGAACAACCTTCACTGTCGATTAAAAAGTCAAGTTACGGCTTCACTTATCAACAGATTGGTATCGTTTGCGGCCTTCTTCGGTGAAAGGATATTTTTGGTTACGTTCTGGTAATGATCCGAGAACACCACCTCGCGACTATTATGATGTTCATTACAACTGCTACGGAGAGCGATTGTTCCTAACCTCCTTCCGCGTTCACCATTCCCGCCACACTGTCACTGTCAGTGAATCAAGACTCCAGTATCCAGTAACCAGTAGAGCACGCGGTTTGCCTTTGGTAGTGGCGCTTGAGTCAGCTACACTCACCTGACGTGCGCCGCCGTGAGTAAATCAGTGGAACGTTTATTATCCCAGCGGGGTAAGATCATTGCAATGGTGATGAATAAGGAAGAAATAATAACAAACAAAAGCGGAAGTGGCCACTCCCCTTAGCTTAAAGAGTAAAACAACTCACACGCTTCACCTACCCTCTTACGTAAGTTTGTCACTTGTCAACATTCGAAGTAGTAAGATGCAAAATTTTAAAGAAACGTGTATATTTGTATTTAGAAAATCCATTTAAATTATCTTTTAGACATTATCAACATTGAGAAAACTCTTTTTCCAAACGAACTCATCTCAAACTCTTTCTGGAGAGCGCAGCGGCTGTCTCAATTCGATTGTCCACCATGTGAATAGGGGAGAGGGGGGGGGACATTGGTACGATTTTTACCTACAAGAGATTTTAGAACATATCGTTAGCTTGAGAAACATGATTTATTTTTTTCCTGCTTAAACTGTGATTCTTTAGCTAAATTTACAATGTACAAAATAGAGCTCCTCCGTGGCTAAGCGGTTAGCGTACGCGCCTTTGGCGTGGGAGACCCGGGTTCGATTCCCGGCGGGAGCTCATGTGGTTCGGATTCCACGTTAATCAGTAGGTCCACGTCTCATATAGCCTTGCTGCTGAAAGGGACGCTAAACCAAAATCAACTCAACAACAATGTACAAAATTGTTTCTACTAATGTCCTACCTGCAGTAAATTACATTTTACGAAAGGTCTGCAATCTGTACCAATCTTCCCCATGTGGAGGTAGATTGGTACTGGCTTGGGGCTGATTGGTACAAGCAAAGTGAAATATCACACAGATTTTTTGATAATAGAGATAACGTATTTTTTTTTTTGTTTTATTTTTTCATGAAATATTTTGAAATGTAATATTCAGTTAACTTCCACAAACTCAAGTATTTTAACAATAGATTTAAGGGCTTACAGCAGCAAAAAATGCAAAATAAAAACATGTTTCATAAAAAGAATGTGAAGATTTGTCAGAATCTTTAGTAATTCAATAGATCTAGTTCAACCTATTACAAATAAATAAATAAATAAAATAAAAAGTCCAATGCTTGCTTGTGTTCTCATCAAAATTTAAAAGTTCCGCAAGCTATCTACAAAGATAAAAAGTACTATAAATGAGGTTCTGTCTCTATAAGGAAAAATAGAAGTAAATAATCCAAGGGCTATCTACAGTTTACAAAATTTTGAAATCTATATATATAAAAGAGAACGTACAAATCCTTTGTTAGCTCATCACGCTAATACGGCTGAACCAATTTCTTTCATTTTTGGGGGGTTATTAAGATTTGGACCCTAGATGGTTTTTATCATATCACTTTAATTTTCAATTACCAGTGTCTTGAGATAATTGACCATTCAAGTGTCCATAACGTAGAAATCCTTTGTTAGCTCATCATAGCTAAATCTAACCGTATTTATATGCAACCCACATGACCGTGTCACTCGGCGGGTTAACATAAATGACAAGCGATATAATGTTAACATTTACTGCAATCTTCTATGGTTTTTATCATATCACTTGAAAGCGAAAAAGTAAAAATTATCTAAGTAACAAAGTTTATTGCGTTCCGGGGTGACCGCAGCGAAGCGGGGTGAACGCTGCTAGTACTTCATACCTCAACTACTAACTGGAAAAGATGTTATAATTTTGGTTCGAGCGTCCCCTTGTCTCCAAAGGAGCTTTGTTATTATAAAGGTAACCAAGAAAGTTCTGTCGCTATTTCATCCACAACCTTCGAACATCGATATGTCACCTAAGACGTACCTGGAAGATCAAAAATAGTCCCATCAGCATCGACGACTTTCTGCCAACGCTCTGGAAGGCCATGGATAGAACAGGTGGTAATCGGATTGTGTAATGTCCGGGGAGTATGACGGATGCAGTAGTGTTTCCCATAAAAGGCATAAAATGGTGTCCCGGGTCATCCCAGCCACGTGAGACTTAGCGTTGCCCTGTAACAGGAGGACCCTTTGCGATTCAGATGTGCTGGCTCTAGAATTTTGAGTTGTTCTTGAGTACAAACCAATTGCTCACAGTACACAATTGTACTGATGCTCTGACAAGCTGGTAGCAGCTTCTGATGCACCATGCCACGAGCATTCCACAAACACACAAGAGGACTAAAGTGCAGTGCTGGTTTTGGCTGTTTTGAACCGGTTCATAGGATGCTAACCAATGATGACGGCGCCGTGGAGCTTCGTACAGGACCCATTTCTCATAATATGTCTACATCCTTCCAGAAATTTCTCCTTCCTCAAACAAGACAGCAAAGAAACACAGGTATCTGCTCGCGTTGCATTCTGGCTCGAATCCAATCATGTGGGACCCATCGACCCAACTTGTAGTGCTTCCCAAGTTGATGGAGGTGCTGCCGAATGGTTTCTCCACTAACACTGAATTGTAGTCTCAGTTCCTCACAAATCTGGCCACTGTTCGCCTTAATTGCTGCCTGAAGATCTTCATTCTGTACATGTGTTCCAGTGTTTCGTCACCATTTTTAAACTTGTTAAACCGCCATTGCACTGTCTACGTAGCCACGACACTCTCACCAAAGGCCTGGCATATCTTCTCCCTTCCTACAGTGGCGTTTGACCCTAGTTTGAACTCGTACACCATATTCGCCTTTAGGGCTCTCTGTGGAGGTCCCATGTTTACTCTCTCCTTACACAAGTTCACTGTGTAACTTAACTGAACTGCCATAATCAGGTAGTATGTTGTGCATATCCACACCAACAACTGACCTTCGCCTTATTTCCATTTGCATTCAACTCATGGTGTGAGGGCTAATTGAACACTGGGCTCCACAAAAAGCTACTTAACTTTCTTGGTTACGTTTATAATATTAAAGTTTCAAGAACTTCGCCGAATAACTTTCAAATAGGTTGCTGAAATTTGAATAAATATGACGCTTACTATATGCTGGCTTTTAGCGTCCATGTACGAATATATATTTGAGGTTCATTTTGTTAGACATGTGCGTATTAAAATCACTTGCATGTTATGACCTGGGGGAAAGAATCCTTCACATTTTTGCTATCATGGCTCCTAAATGGTTAAAAAATTTCCATTCGAAAGTTTGTATACCTATCGACTATACCTATAGTTCCGGAAAGTCGGATATATAATAATAGGAAAGTTTTCCACATTATTTTGGTTAATTTATTTTTATGCTTTGATTACGGAAATCAAGCGATCACACATAAGATATCCTATATTATTAATAAGTTTTTCTACTTGATGTTAATCACAACGAAAACTGTGATACATGGGAAGTGCGCAAAGAGTAGTCTACCCTTATAATTACAAATGGAAGGGGTAGATTAGTACAGAGCAGTGGGGGCACATTGGTCCGTACCAATCCACCCCACATGCATGTGTACTAATGTGCCCCAACCGAACTTCAGGATCATTAATTCCTATAACTTAAAAATTACTCCACACAGGGCAATTGAACATAAATGAAATTATTTGTAAAAAATTACACTTTCATGCAACATACATAAGTTATCAAAAATCCAGTGCTTATTACAAATATAAGCTTACAAAAACGTAAGTTAAAACTTACTTTTGGTCTAAGAAATCAAGTTTTTTTTCTGCACAGAGAAAAGAACGCTGCGTCCATCCAACAACTGTGCCTCACGATGTTCGTTTGTCACCAATGTTGCGAACACCAAACTGTTGTCCATTTACCTCGTCACAGTGGAAAAATATCTCCATCGTACCTATGTGCCCCGTGTACCAATGTACCCCCTCTCCCCTACGGGGAGAACATAGAGCCAGATTAAGGGGCGGGGGTTGTCGGGGCTGTAGCCCCAGACCTCCAGTTGGACAGAGGCCTGCATTCTGATCAAAATCTGAACTGGTTGTCTAGAAAGAATCATACGAGTTACAATCAACATCATAAAATAATGTATGTCCAAAAATATAAAACGTGTTCCCTTAACTATCCTACTGTACTTTCACAGAAATTTATTTGGCGAAGTCAGCAGGGCCCATATATTTTTTCTAGCCCCGGACCTCCAGACGGATTAATCCGGCCCTGGGTGAACAATATTGTATCTGTGGGTTTACTCAAGGTGTCTTTGATTTCCTAATTCTCTTCATTTAGCCTTAGGAGCATAACTGTGAAAAGGTAAGACAAAAATTCTCTTTTCTCCAAACAGCTATTTAGATTCTGCCTTTTGTAATCTTGTGGTGGTGGCTCTATAAGAAAAAGAGTGAAGCTGCAGATAAGTTCAATGTACAGAATATCAACTGTTTTTCAAAAGTAATCATTATCTCTCTATGTTAAAATATAAATTAAGTTTTGTATTTTCAAAACTAATAGTGCCACACTTGCTAGGCTTCAAATACCCAGTTCTGACTTGGGCGTACACTAAACGACAGGATCTAAACGTTTTAAATTCTTTTATTATTATTGATGATAGACATGAGTTTATCAACAACATACAACGACGGTAAACATAGATCATAGGAAAAAGAAACGGCTAATTACTGAACTTTTAGGATCAGTCATATGCAATACATTGTTCTTAGGTAGCACAATATAAAGGCAGTGTTAATAAAAATTTGCAGAGATTGTCACTATTATGTATTGAAAAAATTAAATTCAGTTAAAATTACTTAAAACATTTGTGAATAAAATACGTGATGGTTTAGGAATTTTAAAACTCTTATGTGCCTTTTGTAATGAATAAGAAGACACAGAAAAGTCACAAATCATGAAGTTCGTTTCTCTTAATTCAGCCAAAGATTACACTAATTTAACACAGAGGTCGATACTGGGGTTCAGGGGGCACGGATCTCCTAAAGTTTCCTTGGGGCTCTCAAAATATTAATATTTTTGCTTGAATATCAGACAACGATTCAAGTGTATATTAATGGAGGGAGGAAACAACTGATTTTAATTTATCTTTATTCACCAGATCCTTTGTAGGTGTCAATTCAATAACACTCAAAGAATGGAAAAGTAAATAACTGGTCCCGGACTTGAACTAAGGATATCCTGCATACCCGCGTTAACCACTACTCTATAAAATCCACTTCCCAGAACGCCACACACTCTCTTACTCCTGAAGTCATGCTTGTTCAATATGTGTTCAATTGTCTCGTGAATCTGCAACAACACCTAAAATCCTACTCTGCTACTGGCAATCATGTATTTGCGTTTGCCAAACGCATCCCTTAGACCACAGAGTTACACTAAAAATCGAGGTCTCAAAAATTTCTTTTTTTAAATGTTGGCCAAAAAAGCCAAGCTGAAACTCGCGTTTTTGAAAGACGGTAATCAGAACTTAAGTTAAAAATTCATGTCAGTTTCAGTCACTCTTACTTTCAAATTACATAAAAAGAGAACCATGTTCGTTTGACTGAATGGAGAATATCGTCTTTTAATTTTATTCAGTGCATGTGACATAAAACTACAATTCTATATTATTCACATATTTTCTCTTTTTCTTTCGTTACATATCATCTTTCAAAATCTGTTGAATATATTCTCAAATATTTAGTTATCGTGGTCTTATTATCATATTCTGAAATATTTAGTTATCGTGGTTTTATTATCATATTCTGAAATATTTAGTTATCGTGATTTTATTATCATATTCTCAAATATTTAGTTATCGTGGTTTTATTATTATATTCTCAAATGTTTAGTCATCATGACTTTTATTATTATATTCTCAAATATTTAGTTATCATGACTTTTATTATCATATTATCAAACATTTAGTTATCATTATTTTTATTATCATATTCTCAGATATTTAGTTATCATGACTTTTATTATCATATTATCAAACATTTAGTTATCATTATTTTTATTATCATATTCTCAGATATTTAGTTATCATGATTTTTATTATCGTATTCTCAGATATTTAGTTATCATGATTTTTATTATCATATTCTCAGATATTTAGTTATCATGATTTTTATTATCATATTCTCAGATATTTAGTTATCATGATTTTTATTATCATATTCTCAGATATTTAGTTATCATGATTTTTATTATCATATTCTCAGATATTTAGTTATCATGATTTTTATTATCATATTCTCAGATATTTAGTTATCATGATTTTTATTATCATATTCTCAGATATTTAGTTATCATGATTTTTATTATCATATTCTCAGATATTTAGTTATCATGATTTTTATTATCGTATTCTCAGATATTTAGTTATCATGATTTTTATTATCATATTCTCAGATATTTAGTTATCATGATTTTTATTATCATATTCTCAGATATTTAGTTATCATGATTTTTATTATCATATTATCAAATATTTAGTTATTCATGATTTTTATTATCATATTATCAAATATTTAGTTATTCATGATTTTTATTATCATATTATCAAATATTTAGTTGTTATAATTTTTATTATCATATTATCAAATATTTAGTTATCATAATTTTTATTATCATATTCTCAAATATTTAATTATCATGATTTTTATTATCATATTATCAAATATTTAGTTATCGTGGTTTATTATCATATTCTCAAATATTTAGCTGTCGTGATTTTATTATCGTATTCTCAAATATTTAGTTATCGTGGTTTTATAATAATATTCTCAGATATTTAGTTATCGTGGTTTCATTATCAAGTCTAAACATTTTATAAGTAGTATATACGCCACTGAACCACTATTAGGAAAAATGAAATAATGGATGCAATCTTTCTCTTAACAGGATTTACCTTTTTGAAACACGTTTTTTAGATATTTTAGCTCTCTGAATTTGACCGATGGGCTTTCCTAAAATATTTGCAGAAATCTAAATTTATTATTATTATTATTATTATTATTATTATTATTATTATTATTATTATTATTATTATTATTATTATTATTATTAGTTGATTCCAACGGTAACAGCTATGTTAGTAATAATAAAACTATTGTTAATAATGGTAAAGAGTAAAGAATAGTTAATTACGAGTGTAACTATTTGCTACAGGTAGAGTTGAATATGATAAATATACGTATGTTTAAAAATAATTTACTTCAAATCAGCACAAAGAAAGCAAAATTTATAACGTATATAACTATATATATATATAACTATATATAATATAACGTATTTAACTAAAACACAACATTATGTTACTAATACAAGGTCAATGGTGTGGGAATAGAAAAAACAGACATTATGAAAGATCTGGGAATCACATTTGATAGATTGTTAATATATTGTGACCACACAAATGCTATCATATAAACAGCAAGAAAGAACAATAGGCTTTATTTATTTATTATTTCAGAACGATAGAACATGTATTTATACAAATTACTTGTAAGAACTAAGCTAGAATCTGGTTCTGTAATATAAAACAGTTTATCTAAAACTTTGACAGTATTCTTTGCACGGACGCGATGGTAGCGCCACAAGGGATTTTTAGGTCCAATGCCCTTTAGCAGTAGCGTACGCAGGAATTCATTTCGGGAGGGGTTCAAACTCAATATGAGGGTATTTTATATTAAAATTCCTAAAGTTACCCCTAAAATTAGGCTAAATTTACATGAAAGTCGAAATTTCGATGAGGATCCGGACCCCCAGGACCCACCCCCTGCGTACGTCCCTGCCCTTTAGGACTTGTGCCGTTTAGGACTTGTGCCGCGAAATTATTTTTAGGTCTTGTGCCATTTAGGTCTTATGTCGTTTAGGACTTGTGCCGCGAAATGATTTTTTAGGTCTTATGCCATTTAGGACCAGTGCCGCGTTCCCTTTTGAACATGGGCTATATGGAAATAAAAAAAAATAAACCCGAAACAAAATAATAACGAAATAGTTACCTTTCAATACAATAATTTCTCACGGGGAGATGATGGTTCAGTGTAGATCGCTTACCTCTGGTGTGTGGAGTCCTTGGTTCAATCCCCGGCCAAGTATGTTTGTGGTGGACAACATCGTAATCGTGGGGTTTCTCGGGGTACTCCCGTTTTCTCCCACTTTCTCATTCCACCAATTCTTCCATCATCATTCACTTGCTTTAATCATCGTTTCCCTTAATCTAACGTGAATAATCGTGGGACGTTAAACTCAAAGATTTTATTTCATTTTTGCAATACTTTCATACACAGTAACAGTCTCAAAAATATTCTCTATGTCCATGAATGTCCGTTGTATGGCCGGGTCACACTGGGTCTGTCTGGGTCATGAGCCAGTTCGGGCCACTGGATTTGGTAGGTCATGTGTCTGACTCCATATCATGGGTTAGTGAGAGAATTATGAATAACATTTTGTTTCTTACAAACAATTTAGTTAATTTTCATGTGAAATAACTACTTTCTGTACGAATTTTAGACGAATTCAATGCTCTGTAATATCTAACTATACTTCTGCAAATTCTAGCAAAACAAATAATTTCTAAAAACGTGAGGGACGATAAAAAGGGGAAAAGATATGGAATAACATGTATTTTGATACTTTAAGGTGTTTTCATAGAAACAGCTCTGATGCTCAAAAAAAGAATACATCGCATAACAGAGGAGATCGCTAGTCCGTATACCTTCAGTTCTTCTCCCTCTCATATCTCCTAGGCCAGTGGTTCTCAACAGCTGTGTCACGACACACTGGTTTATCACGCAATCTCATGAGGTGTTTTCTCAACTTTCAGTAATTTAATGAACCGATCAGGTAGAATCAATTTTGAGATACACTTCACCAGTTAACGCCTCGAACGGCAGTATTACCTACACTATAAAAAATCGTTGTGTTATTTCAACGACATGCCTATGTATTAACACGATTGTGTTAAAATATAACACAAACAAGTGGTTAGAACAACTCACTCTCCATTTGGAATTGTTGTCAAATAACGGTAGTTGAAATGACACACAGCCTGTGTGTTAAATTAACACAAGTGTAGAATCTTCGGTGTTGTTTTCTGCGTGATTGCCAAATATGTTGGGCATCTAATTATAAAGGCTTATGAATTGAAGCTACAGACAAACACAGTAGAAAGAAACACTTAAACAAATTCAGGTATACGCAAAATTTCAAAATGCAAACCGCGCGATGTTTTCAATTGTTTTACATAATGTTTCTGAAGGAACCCTAACAGCACAAGATGTGCTAGGCATGTGCCATTTCGGTGTTCTAAATTTCTCTCCCACATTTGATGCATTTATTGATTCTTTCTCTAAGCGATTGTGTACTAGAAGTAACAAACGCATCAACTTTATTAGATGGCAACTGGCGCCGATGATTTGAAAGTGAATATGGAATAACTATAAAATAAAGTAAATAGACAGTCGTCATTTTGTTATAAAAATAGGTCTACATGGCGAGTAGATTTTATCTTATCCCGAACTGTTATCATCGAATATACGCGACACTCTGATTAGCCAAATTCAAAAGACCTCAACAATTTATACCTCTACAAGCGACGTTTTCTTCCTCGCCTCCGTAGCTAAATCGGAAGAACACGAGGCAAGTAATTGAAAGGTTGGTGGTTCGTTCCCCCGCCACTGGAGTACGTTTTTTTACTTGTTTAAAGTGTTTTTTTTCAGACTCAGTATAATGTAAACACATTACGCATATAGGCGATTTAACATATTTTAGGGGAATGGTTTTGTGGTTCATTAACGCTTACAGCACGGCTCAACACCGGTTGTGTGTTAAAGACGTAACACACTCCTGTGTTGAACGCCAACACCGCGGGGTATGTGTTGAACTAACACCGCATAGTGGTAGTCACGCTGGAACCACTGCCCTGTGTTAAAATTGAGTTGAATTAACACAACCATTTTTTACTGTGTAGAGTCACTATTTTGTAGAAATATTTAATCTTACACTACTATAAGTGGAGTACGTAACTGGGCTTTCGGGATTTTAAGGCCCTCACCCCGTGAGGAAGATGTTAGAAGGTTATATTAAGATATATATCCAAAAATCATGTATGTCCTGAAAGAATATGAGATTAGTGCTTGATAAAAGTCTGCTTATGCCTCTGACTATTATAATTTTATGATTTTAATTTAAAAAATCAAACAAGTGTGTCCTGCTGTCGTAGGTGTACCGCAAAATGTGTCATCAGTTAAAGAAGTTGAGAACCAATGTCCTAGAGCAACAAACACATTACATAAGCGTTGTGTTTGAATGATTGACTCATTTTTAACTGAACAAAATGTTACATTTTCCCAATACTTTTGAACGGTACATTTCCTTTGCACTTCATCAATGAAACGTGTCGATCGACTTTAATCGCCTTTATCAGCATCCTAAAAACAACGACACGAAAACAGCTAACATGTTGTAATGTAGTTCCGGGAAAAATGGCCCACTTAACAATAAATCTCCACAATGATACAGGAGTTTCATTAAGTTAAATCAAATATCACTTGTTATAGTGTTTTTGTAGATGGCTACCTACACATGACAAGCCTTAAACACATAAATTGTTAACAAATGAATTATGACAAAATTATAATTTGGACATCTCTTCCGGCCGTACGAGATAGATTCTTACCATCCAATTGAGAAACTTCTTCACTCTTCTTCCCTCATTTGTCAGTTATACTTGCCTATAAGAAGTCTGTAACTTCCTTATCCAACACCATCTCATTATCACCAAAAAATTTGATCGTAATCACTGAAAGCTATTCAATATTAGATAAGTGTTTTAAAAAAATGCATTTCTACTATTTCTGTCAAGGGAATCGAATTGATGTGTAGAATATTTAATACCTTGTTTACTTCAACATTTTGTCCAACGACTAAAACAGTGACACATAAACACAGTTCATTGAGTCATCGAATGCTTAAATTAGGAAACACAATAATTAGGGTATTTCTTCTGGCATTACCTTGACGTGTTTTAGAAACATATAAGATAAATAGATACACAAAATCTCGACAGTAAAATTAATTGATGGAGTTGATTTTGATCAAAAAGTTATAAGTAAGAACTTGACAGTGTATTTAATTTAACCCTTTTAGGATTTTTGGTAACTTTTGTTATCATGGCGTAGTATCGCCTATGGTCGCTTATTTAGGTTCTATAACAGGTATTTAAGCCGAGGTTTTCTATTACTCAAGTCAAGAATGGACAAAATAACACCCAAGATGCGTTGTGGAACCGGATGCTCTACTTGGCGGTACCAAGTGGGGGCGGAGGGGCGTGACATTTTTTTTTTTTCTTGAGACAAATCTCAAAAATTTTTCACGCCTCAGATTGAAACTTTGCATACAGATTGTGTGTACCTTTGGGTATTTCTCAGATTCTTTTGCGATCCCTACGATAAATCGGGGCCGGGCCCAAGGAGCGCAAGTGTTCCGAGGAGGTGATTTTTTAAAAGAAAAAAATCCGTTTTTTCCCAATTTTTCCCATTCAGGTGTATGATGCGGATAGGCGAGTAGTACCGTTGAAAAGAGCTTGTTATACTGAAGAAAATGGAGTTTGATCTATGACTCTAGGCCAAATACTGATGACCCAGTAAATATATATATATATATATATATATATATATATATATATATATATATATATATATATATATATATATATATATATATATATCATATATATAAGGTTATGATCAAGGAAGGGGATAAACCATAGTTTGCCGACTTGAAGGCCATTTTATCCAGTGTATACCGAAGCGTCAAGGGGGGCTATAACCCCTATAGCTCTTGGTTCCTCCACTATAGCAATTTGTGCCCAAGTAGCGAAAGTGGAATTAATACATATTGATGAGACTACTGAACGCACTACAGCACGAAGTTCAATTTGAAATACTACAGAATACGATTCCTTTTAGAAAGCCAAGAGAAATCAATTTCATCTTACATTCCTTTGTGGCAGTCGGACACAAATCATAACACTTATCCCAAAAACCACTTATTAAGTCAGATTGTTGGGAGGGACAGTCCCCCAGGTCCAAGGACATGTCCCCCTCGTCCTTCCGGGATTTGCGCCAATGTTAATAGGCGAAAGTTCCCTAAGCTGTAGCTACTTTTCTCTCTTCATTCAATGCAATCAATTGTACGGAGTGAAGATATTTACAATCCAACTACAAAAGAATTGCCTTAAAAATTCAAAATGACGTCTTATAAAAATACTTTACGGGAAAACGATATGCAAACAATCTCGTTTTATTTAAATTAGTAATGTACCTTCAAAATTTTTCGCGTGTTTAGCAATATTTATCTACATGGCTGTATTTCTGAAAATTACATTTGTCAGTTTAATCCGACGAAAACTTAGCTCATTTTTGTCCTTGCGTCGTGTGTGTAATTGTCAGGGTTGGATTTACATATTTTTAAGCTCTAGACCAGAGCACAATTCTGTTCCCCTAGCTTCTCAAAAAAGATTATTTATAATTCTTGTTAACTTATGTAATGTTTCGCTGGAGAAAAAGTGAGTCATCTTCCTTGTGCTTGTAGATGTAGAAGCACTCGAACCCATCTTATGTTTGCTTGTTTTTTGGTGTTGGAGAGTGTCTGAGTTTCCACTAGGTGCAATGAAAAAATATAACATTGCAAATTTTGCAGTCAATTTTATAGTTCAAATTCTTTCCTTTCAGAAACGGGTACTTCTCCTTCAAATTCGAAGAATAAGTGCACTTCAATTTACGTATTCTTACTGATACAAAATTAGGATACTTCACTTGTAATGTATTATCAATGACATCTTAGTTCATGCATTAAAGGCTTTCAAGTATTGGAGATCTACTTGACTGCTAACGGTGTATAGAGCATACAAGATAGTATGTAAATGTATTTTTCATATGAACATTTTTCATTTGCATATCATTAATTTTATTAATTTACATATAGGAATAGTGTGATAATTTGCATATTGATAATTTTTATTATAGATATAGGTGGTTAAAAATAAAGGATTAGTTGTGGAAGCAATAATGTAGATTTAGGTTGATTTATGTATGTGTTATTATGTTGTTTATATAAATGAAAATTAGGTGAAGGAAGGAAGTATGACATTACTTTATTAATGAGGAATATTAATTCATATATATATTCCATGTAAAGCTTAACACTAGCTAGAGATATTATAGCAAAACGTATAGAAATTTCAAAACTCTCTCTTCCGAAAGCACAGCATAAAAAAAAAAAGAAGTTTAAAGACAAGAGTCTTTGTATACAATAGGAACAGTATGCTTGGTTTGATAATTTCCAGTGTTTGATCTTGCTTGTGATCAAAACATTTAAAAAAAACTTTATAAAATTACTTCGGAGTTACGCCATGGGTGCAAAAATCTAAATTTTACGTGAAGTAAGTGTGATCAAAAGTTCCAACAGTTTCGCGGACTAACAGTAGTCAGTGTCATCTTCCCTTAGTTATTAGGGTGATGAAACTAGTTAAACGCTTTTGAGCCACTTAACAGGCTGGGTCGCGATAGTTAGAAAAAACACGCATTCTGACTACTCAATTTACAATAACGATGTGCACCGTGATAAGGGATATGGGAAAAGTAAAATTGTTCCCGAAAGTCTAGCTTGTTGCTGCGAGAAGGACTAGTTATAGCAGTAAGTAGTTCATTCCAGAAGGTCGTCGTGGCAAACCTCCAAGTCTACAAGACGTCTCGTTTTATGGGAAGAAAACGAGGCCAACGTGGGACGTATGTCTCGTTAATTGGGAAGATAGCGGAACCAACGTGGGAACCCAGGAAATGGAGTCCACCCAGAAGCAACAAGGAACCAGGAGCAACAACAGATGTGACGGAGTGACGTGCACGAACATTTGAAAGTTCTAAAAGGCCTAGAATAAAGAATTTCAGCGAATTAATGCTGTCTATCCAAATGAATATGAGGCGCATTCTTTCTACCCCAGGAGACATTGCAAGGTATGTGAGAAATTTTAGTAATATGTATCTCTTTCAGCTGGCTTGGAGTTGTCTTAATCTAGCAAGACATGGTTTGGAATAACACTCATGTTGTTGTGTGTGTGTGAGCGATAGTATTGTTTCAAACAACCTGAAGTTAAAACTGCAGGAAGGCCCTGTTATTTAGAGTCTCAGCTAAATTTAACTTTCTAGTAAATTTATTTTGTTTCATTAATCTCTTTACTATTTTTTTTTTGTTTTAAATTTTGCTCTACCGACTTTGCTTAGGTAATACTTTAATTTGCATAATATTCAAATCATCTCATTTGCATTCTCTTAATTAATTACATATTTATTCACATATTTGCATATTTCCCCCTCACATTCTATTTACATGTTAGCATTCACAACGGACAAGTGCGACTTCGTGCTGCGAGTCTATTGGCTTACTCGTATCAAATTGGAGAGGGCGGTGTAATAACCAGCTCAAAGCTGTTAGATGCTACAGTTTATTGCTCATTCTCAGCCAATGTCACAAGTTTTGATTTTTAACTTTTCGAATAAACTAATATTGATAGCAGAAATGGAGTTTGATTAAAATACGGGGCATTTGCCCGGCCCGACTTCATTTACGGGGACGCCAGACACAAGGGCCCAAATCGGAATTGTCAAATTTTTCATGGGACATATGGCAGGCTTACTTATAAAGGATGTACCATAAAGAACCAGCTTTTGAAATGGCCGCCATTTTTGTTCTAGTAAGTTGGCAGCACTGAACGTTACACAATTTTCATCTGTCTTTGTGATTAGCAGTCACGGAACGCCGAATAGCACAGATTGTCATCTATTTTCTGTACGGGTCGGAATGGAGCGCTTCACGACGGAACAGCGCGTTGTCATAATAAAAAAACTTATTACAAATGTGGTGCATGTTGTGACAGGGGCGTCATTTAGGTGTGGCAGGAGCGGGAAATCCCCCCCAAGAGTTTGAGGAATACATTTACTTTAACCCTTTAATGGACAAGCATTGATAAACTTGCCATTAAAAATATTTAGTTTGCTTTTATGGTTTAACCATGCCTTCCTGATGGTATTTTGTGATTTTTACTTTGGTTACAAAATACAGTGTGTTTATTTCAAAGTAACATTGCCATAAAATAGGTCTTATGAGTAGCTGGTGAGCAACATTGCCATATTGTGGTAAAATATCATAAGAATACTCTCAGTAATTATCAAAAGTTTCGTTGAAATATTTTCCCACAGAGCAAGGAACCACAAATAAAATAAAAAAAATAAAAAAAAAAAATAGAAAAAGAACTTTCGCGGAACGTAGGACATAAAGCTTTTACAATACTAAATTTGACTGTCCCCTGTTGACGAAGATAAGAAGTATCTAAAGAAACGACCCGCAAATCATGTATATGAATATTGTATGAAAGCAATAATTCCAATTAAATGATCACTGAAGTTATAATTCGTGCGGATAACGCAATAGAATGCGATGTTGCTTGAGAGCAACACTGCCCAATAAAGGGTTAATCGATTGTCAACTAATATGCTAGTACAAAACGTGAAAATCTTATGTTGGTGATGCTCTTGCTCCCCTTAGAAATGGTGCCCCTGGTTTAAATGGTTCTCAGTTAACTTACGAGAAAGTGTCGTAGTGTAATGATCACTTAGGATCAGGACTAGTGATGGGCAGTCGGAACATTCCCGGTGGGAAGGAAAATAAAAAGTGGGAATATTCCCGGGTTTTATCCCTTGCATATAAATTCCCGGGAAGGAATTTATTTCCATTTCTTTAGATTATCTTCGAAATTATAAGACCATGTGACTAATTACTTTATTTTCATTTATTATTATTTACTTCTAAGTTTAAAATAATTTGGAGATTAAAAAATAAAATTCGATGACAGTACTTTGTATAACTAATAATATTATATTACTTTTAAGTTATATTTTCATTTCCACTAAAGAGTAGCAAAGTACTAATTTACAAATGATGAAAAGGAACCAGTTTGTAAAGTAATGTAGAAATTATGTAGAAATAGAGATGAAGTACTATTAATACACCCCGAACCAGCATTAGAAATAGACGTCGATCTGTCTCCTGTCTCTGACTCGAATTTCTGGAAAGGTGCTCGGACTTCTCTTACATGCGAATTAACACACGAAATTTCGAGAAATAGGTAAGAAGAAAGGTCGTGTGTGGCAATGTTACGTGCCAAATTATAAAACTAAGTCAGTATCTTGCAAATATTTTGAAAATAAATATGTTTGCGTAAATGTGTCTTCTGAGACATGGCAAGACATGTGTCTTCTGACAGTTACCCAACCTAATTTGTTTATAACATTTAAAAATTCATATGTTAATAATATCAGTCGTAGAGTCAAGTTTAGAAAATCCACTTACATAAAAATTTAAACTGTTTAGCGGTATAAAAGTATGTGGACTTACTATACCATTTTTTCCACATATTTACTTGCATAGAACATATTGTACTGTAAGTAAATATTCATTTATGCATACTCTCTAAATATAATAAAATAAGATAATACCGTTCAGAATATACATTTTAAAGAATCCTCTGGACATACCAGTAATAATATACGGTGAAAAGAAACGAATTTACCTTTGAAAATATAATATAGTTAATAAAATTCAATTTTCTTTGTGTTTGTACATAAATTCCCGGAATATTCCCATTTTTGGGAATCTTCCCGGGAATTTACCCGTCACTAATCAGGACAATATACACTGGAAGAATGAAAAAAAATTATAAAAACTTTACTTTTAATATTAAACAAAATAAACCAGTGTTTTCCTACAAGTCAACAAGAAACCGTTGAAAAAGTTTCCGTGGCTGCATTAAAATACAAAACAAAAGCTAAAAATTAACTTCCTAAGTAAAATTTAGTTACAAAAAGTAGCTCGTGACCTGAAAACCAAAAACAGTAAGCAGTATTTAAACTTCGGGTTTTGAGGTCACAGAGGTCGTTTTCGAATGGTAGGCAAAGGTGCTGCACGTTCGCTGACAAATTCTTGATTAACAGGCTGCCTCGATTTCGGAAAAGAGAGGTCCTGAGTTCAAGCCAGTTTTATCCAGCTCCATAAGCCAGGCAAAGAGGTTTGCTATGGGCTATCACTAATGCTATCCTTAAAGGTCCAAAGTTCGATCCCGACTCCGTAGCTACACAAAGAGGTTTGTTGTGGGCTTGCAATCTGATCGCTACTCTTGGCTTGGAAGAGGAAGAAGTGATGCATCTAGTGACATATAGTGCCCATAATTAGTGCGTGATTATCGTGTGGTATGAATATAAGACCAAAAGCTAACTTCCAAGACGAGACCGAAACATGTAAGTAGTCAGTAATGGAGTTCAATGCATAAATAATAGATTCACTCTTGAGGCAGTTCTAAGCGATATAGCCTAATGCTTATCTTATGCTTAGCGTATTATTTCAAATCACCTTACTGATATAATGATTTTCTTTATAGTCAAACAGAATCTATATTATTTAATTAAACTCTATTAAACTAACTTTTATGACACACAGAGTTTGACCCTCGTTTAACAGGTAAGCAGTAGTGACCAACAGATTCCCTTTTGTTGTATGTATAGCTTATGTAAATAAACAATCATCATCATTATGTTTTCTCTCTTATTCCATTTTGCAATTCTTAAATAAGTTTAACGAAAGGTTGTAAGAACTAGTAGCATTATATTAGCGAAGGTTCACCAAGTAGTTTGTCAAAATAATTACGTCCTTATTTATGATGGAGCTGCAGGGGCTTATCGCCCAGCCTCGTTAGGGAAAAAAGCACATCCGTTTTATTGCATTGCAAATAACATACCGTACAGGGTACAACGATACGTGTATTTTTACTTGTATTTTTATATTTTGTATTTCAACATCTTTGGACAAGATGTGCCTTCATTTGATGCATAAGCTATTAAAGAAAAGGAAGAAGAAATATATAGAAAAAGGATGTAAAAATGTAATTGCTTAGCTGTTAATAAACTTTGCTGTTTTTGTATTAATATAGATATTCGTTGTAATAGCTACAAAAAATATCAATAAGATATAATTCCAGAACCATTTTGTAAAAAGCTATACGCATGATCTCTAAGGTGTGTATTTATTTTAATAATTAAGTTCCATAATAAAAAAGAGAAAATATTAATGCAATAAGAAGTGTTTTATGGAGTTTTTAGTAGCCTTAGTTGTTGAGCTGAGCGAAGCGAAGCTCTTATACTCGGGTTAGCCGTTTGGTTGTCCGCGAACTCCTCCTGGACCGTTTGGCCGATCTCAACCAAACTTAGCACGCTGATAGAGTATGTCGTGCTGAGTGACAACATAGGTCGAAATCAAAAATCCGATGTACCATCGAAGAATAATCACCGAAAAACGCTTCCTCCTAGACCGTTTGGCCGATCTCAACCAAACTTAGCACGCTGATAGAGTATGTCGTGCTGGGTGACAACATAGGTCGAAATCAAAAATCCGATGTACCATCGAAGAATAATCACCGAAAAACGCTTCCTCCTAGACCGTTTGGCCGATCTCAACCAAACTTAGCACGCTGATAGAGTATGTCGTGCTGGGTGACAACATAGGTCGAAATCAAAAATCCGATGTACCATCGAAGAATAATCACCGAAAAACGCTTCCTCCTAGACCGTTTGGCCGATCTCAACCAAACTTAGCACGCTGATAGAGTATGTCGTGCTGAGTGACAACATAGGTCGAAATCAAAAATCCGATGTACCATCGAAGAATAATCACCGAAAAACGCTTCCTCCTAGACCGTTTGGCCGATCTCAACCAAACTTAGCACGCTGATAGAGTATGTCGTGCTGAGTGACAACATAGGTCGAAATCAAAAATCCGATGTACCATCGAGGAATAATCACCGAAAAACGCTTCCTGATTACGTAGTTTAAGCTCGCTCAGCTCATTTCATTGCAATCGGGTATATCCATTGCATTCCTAGTTATATAGATTTATATGAACTGAGGACTCGTTTGAGTTTCGTCGTTATATAAAATGTTTGGTGGTCCTCACCGCAGGATCATCATTATAAGGGAAATCAAATCATAGGTTACACTCTATCACTGTACTACCACACCAACACTAATAAAATAGTAATATTTTAAGACAAAAACAATTATCATGTTCTAATAGTCGAAAGTTGGACTACTTGTAGAACTGATATTAAAAAATAAATAAAATAATTATGGAAACAAATTTGTGTTTTGTACTCAGAAAATAAACAAAAGGTTATTTGCTAAATTGCAGTTCTGAAATTAAAATATCGCAGGCATTCGTTGATACAGTACATATTGGTTCTCAGTCTCCGTACAACTTGCAATCGTTTAACATAAGTTTTATAGGAGAAAAAAGGACATCATTTGGAGCAAATTTATTAAAGTAACTCAAACTCCATCAGATAAGAAAACGACCATACGAGCTCGTTGCAAAACGTGTAAGAAAGAAATGTTTGGTTTAGTTCAAAGAATGAAGAATCATTATGAAAAAATGTAATGCTGTGGAAAAAAAAAATTGAAAACCCAAACAAATGGTAAAAGTTGATCCGAAAATTGCTTCTGATGATTCTAACGTCAGTGATGTGGTTGAAATATAGCCGGAAACTTCAGGTAAGAATTAATTTTGTATCAAACATATCTTTTTCATTATATTACGAAAATTTAATTTCGTCCCTCTTCCCCACCTCAATTCTAAATTTCCTTAAAAACTTTACACCCTGGCATAGCTTGTATGAAGGGACCAGGCGAAAAAGCGCATGGTGTGGCAGTCACCCGCGTAACTAACCATTAAATCGTGATACTTATTGTAAAATTAGTGTCGGGGACAATTTGATGTCAATTTGTTCGTCTGGCTATATGTATGCACCACGCTATAGGGCGCAATTTTCGGTCTTTTAACATTAAATTTTGAGGATAGAGGTACGAGACGTCGGAATTTGCTGTATAGATTTTGACTGCGATCCGATGAAAAATTTCAAAATTGGTGGTTTGGATCCCACTTTAAACCAAAAGCCCTGTCTCATAAAGCCTTGATGCAAGACTGTAATCAATCAAACTAAACAAACTAATTTTATGCGTTTCGAACAAACTTGGGTTGCACGATAAATTTGGCTTTAACTCCGTTTTTATAAAATATTTTTAGATATAGGGCGTTCAGAGCAGAAGAGATCCAAGTCCATTTTCAGAAAAGTTTACATTTGCTCAGCAAACGTAGTATCTTTGTAGCCGAGGTACGAAATAAATGAAATAAAAACCACGTGAAATAGTTTGGACTAGAGTTTCATAGAACAACAGCTGGACAAGGGCGTTGATGGAATGGGGAAGGAGGGCTAATTTCCCCCTCCTTGCTCATAAATTTAAGATATTAACATTATATTGTGTACGGTGTAGCGTCGGAATGATTAACAAGTCAAGCTCCGAATGCCATAGTCAATGCTGCATAATTACGTTAAATAATTGCAGAGTATGTCCAAAAGAATACACCACGTCATATTTTCACAACGACGAATCCGAGATGAAAGAACTACATGATAAGATGCAATCTAAAATTTTATATGATTGCCGCTAGAGAGGGCGTTCTCTTAGAGGCCACCCGCCTCCTACCTTGCATTTCAGATTTTGGGAGCAGTAATGCAGATTTAGAAACCGATTGCTGAGCAAAGTGCTACACAAAAAATCTTAAGTCCTTACACCGAATAAATACGGATTATGATAAGTTATAAACAATTTCCATTGGCCGTAAGGAGCTATAGGCCTATATTGCTCTCTAGTATATTTCTTGGCTCAAGGATTCCAAAGGTGGCTCTACTTTCGAGTTTTGGGCCTGCTTAAAATTCTGGAAATTGGGCCTAAGCAACTTTCCAGTTTTAATCATCTGTATGTTCTCCGTGTTTATTCGGTGTAAGGACCTCAAACTTGTTCTGTTGGACTTTGCTTATAAAAGATTTCTAAAACTGCCTTACTGCCCCTAAAATCTGGATGGGGGCGGTTGCGCTCCTGTCCCGCTGACGCTTCTGTCTAGTGTCTGCCATATGAAACTATTCCAGGCCCTTTCGCATGGTTTTAGTAACATTTATTTTGAACTCCTGATTGCGAAGATATTAGTTTCTAAATAGAATTCATTTGCTGCGCAAAACTGAACTTTATTGAAAATGGATTTGGATCTATTGTGCTATAAACGCCTCAAATATTACCTTTCTCCAATAAATTATTGACTCAGAAAACAACCTGAAGTGTGCTTCAAACATTACTTTTCGAAAATTTATTATTTTAAAATAATTTTATTAGCATCAGTGTTCTGAAATAGTAATCAAATTTTGCAACAAAAATCTCACCCACGAAACGTGCGTTTAGCCCCTAAATGCATAACTAGAAAACTTTCAGAAGCAGTAACTGCGAAATGATTTACTTTAGGGATAAAATAACCACACAACCGTATTTCTGGTAAAATTCTAGCCTTGAAAATGTAACATGACTTCCTTTGCATTTGAAATTTCGAATACCAATCAAATATATCCTCCATGATGCTTGATAGCACCATATGATGTGTAAGACTACTTCCAAGTTTCATCATTCTCCCTCAACCCGTTCTCAACACACAAGACTTTTGTTTTGCCATGTATATTTATAAATTGTGTGAATCTCTATAGTAGGTAGATTTTAAAATCTGCCTAAAAACTTATTACAACCAAGAAAGTACTTATGAGAATCACTGGCAAGAGGGTATAGTATAAGGGGGTCGTGGTATAAAACAAGTTGGAAATTAGGAGAAAGTCGGACAAAACCGGGCCCCAAAATGTTTTTACTTGTTCCTCAGCATCTATATGGATGGTATAGCTTGAATTAGTTTCCAAATGCTAAATAGATTTGTTATTGACACAAAAATGTTTATTTCAGTGGAAAAAAGTCATAAATTCGAAAGCAAAAAACATTTTTTCAAAGGGAATGCGAAAACCCGGTTTTGTCCGACCAGGTCCGACAAAACCGGGTACACAAAAAATAATTATAAAAAAGCTTTTTTTTAAAGAAGAAAAATATGTAGGCCTAATTACTCCAAGAGCTGGTACAGTAAGCCTGAAAACAGCTGAAAAAATTTGTGAGCTTAAAAAGTACGGAAAATATAGCGGATTAGACTATATTAGACCAATGACATAGAAAAGTAACTTTAAGTCACGACTTTGTTAAACCTAAGAACAAAAATCACAAGTAAAAGTTTCGTCATACTCATCCACATTGCTACAAGCTTCGTGTGTCCATCCTTTACAGTTAAGACACTGTATCCAACCTTCTCACATTTACACTGTACTACCAGGTTGTGTCCGACTTTTGAGGTCCCGGTTTTATCCTACTACGCCATTACTCAGAACTACAGGCCTAGCACCTCTCAAAGAACGCATAAATCCTGATATAAAATAATAGCAGAAAAAGGTATTATTATATGCTGTATACTTACATAAGTCAATCTTTCAGCGGTAAGAAACAGCAGTATATTATCGATGGGAGATAAATCAAAACTTTTTTGCACAAATTCTTACACACATCGCCAACGACAAAGAAGCCAGTTACTCAGCTTTGTCTTAAATTAAGGATGATATGGCTGATGTTTGTAACTAATTCCATGAGTTGGCCGACAGATGGCGACACTCAGAAAACCCAGGTCCCGTTTTTATCCGCCTACTCGGTTTTATCCGACTTTCCTCTACTAATATATACTGAAATATTCTATACCCAACACAGTGTAGTCTTTACGAGAATAAAATAAATAAAAATATTGGTTGTAAGAGCAAAGACGTCTTAATAAATACATTATTACACGATTTTGAAATATGTTTAAAATCATATGTTTAAACTGTTCAAAATGTTTAAAATATGTTTTTTTCGTGTGTGTTTTAAAACATGTATAAAACATTTTGAACACCTTTTTCATGTTTTAAACATTTTTTTTTTACAAAAACTATTTTTTCTAACCCTGGTTCAAACAAGATTTCTGCACACCATTGTAGTGCAATATTATTTTTATCAGCTTTATTCTTAATGAAACCACAATCCTTACTCAATTGTATTTTGTACTTTACGGAATTTACAGTAATTTAACTCATCTATTTTACAACATTCGTAATACAGTATTTGTAAAATAACCATAAGATACAGCATAAATGAAGTATACATTCTTGGCTCTTTGGAAATCAGTTATACATTGATAAAATGTTACTTTCAGTTTTTTTAAATACATCCAACAACACCCACAGCCTTTCCGACGGTAGGAAAAAGCCAATGCTATTGTTAACCAAAAAAAAAAAAAAAAACTTTAAAAGGGAGAGTAACTTGTAATGTAGGAAGATCCAGTATGTAGTTTAGTATTTAGAAGTCAAACATATATCGTCTGTAAAGTTTGCTAAATTTAGTTTCAAGTGATGTTTTATCAATAATTTCATGGTTAATTTCTGTCAGTAGTGTGCCCTTTTTGATAGCTCTTCACATCCCCTCAGGAAGTCTTATCCACAGTTTGGAAACGTCTGATCTAGACGCTGAACAGTAGAAACAATCCCACTACCCATACCTAAAAATATCCGTATCCAACCTTGTTCCAAGAAGTACTGTAATGTTTTAAGTTTACTGGGCGTGTTCCTTATTGATTGCTAACTTACGATCATATTGCAAGAGTTTCCTGTAATTATCATGACCATATGAAGGAAAAACGTCGTGACATGCTCAGAAAAGGTATTCATCTGTTAGTTCCTGGAGAGTTGGAGTTTTTTTTTTCTTTCTTCGGAGGAGGCCATTCCACTGTAGAGTACTGGGTTACTAGCCAATCTCACAGTTTCTGTAAAGAACGGGCGTGGAATTTGAAAGACTACAGAAATGTATTTCTTTGCACGATGACTATGTGTAAAACGACAAACAACATGTGTTAGTTTCAAGCTTTTAGTTCCACTCTCTATGCAAGGTAAACATTTATTGATCGCGCCACACATATGTAACCTTCTCCGACGTGTGGATTACATATTAGCCTCCCCAAAACGCCACTGGTTCGCAGAAATAGAGTCATGGAGCTTTCGAGGATATATGTCAAGCTTTTGTAACAAAAATATGTACAACTTTTACTCTATAAATTAGTGAACCCGGTGATGTTCATGAAGTTGCTATGGAAGAGTTACTATAGAGAATAATATTCTCCATGGTTACATAATAATGGATTTAATATGCAAGGAATTATCTTGAATTGTTTAAGAAAAAAATCCCTCAGTACTTCCTCAATATGCCTTCTCAATTATTACTTTTTGCAAACAAAACTCATACATATAGGAAGTACGAAGTTCTGTCTGAAATGAAGCATAATGGAATCCGATCTTTAAAAAGAAACTATTTTCCATATTGCTTTCATGCTAAATATTGTGTTAAAATGTTTGCTAGAATGGTTTCATACAAGTGCAGTACATTGCATTTCACTGAGACCGAAAGGAAACCGAATGAAAGTACTTGTGTATGTTTATCGTGTTAATTGCAAACCATGAAGGATTTAATTGGAAGTGTTTGTTTTGTTCATTGACACCTAAACTTGTAAACATAATTTCTTCAGTTCATCGCCAATTAACCTGGTTTCCTTCACTTTCTTCTATACAGAGTAATCAGTCAACTCTCAACATCACTATTCACACTCTTTAACAATAGAATACTTGTTAACACTCAGTAAACACACACATGCTTATTCTCTTCTATTGTAACGTATCGTAAGTTAGAACATAACTTAGTCTTCACTATATTGTAAATTGCTTGAATAGGTTGTCTAACATCAGGTCTTATTCCCCGGTTACCTCACAATGATGATCGTCTTGAAACTAATTACTTAAATACAAGTTATTTACTTCATATCTGTAAGACCAAGTTCTGCTCGGTAAGAGTTCTGACCTAGCTAAATTGCTTTCTCACCCCCGAAGGTGATTGATTCACGCCCATTTTATTAAAGCTAGGCGTAAGCCGTTTTCAAGATAAAATACAAAAAGAATTGACCGTTTTAAAGTATGGTGATAAATTTGACAAGTCGAAATACAATCAACACTATTTTACGTTGAACAAAAGAGCATCACTCAAAATTGGTTAACTCAAGAAGGTGCTAACTTTGTAAAAAATACAGCGGTATAAATAAGTCATCGGTTTTTTAAGTGAAATATTGAAAATTACTAATGCGAAACGTTTGTGCTAATGATGAAACGAAATAACACTTTTGAAAGTTTAACATCTCAAATTGGCATCCCTCAGCTTGCGGCTACAGATGACATTAAGCCTAATTTTCAAAATTGCGCCTATCTAGCAGATAACATTCTATGTTGTGGGATATGAAAAGTGCTTTCCCGTTGTTAAGTACAGCATGCATTGCGCAGACAGTTTGCAAGTACCCTGCCAGGTCACCAAAGCATTCTGAGATTGCAAATTGATAGGACACCGCTCTATTGGCACCAGTGTTTCTCCAGACATGCTTTTAGGGGGCACTGTCCCCGAAGCTTTGAGAGTGTTCACCGAAGGACACCAAAATACATCTATAGTATAGTAATAAATTGAATAGTACCAGTAGTGCCTCCCGGGAAACTAAGCATACCCCCCCCGGAACGTTGTTTCTGAAAGAAACACTGATTGGCACATGGAAGTGCATGGCTTCTTGAACGAAAAACTCTCAGGCGTTTGATTGGTTGATATGCTGAAGATGACTTAGTTAGCACTTTTCTTGTAGCTTCCTAGATCTCCCGATCTTGTAGTTTGTAGTTTTGTTCCCTTGGAGGCATATGAAAGAAACAGTGTATGTGCCTACATAATGAAGAGGTTTGAGTGAGCTCTATTGAAAAGGTTTGATTGAAAAGGTTACATAATGAAAAGGTTTGAGTGAGCAAGATCTATTACAACTGCATTCACGACCATCAGTGGAAATATACTAGAACGCGTGTGAGGCGAACTACTCTACCGTATAGATGTGTCATGGGACAAAAAGAAGCCCATCGAACACTTGTAACAGAATGTCTGATAGTTTCTGTATGTTGTAAGGATTCTGTATCCATACCCACACGCACTGCAAGCAAACCACATGTTCCTACTACAAATACGTGTTTCTACATTCATCGTAAGGAGACCACACCTCCAAGAAAGTACGAAGAGGATTCGGGAAAACTATGAAGAAGCCCGACTACCCCTATATGGGTCTTCCTTCCAATAAGACGCCTATAAAAGATGACGATACGAGGAGATAATCAGTTCATTGTTGATCACTCACCTATGAACACCTTCTCCTGAGGACACCATTGGCTACGGAGGCTTCATTTGAAACCATCTCCTGAGGCTGATATGAGCTACGGAGTATCCTCTATATCTGTTTAAGGCCACTGTGTGCTAAAAATGATTAACTTTTATTTTGAGGTCAATTCATATGCCGAAGAACTTCGTTGTAAACTGAAAACATCTAGAGACTTACAAGAACTTCGTAAAAACATTTATAAAGACATTCTTTTTTTGTAATGAAAGTTGAAGCATTTAATTCTCAAGTCCGTTATTTAAGACTGTACTAAACAGAACATTGCAATGTTACATTTTTAAATACAAGCCTTTCGAAGCAGATGGATATTTTGGATCACCTTGTACATCTCAGGTAGGATATTTCTTAACGCACCAAGTCTAAATCGTCAACGTTGTTTACCAAGCTGGGGTCTTCTACGAACCCCAGTTATTTTAATCTCTCAGCTTATTTTTTGCACTTTTTTAACGAACCTATCATTGATCTAATTATGTAGCAGATATCCCAAAAGAATGCAGGACACATATAAAAATCGAGAAGAAATTTGTTCTTATAGTTGCAGCAGTATCACCAAATATCAACCTTTGGGGTCCCTAGAGGACCCCGCTTGGTTTGTTAAGGGATATATGAACGCACTAAAATGTCAGCAACAATCTTCATATACAGATCTTCATGTTCGCCAGGGAGCAATAGAGATAGAGGGCAGTGTCAGAAGTCAGTCCATAGTGGCGCATTGCACCACGATCCTTTGACATTAAAAAAAAAAAAAAAAAAAAAAAAACTCTGATTAATCTTGGAAGTATTGGTGCTACAAAAATGATTCTATTGGATTTCATTGCAGCATGTACTCTTATAGAACGGCTATGTCCGTCCGTATGTCTGTCTTCAACAGGTGTCACAGCTAAAACAATAAGATATATTGAGATATGTATTTTTAATCGATTCAATGTCCCAAGAATAGGTGCTATTTCCTCCGCGAACCCTCTATTGAAACCTGAAGTAGTTCAAATTAGCCATTTCCACGTTGAACTTTTATCGCCATAGAACGAAAACGGTATCAGATACCGAGAAGCTATTTTTCGCAAACAATTCAGCGTCTCAAAACCACGTATAATGAATGTTCGCAATATTCTATTGAAACCGGAAGTGGTTTAAATTTATTATTACATATCAGAATACTATTACTATTACATAACAGAATATCCGTTCTTCGCACGGGGAGAATACTTTTCATTTTAGGAATAAACGAATTTTGATTTAAACGGAATCGAATATGCCACTGTTTGTCTCAGCAACACCGAAAACTATGGATTTGACACTAATACCAGTCATTTTCGATCATTTTTATATCCCTCCCAAGTCGCGGGGCTGAATTTGGATTTAAAACGGCATCGGAAGTGTCACTGTTCATCTCAGAAACCCAGGACACTATGAATTCGGCACTAATATCGGTCATTTTTGATCATTTTTAAAAATCATTCCTCTCCCTTACGTTAAACTGTCAAAGTGAAATGGTAAAAAACATCCCAGGCTCGAACCTCATCTATGTTGAAAATTTAATCCAGGCCGGTCCCGTAGTTAAAGAGTTATGTAGTCACAAACATACTCACTTTTATTTTTACTTACAGTATATAGATGAAACTTAAAATAAATAATAAAAAAATAATTGAAATTAATCATCGACTTTGCTACTGTTATTTGTCTAACTGAAGCACACTGTTCTGAATTCATCATATTACTGCTGAATAACAGTCTCTGTATTTGAACTTATTTTTTTTTAATCGAATTTTTTTTTAAAATCATTTATACCCTTAAAAGTGTAGTCAAATAAATTGACTGCCTCGACAGTTTCTTGTTTCTTTAGCTATAGTTTATTGGCATCTTTCCTACAATCTGCGATTCTAATTTCACACACTGTCAAGACCTATGTTTCAAAAAGGTAACATATTGGAAATAATATGTACGTATGTGTATGTGAAATATATATGTAAGTATGGTAAGTTATTAATGCTGTCATAGGCCTATTTTGGAATATGACTTTTGGTTTGCTTTTAGTCTGTAAAAAGCCCGGTTCCCTGCAACGTCATGTTTCCTTAGAACAACTTCCGGCTACCCAACTATGTAAAATGTGCCTAGATACTGAACAGCATGCGAAATTCCCTCCTGGCTATATGAATATCGTACGCGCGTTTGCCGCGGGGGACGACAGTTCAATTATGTAGGCTTATCTAGTTTGGATCCCACGTTAAGCTATAGGTATATGTCTCATACAGCCTTGTTGCTGATCGGGACGCTAAACTCCAAATCAACTACTCAATTTGATCTGTCTGTCATGGGACAATATTTGAATGTCCGATCCTTGTCCTGTGAATAAGCGGCAAACAGCTCAGAAATGATCCACAGTAAGTCTCGTCTCTGAGATACAAGCAGACATGTGAATTTCTTACAAATATCCAAAGGATGTCTACTGGTTAAATTTGAGCACCCCGCGGGGATCTCTATATTCCAGGACTAACATACTTTGGACGTCTCTGTGCTATGTGAATTGGTTGCGCTTCGAAACGCCTTACGAAAACCCTAAAATGAAAAGATAGTGATTTATTATGAGTGTCAGGCCCGTAGCCAGCCCAAAAATGTAGAGGGAGGGGCGGCTGAAGTTAAGAGGGGGTCGATCCAACCATATGATAGTTCATCACCATGTTATAGTTCATTTGGAAGCCTACCGTGAAAATTTTACGAGGGAAAGTAAAAATTTAGGGGGGCGACCCCTCTAGACCCCCATAGATACGGGCCTGGTGAGTGTACCTGAAACATATTTGAAATCAAAGGTTAATAGTTTGTCCTTTTACCTGTATCGAAAGAATAAGGAGTGTACACAAAATATTGTTAAATACCGTTTTTCTTCGATGCTTTTAAACGGAAAAATTGAATTTTTTGCCGTGGTGAAGATATCCTCTGCTCGCATAATAGGTCAAGCGTGTGATCAGCGGACGACCAGACTAAAAGAGAAAGTAATTACTCGTTTATTGCACGGTGTTCGCCTCCGGATTAAGATATCCAAACAAGCTCAGCGCATCAGTCTGTAAATCACTTTTTATACGACAATAAAATAGAATAATTTCTAATTATATTTTGTTAAGATCCCAGGTAGCTTATGATTAACACTCTCGGCTGCATGTAGTACCGGATTCTATTGTCAATAGTGGGTTAAGATTTTTTTTTTTTTTTTTTTTTTAATCATGACGCAATGTACTGAACAGGGCCGTCTTCAATGTTGCGTCGTCTTAACTTTACGATCATGGATTTAGCCAAGTGGTAGGAGGCGCTGGACATAGAGTACATTAATACTATATTAGCTATCATAGTATAAAGTTTACTTTTGGTGCTAAATATATTAAGGAAACCAAATTTAATATCCATAAAAACTACAGGTTGGAACGAAATGGCATACTTACAAGATGGCACCAAATGATGCCTAATCTGTGGGTAGGCATCATTTGGTGCCATCTTGTAAATACGTTATCTTGTTTCAGCCTTTGTTTTAGGAATTAGATTTCTTGCTTTTTGCATCTATGGCCGTGTTTGCCCGTCATGTATGAGGGGTGATGTCAATCGGCAATCACACTATTCGAGGAAAAGAAATGAAGAAAGGATTGGGGTAGGAAGAAAGTGGTCTGGGACCTATATGTTAGGTACCAACCCGGCATTCGCCTGGTGTGAATGAGGAAAACCTCATTCAGGATGCCTGGCCTAAAAAAACTTTTCACTTTTTCGACCGAGTGTACCAACCGTCGGCTTTTTTTAAAAAAAAAACACTAGTGCTCGAGACGGCCAAATATTAAACACAATTTGAGATAGTACTTGAAGAAAATATGGCAAACTCTGGCTCACATATGCCAAACCGTAGCGCTATTTCGGAACAAAACAAGATTGATTTCATTGTATCAGTGAGTAAGGATATTCACTAACTCCAACCACTTTTTTTTTCATTTTTAAAGGTAACCAAGAAAGTCTTGTCGCTTTTATTTACCCACCACCTTTGAACATCGATATGTCACCTAAAACGTACCTGGAAGATCAAAAATAGTCCCCATCAGCATCGGCGATCTTCTGCCAACATTCTGGAAAGCCATGGATTCCATCGCAGTAGAATTTGGTGGGCCGTGAAGCGAAGAATGTATCAAGTGCATTTTGCACCTCTACTAGGGATTTGAACTGGTGTTCTCTAAGGTGATTGTCCAAGAAATCGAACAGGTGATAATCGGACGGTGCAATATCCGGGAAGTATAGCGCATGCAATAGTGTTTCCCATCCAAGGCATAGAATGGTGTCCTAGCCACGTGAGGCTTAGCGTTGTGCTGTAACAGGAGGACCCTTTTGCGATTCAGAAGTGCAAGCTCCAGAGTTTTGAGTTTTTCTTGAACACGCTCAACTGCCGACAGTACACAGTTGCATTGATGCTCTGACCAGCTGCTAGTAGTTTCCGATGCACGATGTCGCGAGCAGTCCACCAAATACACAGGAGGACCTTCTTCTGGTACAATGCTGGTTTTCGCTGTTTTGGAACCGGTTCATGGGATGCTAACAAATGATGACGGCACCGTGGAGCTTCGTACAGGACCCAATTCTCATTACATGTCAACATCCTGTCCAGAAATGGCTCTTCTTCAGACGAGACAGCACACGGGTGTCTGCTCGCGTTCCCGGGATTAAATCATGTGGGACCCTTCGACTCAACTTGTAGTGCTTCCGAAGTTGATGGAGGTGCTGCCGATTGGTTTCTCCACTTACACTGAATTCACACGTCTGGCCTCTGTTCGCCTCAATTGTTGTCAGAATATCTAGGATTTAGGATTCAGATTTATGGGCTTTCAGCATCTATGGCTATTTAGCCCGTCACGTTTGAGGGATGACCTCTCGGCGAGCACACTATCCGGAGAAAGGGAAGGAAGAAAGGATTGGGGAAGGAAGGAAACGGCCTGGGACCTATAAGTTAGGTACCACCCCGGCATTTGCCTCTTCATTTTGTACAGTCCGCAGCAAAAATCCTGCAACATGAGCATGTAAGTTGATTGTGAAAAGACGAAGCCTTTTGCTCCAAAATAAGTGTACAGTTGAGGACGTCGAGGTTTTTCCTAGCGTGATACGTGCTACTTAGCGTTATGTTGATTCCCTACGTTGTTAGTCGTAGTTTCACAATAAACTTACATGCTCATATTGCAGGTTTTTTGCTGCGGACTTTAAATGTGTTGGCTTTCTGGCACGTGGTGCGTCTTCGAGTGTTTCGTCACCGTCCTTAAACTTGTTAAACCACGGCTGCACTGTTCGTGTAGTCAGAACACCCTCACCAAAGGTCTAGCATATCTTCTCCAGCTGTAGAGGTGTTTGACCCCAGTTTGAACTCACACAGCATACACGCCCTTATGACGCTGTATGGAGGTCCCATGTTCACTCTGTCCTTAATCAAGTTCACGGTGTAAGTGAACCGCCACAACCAGGCAATATGTTGGATATACCTACACCAACAACAGACCTTCGCCTTATCTTCATTCGCATTCAACTCACGATGTGGGGGCCAATTCAACTCAGACCTCCACAAAAAGTGACAGAACTTTCTTGGTTACCTCTATATATAATAACTCAATAACAACAATTATTATCATTTTATTGCAAGCGGTGATAATGATTAGAAATAATGTAAGTAAAAGGCTAATAGTCACCGCAAGAGACAAACCTTATTTCTAGGAAGTACTTAGAATATTTGGAAAAACTTCTTCAGGAGAGTTCTTCTATTTTCTGATCTTGCTGATGACCTCAACCAAGAAATTCAATATTTAATTAAAATTGGACAACAAAATGGCTATCCAAAGTCTTTATTACTGAAGTGGTACAAACAGGGACAGCGGGAGATCGACGGCACCCACCATCGGCCAACAATAAATGCCAAAGAACACAAATGGATTGGTGTTCCTCTGTTTCCACATATTTCGGTAAAAATTAAGAAGGCATTGCATAAATATAACATCAAGGTCTCCGAAGTTCCTTCTAAACCTATAGAAAAATATATTACAAATTTTAAATAATTTTTTACTGATCCCTAACAAAGTAGTTGCGTCTATCGAGTTAAATGTCATTGTGACCAAATATATATAGGCCAAACAAAAAGAAATATTTGTACCAGAATCGCTGAGCACTTTCGCACGTCCAAATCTTGTAGCTTACAACAGTTCTCTGGATTGGCACCACATCTCAAAGAAAATAACCACAACATTGTTAATTCATGTTCGATCGAAAATGCAAAAACAGCAACTGAACGGAAAATTAAAGAAGCTTATTACAATCATAAGGAGAAACCGGCAATCAATCATGGGCGCCGATTTCTCTGCAACTTTGGGGGGGGGGGGACACATTCATGAAAAATACATATAACAATAAAGAAATTCATATAGAAATACATATTCATAAAAATACAGTGGGGCCCACATGAGCTTTGGGGGGAGGGTGCCCCCACGATCGGCGCCCTTGCACTCAATTCAGATAATGGTGACATAAATGCCATTTGGAGCAATGTTTTTGCTACTCATTTTCGCCGTCTGGAAGATAATAATAATAAAAAAGTAAACAACAGTGAACAGTGACAAGTGAATTACTATTAGCATGTGTCTAATTATAGTGACAAGAAGATTTTTACTTCGTACATTTTTAAAATTTCCTTTATGGTTTAAATCCTTTTCGAAGTGTACTTATTCTGAAGATGTTCTTCGAAAGTACTTCCTAGAAATAAGGTTTGTTCCTTGCGGTGACTATTAGCCTTTTACTTACATTATTTCTAAACACCAATTATTATTAATTTTACTCATCTAAAAGTTATTTCCAAATTAGTTCGATTGAGATCATGAAATAAATTGCTACGTAAAGTATGCAAATATAACTTTTGTTATGTTTAAAACTAAAAACTGCAAGATGTCGATTTCATTAAAATTTGTTTACCTTATTATTGTCAAAATTATCACATTTTAAAGTATATATTTTTATGACAAAGGCCAATACAAGGTATTTTTGGTATAAATGTTGATATACAAGTAGACTAAGTTGTATTGAATGCTTGGCACAACTAATGCCCGACTGAAGTTAGGGAGGGCGATTAAACCATATTATAGTTCATCACCATATTATAGTTAATTTGCAAGCCTGCCGTGAAAATTTTAGGGGGGCCAGCAAAAATTTGAGGGGCCTAGACTTCCCTGGATACGGGCCTGCCTGACACTAAAAATAATACAAAATTTACCATTTTTCTTGTGCTTGTTTTTCATAAGCGAAAGGAGATAATGAAATGCAACTTACCATAATCATAGATAATGTTATTCTACAACGGAAAATATGAAGAATTCTCAATGTTACCATCCATAGTAATTACAGTGTTGCCAGAATAACATTTCCCCAAGATCTAAGTTAAAGCAGCGACTAGAGGAACGAACGTAACTGCATTTGATTACCCATCATGTTTTCTTTGAATCCAGTCAACTACTTTTTAAATAATAGCTGTATTTAGTTTGTAATAAACAAAATAGTTTCTATAGATGGCAACACTGGAAATTCTTCAGGTTCATATTTTCTGTTGTGTAGAATAACATTATCTATGATTGTGGTAAGTTGCATTTCATTATCTACTTTCACTTATAAAAAACAAGCAAAAGAAAAATGGTAAATTTTGTGCGGCTGAGGCTTCAGCGTGCTGTACATATAGATTAAACTCGTGCGATCAACATAAGATATGTGCAACATTTCCTTTAGAACAATAAATAACGCGAAAACACTGAAAACATATTCCTTAACTTATTGCCTAGAATCGAGCAAAAAACTTCAATATCATGAAAGCCTTTCACTTAAAATAAATTTTTTACAATAAATTTAAAAAAATAAACAGACACCACTTGGAAATGTCATCGACGAAAGACAGGGGAAAAATAGATAACGCCGATGTTAATAAATCTGAAAAAATCTACAAAATAAAAAAAAAAAACTGGCCTATGCCAATTTTAGGGTGATTTACCCTGTACTTTAATGAAACGAAACGAAACGAAACCATTTGGTATGTTGAGATGGAAACACTTTGAGAAGCTAGCTCCAACTGAGTTCACTACAGACGTTAGAAGCGACTTACGCAAGTGACCTCTCTTGATACTGATACAAACTACGTAGTTTATCCGCCCGCTTTAATTAATAGCTCTTGCCCACCAACCAACACGTGGCTGCATAAATACTAATGCTCACCTTAATAGGATATACCTACAGCCAGGGGTGCATCCACGGGCGGTCCACCGGGTCTGGAGCTTCTGAAAATTCCTAACTCAACACGCATTTGTACACTTTCTCCACAAAACTATACTTGTTTAACAGGAAAATGATTAATGTAACATGAAAATATGATTTTACACTTCATCTGTACTCTTTCCCGTATAAAAACAATCTACTTGTGTCATTTCCCCCCCCTGAAAATATAGGTAAAAGTATTTTACAATTACTTATCGTTTTTTAGGGAACAGAATAATACATGTTCAAAACTGCATAGAACTGGTGACTTGTAGTATTGGCCCCTCCTCCCGAAGCTTGGACCTCTCGCAACAAAATGCATGGTGGCTCAGTGCACACTGAGAAAAAGAAATATAGGTGGCGTACTTAAACAAATAGGTTACATGTGTAATTCCTGTTGTTTTTGGACTTAACGTACATCAGACGTATAACTAAACGTACGTACTTTCTGTATGAAACAATCTACGCGGTCAGGATCTCACATACAAATGGACGTGTATAACATATAGCTGACGAAGGTAACATAAGTATAGAAAGCGCGCTCAGATGATAGCCAGTCGGGAGACTTTGAATTTAGCACAATGAAGCCGTCATAAAGTTTGTGGTTCCTTCGGAAGAAGAAAAAACTAAACGTTGTCATACGTAGTGCCTTCCTTTCCCTCTCCCCCTTTCCTTTCTCCCTCTGTTTCTCTTCCATCCATGTGTCTATCAGTGTGTGTGGGTGAGGTTGTCCCAAAGAAAAAGGATCATTGACGAAAATTTGGCTACAGTTTGGGTTCCGTTTACTGCCCGTCAGTCAGTTTTCAAGGGAGAGGAAAACCAAACAGGACAGTATGAAAAGAAACCGCACACGGGGGCGGCTTCCCTTTGTGAGTAAGTGACTGTCTTTAGAGTGAGTCTACTATATATGTATGTGATATACGGAAAACTGTTAAATGTCAGACATCCTACAACGGCATGATGTAACATCTAATGGCAGTGCGTATGTACCATACGGATAACATACGCTACGTACTGATTTCTGTAGTAAGGAAGAGGATACCGTATATTTGTACAATATACCGCTGTCCGGAGAACGGATTTTTCTCTGTGTAGATGTAACTAACATTTAGAAATGTCACTACTAGATGCCAGTGTAATAAATAGCTATTCGTCTTATCCTAATGTACTGTTCACTTCAGTCACTTTAGGTTTGGTAATAGTTTCTAATTGGTTTCTTTTGCGAGATATATTTAGTCTTAACAGGCGGGTACAAAATGACCCTCCCCCATAGATAGCCCGCGTTACAAAAAAATACCTAGGTACAAGGGTGCCGATCCTGGGGGGCCGTGGGGCATAATTTGAGTGCAATTTGTCTTAAAATGTTAATATATATACCTTCTGCATCTGAATGGGCCACCCCAAATTTACAGAAAAATCGGCGCCCTTGCCTAGGTAGTGCGAGTGTTAAGCGTATTCTACGTATAGCACTTGTTTTCAGTGTAAGATCCATGCCATAGGAACATCCTTCCAATGACTCTTGTAATCTTGCCAAGTTTACACTGTAAAGGCTAACGAACAATCCAGAAGAAAAAGGAAGAAAAACATTCTAAGAATCGTCAGAGCTGAGAAAATTTAACATCATTATTTTGTGACAGAACGACAACCTTATCCAGTTGAATGTCCCAATCTCCTTTACGCTGTCGGATTTTTGTCAAAAGAAAATATTTTGCTTGAATCCGGATTTCCACTTTCCTAGGCACGTGATTAGCTTCCGCCCGTGGAGAAGGGGACAAAACCTTGGCAGAAGGTGATTCAGGAAGTTCCCTCCAAAACACAAGAACAAAATGAAAGAAATAAAAAAGAAAGGTGTTAAACATGACGAGCAAAAACTAATAACTTTTAACAAGAACTACAAAAGCCATGTTAAATCAATATAGAAACCAAACAACTGCAAATAGTTAAATGACTAATTCCTTGAAAGTCTTTTTCTCTCTTTTGATAGCAAATAATGGTCTTACGACTGTTGTAATAGCAAACGCAAGAAAGGATTTGCAGAATTTATTCATTTCCTTTCAACATTATCATCTTCATTTTCTTCTTTTCAGTAAAGAAATAATTCACTATCCATCAAGCGTGAAACTCATGCTTTGTCTTTATTTGGATTGGTTATAATTTTATCTACATTTATCAAGGAAGTTCACGAAAACAAGGATATTATTGTTTCGAAGGGCAGGAAGCCATTTGCGAAGATTGGATTCGTACACATAACACTTAAAATATTTGCTAATATTTCCGTTTGATATGGTATATTAATAGCACTTGTCGATAATGATTTTTTTTTATGACACTAGGTGTTTGCTCCTGAGAGTTTTCTAGTTTCTGAAGACGAATCTAAGGTTAGTTTTGTCCTGCACTCTTTTCCAGTTAGAAATAATGCCAGTAACTTTAACCCTTTGAAGATTATGTTTGATTGAAGAGCAAATTATAATTTCACTGAGGAAGATTTTGATTCTATCCTAATTTCCTCAGATTCATGATCATACATGTCCGCTTTGGACTAACCTTACTCAAACTCACGCTCACAACATTTCGACCTCATGCTCCGTCGACCTCACACTCACAACATCTATTCGACATCACGCTCACTCGAACTCACACTCACATCATCATCTCGATCTCACGCTCACAACATGCATTCAACATCACGCTCACTCGGCCTCACGCTCACAACATCCTTTCGACATCACGCTCACTCGACCTCACGCTCACATGATTTGGAACTCCGCTCACTTCGTGAGGGTGAGGTCCAGTGAGCGTGAGTTCCGAACTCATGAACACCGTCCTCATGCGTTCGGGCACCTTTGTTCATGATTAATGCATTATTATCTTTGTAATAATTCGTATTTTAGAATTATATCACATAATAAAACTTCACAACCCATAATTTGGGGGGAAATCCAGGAAAATTTTTCAGAAAATTATGTTGTTTAGAAATTTGAATGTCCCTGGTGAGGCCCCAATGTGGGGTTCCTACAAGAAATATACACAACCCTTCTGCCTAGTTTCATCGAAGGACAGTTGGGGTAAGTGAAAAAGGTAGGATTTTCGAAATATATTGCGATATTTTTAAATATAAAAAATGTGCTTAATAAGCTTCTGCTTACACCTTAATTATCATATATTCATGACTTGTACGTCATTATCTTTAGGATAATGCAAGCTTTCGAATGATTCCCTATGCATGTGTAGCGATCCATATAGTGTGGAGAAATTCGGGAAAATTCCAGAAATTTTCCTGTAAAATGTATATTTTAATTAAGCGCTCTTATCGGGGCTCCGATGTTAAATATTTGCATGAGAACTATCACGAAAGATTCTGCATGCCTTAGGTTATAGATTAAAAAGATGATTAGTAGTTATGAACATATGAGGACTCTCAGACCCCGTTTTTACTTTTCTCCAAAAATGCTTTTTTGTCGTTAAAATGAACCCTTAGGAATGTAGGAAGATTAGGAATGTAATTGGACTATACAGTAGTATACGACGTGTACCCACTTAATACAGTCCAGTGTATACCAATCTCAAATTTACGAAACAACGAACTATACAGAAGTGGGTATAAGCTTTATTTTTGAAAACAGTGTAACGTATACCCATCAGAAATTGTAACGTTACATCACTGGTTAAAACTGTATCGTCTAACATCGTTAGATCGAAGCGAATAATGTGTCAAACTTGTCTGTTATGCTAAAATCCGTTAAACACGTAGTTGATTGGAGTATTATCCAGGGTGTTTACTTATTGTGTAGCCAAAACCCACTGGTGAAATCCTCACACCTAAAAAAAAAAAAAAAAAAAAAAAAAAAAAAATTTTAAAAGAAAGTCCATATGAACATAAGGCGAAAAACGCGTTGTTTCATAGTTACAAGATGCCGAAATCGAGAAAACTGTAACTTTGAGGCTGCATAGCTCGAAAACTATGAGAGATATCAACGGCAATTAAGGAACTAGTACATCTTACGAACACGGAGGGAGCTTATCCCTTTTAAAAGCTGATCAACATGTGGTTGAAATAAAGTGTTTTCATTCGACTGGTATTTACATACTCTTAATTAATTTGTGGAACTTTGAATAAGGAATTGAGAAAAATACTTCATAAAATGCTTAATATGGTGTATTGTACCGTATGGGTCAGAAACATGGATATCACCAAAAATTATGAGAAACAAATGGAAGCTTTCGAAATGTGGGTGTGGCGAAGAATGGAGTGAATTAGCTGGGCCGAGCGGAAAACGAATTAGAGGGTGTTAGAAATGATAGGGGAAAAGAAACTGGTTGAAACACTGGATAACAAGGAACTTTATCATAAGGGATATGCTAGAGGGTATGGTGGCAGGAAAGAGAGGGAGAGAGTGAAGGAGGTTAGCGGAAGACCGTGCATCATTGACCTGCGTATAATAGCAGAATACCTGTGATGATGACGAATTACATTGTAAATGCGTGTTATGCAACCTATCTTACTCATAAAACTATTATTTTTATATGAAAACACATTCTCCTTTACTCTCTACTATCTCCGTTGCTGAAAAGTCATATTTGCTGGAAATAATATTAACATATATAGAGAATTTGTAATCATAACTACTTATCTTCTTTTCAATTTAAGTTGACAAATATATAACCTAGAACATGTAGGATTTTTCGGAGCACATCTCATGCAGATGCCTGACAGTGGTGCTCTGATATGGTAGCCTAAATTAAAATATACCTTTTAAAAGGAAAATTTTGGGAATTTTTCAGAATTTATCCTTAATTTATAGATCGTTACGTATGTGTGTAGGATATCATTCGAAAGTTTGCATTATTCCAAAGTCTGCATCACGTACAAATCATAAATCTATGTTAATTTGGGCACTATTTCAAAATATGGGGACCTTTTTTTTTAAAGAAATCCTATCTTCTCAACTATCAACTGTACTTGAATGAAACTTGGTAGAAATTTAGTCCAAAATATGTAATAATGTATGTATACACTTGGTGTAGATGTCCTACCAGGGGCGCTTAGATTTCTAAAGAACACACTTTTCTGAGAAATTTCTCGAATTTTCTAGGATTTACCCTAAATTATAAGTCGTGAGGTATCATTAGATGCTATCATTAATAGATGATACCATACAAAGATAATTACAAAGATAATAACGTACTAACCATAATCTAATTAGGGTCAAAATATTTTAGGTCTAATTAGGGTTAATTAGGGTTAATAGGGTTAGGGTTAGAGTTAATAATTAGGGTTAGGGTTAATTAGGGTCAAAATATTTTTTTTTTTAAAAAAAAGGTGATTTCAAAGATTTAATAAAACAATTAAAGTTGAATTTTGTTGGCCAGCGTAATCAAAAGGTACGTGATTCGAATTCTTTTACTCATCCTGCCTGAAATAGTTCTACATGTAGAGTTTATAAGGATAACAGTTATAAATATGTGTTAATATATGTTGACATGGACAACAATCCGTATCGTATGATATCATTTTTCTTTATTGCCAGACCTAAACTTGTATAAACATGTTTTTCTATGGTTCTGATATACGGAATGAAGCCATTAATAGTTAATTGTATCTTCAATTCAGAGGTATAGAGCCAAACCTGCTAAATTCATTTTTCAATTTTGTCAGGAAACGAAGAAAAAGTGACACCTTATATTTCAGAATTGTTGAACTTTTCTTGTTTAGTGGTCACTACTTAATGATGATGAGTGAAATCTACCACCAAACAAAAAATTGTTCAACAATTCTGAAACATAAGGGTGTCCTATTTCTTCGTTTCTTGACAAAATTGAAAAATGGATTTAGCAGGTTTTCCTTCTATACTCCTGAATTATGCCCTATAAAGAAGTAATTTTGTAAAAATAAAAATAATAAATGCAAAAAGTCTTAGGAAAATTCATCAGTTTAAATATATTTTATCTTAAATGTTATCATTGAACTTTTAGTGAGTAAACTACGTTTTAATTAGTTCCAGAAATTGTAATATAGCGAACTTAAATATTGCTGATATACGTATATAGATGTTATAAGTTCTCCTCAGACGACGCATACGAATATTGATATAGTACCTTTACTTCTGTATATAAACTCTCTAATCATTGTAAAAATGTTCTCCTTCTTCCGCTGTCAATGCAAATTTCCTTATATAAAATGGTCTTTCAGCTTTATTTGGATATTGGAAACAAATAATTATTCATATTCAAGCATATACTGTAATGCTAGACTTTCACACTGAAATACTGCAGTTGAAATCTACGAAATCCAGCATAATACACGAAAACATCGTCTTCAAATATATGCTGGGTGGTAGATTAATCAATGCCAAGGATTTGAGTGTAACTAATTGAAATATCAATAAAAGAACAAAAAATCGTTTGAACATGTGTTGAAACCAGGGCCGGATCTATAATCCTGCGAACTACGCGTTTGCAGTAGGCGCCAGGTGAAGAGGGAACTGGAAAAGGAAATTTGTGTTTAAGTATAAATATTTATTAGAGAAAATGTTACGATGGAAAAATTTCCAAATAACTTCAAATAAATATTGTTCAAACTGAGAAACAGATAAAATATATGGAAAGGACAATAAAGTCGAATCTTTGCATGAATGGCTATACAACACTCATTTACAATTGAAATGGACTCCTACATCAATTGGCGGCAATGCCACACTCACAAGTGATGCTAGTTTGAGAAAAATATCCGGTCGAGCAGGGAGATTTAGGAAAGATTTTTAAAGAGAGAAAAAGAGAGATTTTACGAATATAACATAAAATGTAGGAAAATTAAGCTTTTCAATACATGTTATATTACGCACTACGGCAGTATGACTAAAGACAGCGGCAGTCTTTGCACAATCCCACCATATGCACAAAATACAAATATAACAGGCCTCATTCCTCTCCCTAACACACTTCCGCGACCTTGCTAGAGAATATCATCGCCAAAAACATCTTTGAAATAGGAATGTATCAACAAACAAAAGGAAGTCAACTGCACGTTTTGCTTATGAATTGGGTGGCATTATAACAATAGAAAACAAAATCGTCTAGGTGCTCTGCCCTGTCATAAACAGTGTCCCCACAGTGCTTCAGCTCAATGACCACAGTTAAGGGTTGAGAAAAGTCAGCATAAATGAAATTCACATTATAGAAGTTCAAGCGACTAGGCTTTGTTATCCATTGGTCCAGGGAAGGGGCAAATACTAAGAAAAGACGAGTGCTGCAAATGGAAGTTTTGAGCATTTCTGAGGGACATTTTAACGTAAGTTCCTAATATCAGTGGCTCACAATCGCTATCCTCTGTTTAATGGTCACTTTGTTAAGGTCTATTTGTCCATTTGTCATTCGTCAACATATTCGTTTCTATCCCGAGTAGTTTGGCTTTTTATTAATAATGATGTTTGTTCTCAGTAGTATTTTGTTTTCAATAGTATTTTGTTTTTCATATAATAATAATAATAATGGCCAACGATAAAAAAATGGAGCATTTTATCGGAAAAGGAAGCTACGAAACTTGGAAGAAGATGAGAGGCAAGCGAAGGCTCTAAAAAGTGTCTTTCGATTTCTGGACAAAATTTCGAAAGTGATAATCATACAAATGTTGAGTTTGGGGAGTTGTCACTACCAGTTACTGTTAACGAAGCATCTGCAAGTCGACAAACTGTTGAAAGTGTAAGTTAATTTTACTTGATTAGAGTAATTTACTTGTTAAAATAAAATGGAATGAATACGGCCTCTTCGTTTACGGGTCTGAGCTAAATTTATGTATTTCAAAATTTCTTTGAATACAATTAGTTTTCACGTAGTATATGCGTATATAACTGGAAAAAGTAACTGTAATCGAAATCGAAACTCTAAGCCTAATTGAAAAGTCATTAGGATTATATAAATAAGTAACACATTTTTCAGAACTCTCACTGTCATTCTTAGCAGCGTATACATATTGTAATATCCCACATAGTTGTGTTTATAAACACCTAACACGTGCTTCTATTTACAAACATCAACCATGTGCATCGTACTATGGATTTTTATGGCTGCAGATGACAGACAACAGCGACACCACTGGTCACATGACAACAAGGGAACAGCAGCGCCATAGCCTCATCTGGAGCACCAATATAACCAAGATTATACCAAGGAAACTCATCAGTCTGCGACTGGTAACCCTTCCTCTAGCTTGCTTTGGAGCTCTAGGAGATACCTAACCTAAAGTCTCCAGTTTGCTTCGGAACTTTAGGATTTCTTTCTTCCCGCTTAGCTTGCTCGGAGCATTGGGAATTGATAATAAAATCCATTCCACCGAGCTCTGTGGAGATCATACCCTAGACTGCACGAACCTTGAATCTTTATCTAATATTAGAGAATTTACATTATTTTATCATTCTGTAAAATACTGTTCATAGTGGATTTTTATAATGAAAACCGGTAGCGGGAGACGATTCCGGACTGTAATTTATTCTATCTATGCTCTATCCAGGCCAGTAGCTAGTCCAAAAATGTAGGGGGGGGGCTGAAGATAGGGGGGCCCGATCCAACCATATTATAGTTCATCACCATATTATACATTATTTGGAAGCCTACCGTGAAAATTTTAGGGGTGCCAGCAAAACCTTAGGGGGGGGGGGGCGAACTCCTAGACCCCCCTGGATACGGGTCTGGCTCTATCTATACCTGCACAAGCAGAATTTTACAATATGCTCGTTGTATTATAACAGTATAACAATCATTATCACTCCATTCTCTCGTATTAAATTTAGATGGAATAATATTTTAAAATATTTGGTAATAGTCCTAATGAAGTAGAGATTTGTTACTTGTGTTCAGGGATGCACCGACAGAGGTGGTCCAAGAATCAGTGTCTCTAAGAGCTTTTAATTTTTAAGAAAATTAGCACAATTTCATGGGGCAAATACACAAAATTATTTGTATTTTGTAGGTTACACCAAAATCTTCGGACCCAAAAGAGAAGAAATCTTGAGTGCAGCACTGCTTGTGTTTACATTGTGTTACTCATTGCCTAATTTCGAATGTCTATGTAGAAAGAGACATGAAAAGACTGAATTATTTTATAGGCCTAAGAGAGCCTGAAAATAATTTTTGAGGGAGCGGGTTAAGAATTTTTTGCGGAAGTGCCTGATTTTGAAGTTCCGCCTCTGGAATATCGATTACTGCCTAAAATTAATAAAGAATTATTTCAGATCAACTGTATCACAAGAACGATTAAATTGACTTGCTTTAATGGCCATTGAAGATGATATACTCAATGAAATGGATACGGATGCAATAATAAGAGAGATTTTGCCCAATTGAAAGCGAGAAAGTATCTTTATAACATGAACTTTTCAATCGTATTACTAGAAAGTACTATGTAATGAAGCATAAGAACATAAGTCTTTGAATTCATTAAAAATATAGGAGACAAGGGAAAGAAAGAATTGTGGTGACTATGCAATGAAATATATGAAACAGGAGAATGGCCAAGACACTTTCTGAAAACGATCATGATACCGATGGCTAAGAAATCGAACCCCAAGAGATGTGAGGATTATAGAACTATTAGTCTCATATCTCATTCAGCTAAAATTCTGCTCCGAATACTGAACAGAAGGTTATATGGAAGAACAAATAAAGATGTTGAGGAAGAGCAGTTCGGGTTCAGAAGAGGTAAGCGCACAAGAGATGCTATTGGATTATTAAGGGCGATCGGTGAAAGATTTATAGAAAAAGGGAAAGAGGTGTATGTTGTATTCATTGATCTAGAAAAGGCTTTTTACCGCGTGAATTGGGAATTGTTGTTGGGAGTTCTAACAAAGATAGGGTTGGAATGGAAAGATAGAAGACTCATAAGAAACTTATACATGAACCAACAAGTAAGTGTTAGAATAGGGGAAGAACTGACGGAAGAGAGTGCAATTGGAAGGGGAGTTCGACAAGGATGCTGCCTCTCGCCAACACTATTTAATGTCTATCTAGAAGAAATAGTGAAAAAGAGCCTACATGATGATGATGGCATTTCGGTAGGAGGTAGAATGATTAGATGCATAAGATTTGCAGACGATATGGCGCTTCTTGCAGAATCTGAAAAGAAAATCAATAAAATGTTAGAAAAAATGAGAAAGGGCTTTGAGGAATATGGGATGAAGATAAATGTTAGAAAGACAAAAGCCATGGTGATTGGAACGAAGGGGTCTGTGTCAAATATAAAAGTAGGGGGGGGGAGAAAATAGAACAAGTGAATAGTTTTCGATACCTGGGTAGTGTTCTTAGTAATGACATGAAATGCGAACGTGAAATAAAAGCAAAGATAGGAATGGCGAAAGAAGCCTTTAAAAGAAAGAAAAGTCTGTTTTGTGGGACCTTGAACAAAGAGTTGAGAAAAAGACTCATAAAATGCTTCGTGTGGAGTGTTGTATTGTATGGGGCGGAAACGTGGACATTACGTAAAGGTGACGAAAATCGACTGGAAGCCTTCGAAATGTGGGTGTGGAGAAGAATGGAAAGAATTAGTTGGGTCGAGCGGAAAACGAATGAGAGAGTGTTAGAAATGGTGGGTGAGAAAAGAACACTTTTAGATATTATTAGGAAGAGGAAGAGAAACTAGTTGGGACGTCCTAGAGGGTATGGTGGCGGGAAAGAGAGGGAGGGGGCGAAAGAGACTACAATTAATGGATGATATTAAAACAGAAAGATCATACGCGAAGACGAAAAGGTTAGCGGAGGACCGTGGAGCATGGAAGCTTCTCAGCTGCAGCAAGTGACCTGCCAATAAAGGCAGAATACCTATGATGATGATGATGATGATATTCTGGAGCGCCGAAATATTGTTTGCTCACATTTAAGAAATGTCTAGAACCGGTTCTGGTTGAAACTTCATAGTTTCCACTGTAAAAGCTCCCAAAAATATATTACTGGTTGAGAAAATTTCAATACCAAAAACAGAGACTTATAAGTGGAATGTAATCCACTAGAGGTTCGTTACAAGACTCTATAGAAATAAGTATAATTCCAGAAGTGTACAACACCTCCAATCAGGAGTGTGGAAAATGAAAGTTTGATTCTCAGTGGGAGCTCACGTGGTTCGGATCCTACGTTTTAAGTTGTAAATACAGGTTTCATACAGCTCCGCTGATGAAAGGGACGCGCTCAACTAAAAATCAAATCAAATTAAACCTCTAATCATGCCCACAACTAGGATTTTTGTCACCCAAGGCAAAATATATACGAATATTGATATAGATATATATTGCCCTTTTAGGCACCCTCACCAACTTCACGCCCTGAATACGTGCCCAGCTTCCTTCCCCTCAGTTTCTCCCCTGCCTCGAATCTATTTTCACCTGTAAGACGTGAATTTGAGCTGTTTACAAACTTTTTTTTTTTTTTTTTTTTTTTTAAAGAAATAGTTTAGTTTGAACTTTTCCACTCATTGAATAAATTGTTAGCTTGAATACTGGTAACATCTTTCCAGGATTGAGTATTATTTTTTACGAAAGAAAAAACTGGGTACTTTTTGTTTTGACAAATCTGAACCAATACATCACCTACCGAATTATGTAATGCTCCCATTTTTAACGGGGTTATAACTTTTTTTTTTAGAAAGTGGTCCGATATCTGAAGAAAAATGCTAAAGGGATGCAAAATGGTCTCCACTTTTTTTAAGCGTCCAGCTTTTAGTACGTTGTAATTTCTGTTATTAGTTACTAGTAATTTCTTGTATAGACTTAGTAGTAGTGGTAGGCGTTGGCGCGAATGACTCATCCTCACTCTCTTTTATGACCGGGGTGAAAGGTCAATGACCTGGCCCGGGGTCAATGACCTAGGGGTTCCTAGGACCACCCCCTCTAAATTTTGGCAGGGGTACCTTGGCCCACCCCCTAAATTTTGGCAGGGGTACATAGGACCACCCCCCTTAAATTTTGGAAATTGCCAAATCTAAAAATTGGGTATGGTAGCCTAGGACCATAGTATGTACCTCTATCAGTATTGGGTGTCTATGTCGTTCCCTTTTATGGGTAAAAAATTGCCAAAAATTCAAATTTCGGGGTTTTTTGACCTAATTTATCCCCTTTGATGAGGTGTTATTACCCTATATAGTTATATGGGCGTATACAGGGGTCCATTACCTTTTATAACATATGGGTATATTAATGCACCCCTTTAAATTTTTGGGAGGGGTACCTTGGCCCACCCCTTAAATTTTGGAAATTGCCCAATTTCAACATTGGGTATTATAGTATAAGACCCTAATATGTATTAGGTTAAATTTGGGCGGTCCACCTCATTCCCTTTTAGGGGTACAAAATTGCCAAAATATAAACGTAAGCAATACGTTATACCACGTGTTTGGTTTTTGGTCGATTTTATCCCCTTCCGAGTCAGCAAAAATTTTTGTGACGTCATAGGTCAAAGGTCAATCACCTTGGCCCGGGGTCAATGACCTAGGGGTACCTAGGACCACCCCCTCTAAATTTTGGCAGGGGTACAATGGCCCACCCCCTAAATTTTGGCAGGGGTACATAGGACCACCCCCCTTAAATTTTGGAAATTGCCAAATCTAAAAATTTGGTATGGTAGGGTAGGACCATAGTATGTACCTCTATCAGTATTGGGTGTCTATGTCGTTCCCTTTCATGGGTAAAAAATTGCCAAAAATTCAAATTTCGGGGGTTTTTGACCTAATTTATCCCCTTGGATGAGGTGTTATTACCTTATATAGTTATATGGGCGTATACAGGGGTCCATTCCCTTTCATAAGACATGGGTACATTAATGCACCCCTTGAAAAATTTGGGAGGGGTACCTTGGCCCACCCCTTAAATTTTGGAAATTGTCCAATTTCAACATTGGGTATTATAGTATAGGACCCTAATATGTATTATGATAAATTTGGGTGGTCCACCTCGTTCCCTTCTAGGGGTACAAAATTGCCAAAATATAAACGTAAGCAATACGTAGTACCACGTGTTTGGTTTTTGGTCGATTTTATCCCCTTTGATGAGGTGTTATTATCCTATATAGTTATATGGTTATGTATAGGGGTCCATTACCTTTCATAAGATATGGGTATATTTGTGCACTCCTTTAAAAATTTGGGAGGGGTACTTTTGCCCACCCCTTAAATTTTGGAAATTGCTCATTTTACATATTTGGTATTATACTACAGGACCCTAATATGTATTATGATACATTTGGATGGTCCACTTCGTTCCCTTCTAGGGGTATCAAATTACCAAAATATAAAACGTAAGCAATACGTAGTACCACGTGTTTGGTTTCGACATAAGTTATCCCCTTGGATGAGGTCCTATTACCTTATATGGTTATATGGTCATGTATAGTGGTCCATTATCTATCATAAGACATGGGTACATTTGTGCACCCCTTTAAATTTTTGGGAAGGGTACCTTGGCCCACCCCTTAAATTTTGGAAATTGCCCAATTTAAACATTAGGTATTATACTACAGGACCCTAATATGTATCATGATAAATTTGGGTGGTCCACCTCGTTCCCTTCTAGGGGTACAAAATTGCCAAAAATATAAACGTAAGCAATACGTAGTACCACGTGTTTGGTTTTTGGTCGATTTTATCGCCTTTGATGAGGTGTTATTATCCTATATAGTTATATGGTCATGTATAGGGGTCCATTACCTTTCATAAGATATGGGTATATTTGTGCACTCCTTTAAAAATTTGGGAGGGGTACCTTGGCCCACCCCTTAAATTTTGGAAATTGCCCAATTTAAACATTTGGTATTATAGTACCGGACCCTAACATGTATTATGATAAATTTGGGTGGTCCACCTCGTTCCCTTTTAGGGGTACAAAATTGCCAAAATATAAACGTAAGCAATACGTTGTACCACGTGTTTGGTTTTGACCTAAGTTATCCCCTTGGATGAGATCCTATTACCTTATATGGTTATATGTATAGGGGTCTATTCCCTATCATAAGACATAGGTACATTTGTGCACTCCTTTAAAAATTTGGGAGGGGTACCTTGGCCCACCCCTTCAATTTGGAAATTGCTCATTTTATATATTTGGTATTATAGTACTGGACCCTAATATGTATCATGATAAATTTGGGTGGTCCACCTCGTTCCCTTTTAGGGGTACAAAATTGTCAAATTTTAGTACAACCACGTGTTTGTTTTGGCTCAATTTATCCCCTTGGATGAGGTCCTATTACCTTATATGATTATATGGTTATGTATATTGGTCCATTCCCTATTATAAGACATGGGTATATTGATGCACCCCGGGAGGGGTACTTTGGCCCACCTCTTTATTTTGGAAATTGCCCAATTTAAACATTTGGTATAATAGTATAAGACCCTAATATATATTATGATAAATTTGGGTGGTCCATCTCGTTCCCTTTCATGGGTACGAAATTGCCAAATTTTAGTACAACCACATGTTTCGTTTTCACCTAATTTATTCCCTTGGATGAGGTCCTATTACCTAATATGATTATATGGTCATGTATAGGGGTCCATTTTCTATCATAAGACATAGGTACATTGATGCACCCCGGGAGGGGTACCATAGCCAATCCCTTAAATTTTGGAATTTTTTTAATTTAAGCATTCGCTATCATAGTACATGACCTTAATATGTATCATGATAAATTTGGGTGGTCCACCTTGTTCCCTTTCATGAGTAAAAAAAATTGCCAAAATATAAACATAAGCAATATGTTGTATCACGTGTTTGGTTTTTGGCACAATTTATCCCTTTTGATGCGGTTCTATTACCGTATATGGTCATATGGTCATGTATATAGGTTCATTTCATAAGACATGAGTACATTGATGCACCCTTTAAAAATTTGGGAGGGGTATCTTGACTCATCCACTCAGTTTTAGAAATTGTTTAATATAAGCATTTGGTATCTTCGTACAGGTCTTCAATATGTACCACTATAAATTTGGATGGTCCACATCGTTCCCTTTCATGGGTAAAGAACTACCAAAAATCAAATTTCGGAGGTTATTGACCCCTATTTAGCACGTTATATGGTTTATTACCTTTATATGTTTATGTTCTCTTTTAAATTTGGGAACTATAAAATAACATAATTTGGTAAACGTTTTCTAGGACCCATTGGTGTTCCTCTTATGGCCAAATATTCAAAATTTAAAGGTTATTGAACGGCTTTATTATTGAATAACTACAGGATTTATTACTTTTTCATAAGACACAGGTGTATTTGTGTACCAATCTTAAATTTCGGGAGGGGTGCATTTCTTATTGTCATATCAATAATTGGTAATTGTTCTTTGGGTAAATCATTATGATCACGTGATCAGTTATTGACCTATGATGGGATTAGGAGTCCAGGACATTGGTACATTTAAACTTTGTAGGATAATTTGAGAATGCGTCACTGGTATTGATTATTACAGCCAAATATAAACGTAAGCAATACGATGTACCACGTGATTGACCTTGATGAGGTAGTGTACAGGGATACATAGCTAACCTTATTGAATCTTATGACTCATAGTCTTAAGGGAATACATGCTACAACACTGGCAAAGTTATTGTTGATGTAATTTGATTGGTTGATCACTATCTTTCGTGCAATCTGATTGGCTGATCACTATCTTTCGTGCAATCTGATTGGTTGCTGATTTTCAAATCTTTGCTGCATTCAGTTTTAAGTTTTGTTTAACATTTAAAAATCTTGGTTTCGTTCAACATTTTGCACTCACTGATAAATATGATCAAAATCGTTTATTTGTTAATCGAATAGTTAAAAACCGGATAAAGTTTAACGGTTAACCGTGAAACGTAAAATTTTTAGTTTGACATTTTTTTGTTTGAAACTTTTTGTTTGAAAATTCTTGCTTTCAAATTTTTGTTTGAATTTTTTGTTTCAAAATTTTGTTTGACATTTTTTTTGACAACTTTTGTTTCAAAATTTTTTTGTTTAAAAATTTTTCGTTTGAAATTTTTGTTTGAAATTTTTCGTTTCCAAATTTTTTCGTTTAAAATTTTTTGTTTCAAAATTTTTTCGTTTGAAATTTTTTGTTTCAAAATTTTGTTTCAAAGATTTTTGTTCTAAATTTTTGTTTCAAAGTTTGGTTTGACATTTTTAAAAGTTTGTGCACTCATTAGTAAAGAACCGGAACTGTTTAGAGCAAAAACCTTTGACAACATTGTGGTGCAATAGTACACGTCAGAACCTGGGGTTGTACTTGAAATGAAAAAACACAATTCATTGAAATGGATCATTTTATTACACTCCACATACATCCATACCAGATAGTGGTTCTGGATATTGTCGATACAATGTATTTTGAACTTCTTGCACTAGTTTGTCTTTAGCATATAATTTTAATTCCAATTGAAGTCTTTTAAGGTCTAATGCAATATCAATTGGTGGAAACTCAATGTCCATTTGATCACAAATAAACTGTTTATCAATACAGGTATGCACTAGCCGGAACTGTTTAGAACAAAAACATCTGGCAACGTTGTGGTGCAATAGTACACGTCAGAACATGATAATGCAACGTCATCAGTTTTGCATCATATATAAGTATCGTTGGAGTTAGTATTCATGATAACGTCATCATGGCTACTTGTCTGCAGTTTCTAAACACACGTGATGTGATGAAATCATTTACCAAGATTACTAATTTACAACAGAATGTACCTTATAGAATCTTAGCTAGCCAAATGATCCCTACAAAGTTTGGATTAAGAATCGTAGTGAAGCTTGAAAATGATAAGAATATAATTTTACCAGCAAGATATTTACCCATGGAAGCATCAAAACAAGAAGAACTGCTGCGTTTCTTAAATACTGGATCTGTATCTTTATGTTACAAAGGATTCTTGGGTCGAAGTCATCAACTTGAATTTAGTACACAGCCGGATTCCTCAGCAAAATCATGAATTCAAACGTCAGACATAGTTGTATGAATGTGGTTGGTCAGCATGACGTCAGCAACTGTGATGAAACCATGAATCAGCACATTCCTTACCAATGACGTCAGCAATAACTATAAACCAGCAAATACAGTGTCAGCTCATGAAATCATTTGAGCAAGTGCTTTTCAGGAGGAAAGATGTGTACTTCTAACGATAAAGAGTTCATCTTCGCAAGCTATTATCCAATAAATATATTTCAAACAAAACATGTGATGATTGGTATCAGTGCTAGAACATTTGAACCTGTGATTCGATTGGGCAAAGCAGAACAATTTGGTGTACAACTGACCTGTGAAGAATGGCACGAATCGACCAAATGAACGATTAGTTTCATGATGAGCTAAATGTGACCATAGTCAAATCATTAGGCTCAAATCATGAAGTGGTGCTGCGTACAGTCCTCGAAGAGAAGATGGTGCTGTTACGTAAAAAGAGTACATTCCATGTCCCTCGCAATATGGTGTATCTAACACAAACTGAATGGAACAAATTCATCAGCGTATTTCAGTGTGTGAAACATGCAGTGGAAGTGTGCAACAAAACTAGTATATTCCTGAAAAAGTACTATTTTGAAAAATGTGTTATGCATATTGTACAACATGTATCTAGATATTGTGATGGTTGTCAACATCGTTCGTGGGTGCATACCTGTATTGATAAACAGTTTATTTGTGATCAAATGGACATTGAGTTTCCACCAATTGATATTGCATTAGATCTTAAAAGACTTCAATTGGAATTAAAATTATATGCTAAAGACAAACTAGTGCAAGAAGTTCAAAATACATTGTATCGACAATATCCAGAACCACAATCTGGTATGGATGTATGTGGAGTGTAATAAAATGATCCATTTCAATGAATTGTGTTTTTTTTTCATTTCAAGTACAACCCCAGGTTCTGACGTGTACTATTGCACCACAATGTTGCCAGAGGTTTTTGTTCTAAACAGTTCCGGTTCTTTACTAATGGGTGCACAAACTTTTAAAAATGTCAAACCAAACTTTGAAACAAAAATTTAGAACAAAAATCTTTGAAACAAAATTTTGAAACGAAAAAAATTCAAACAAACAATTTCAAACGAAAAAAATTCAAACAAAATTTTGAAGCGAAAAAAATTTCAAACAAAATTTTGAAACAAAAAATTTCAAACAAAAAAATTTGGAAACGAAAAATTTCAAACAAAAATTTTAAACAAAATTTTGAAACGAAAAAATTTTAAAAAATTTTAAACGAAAAATTTTTAAACAAAAAAATTTTGAAACAAAAGTTGTCAAAAAAATTTCAAACAAAAAATTCAAACAAAAATTTGAAAGCAAGAATTTTCAAACAAAAATTTCAAACAAAAAAATTTCAAACTAAAAAAATTTTACGTTTCACGGTTAACCGTCAAACTTTATCCGGTTTTTAACTATTCGATTAACAAATAAACGGTTTTGATCATATTTATCAGTGAGTGCAAAATGTTGAACGAAAACAAGATTTTTAAATGTTAAACAAAACTTAAAACTGGATACAGCAAAGATTTGAAAATCATCAACCAATCAGATTGCACGAAAGATAGTGATCATCCAATCAAATTGCATTAACAATAACTTTGCTAGTGTTGTAGCATATATTCCCTTAAGACTATGAGTCATAAGATTCAATAAGGTTAGCTATGTATCCCTGTACACTACCTCATCAAGGTCAATCACGTGGTACAATCCGCGGCAAAAAACCTGCAACATGAGGATGTAAGTTTATTGTGAAACTACGCCTAACAGCACAGGGTATGAACATAACGTCTAAGTGGAACGAATCACGCCAGGACAAACCTCGGCCTCCTCTCGTGCACACTTATTTTGGAGCAAAAGACTTCGTCATTTCACAATAAACTTATATGCTCGTGTTGCAGGTTTTTTGCCGCAGATTGTACATCGTATTGCTTACGTTTATATTTGGCTGTAATAATCAATACCAATGACGCATTCTCAAATTATCCTACAAAGTTTAAATGTACCAATGTCCTGGACTCCTAATCCCATCATAGGTCAATAACTGATCACGTGATCACAATGATTTACCCAAAGAACAATTACCAATTATTGATATGACAATAAGAAATGTACCCCTCCCGAAATTTAAGATTGGTACACAAATACACCTGTGTCTTATGAAAAAGTAATAAATCCTGTAGTTATTCAATAATAAAGCCGTTCAATAACCTTTAAATTTTGAATATTTGGCCATAAGAGGAACACCAATGGGTCCTAGAAAACGTTTACCAAATTATGTTATTTTATAGTTCCCAAATTTAAAAGAGAACATAAACATATAAAGGTAATAAACCATATAACGTGCTAAATAGGGGTCAATAACCTCCGAAATTTGATTTTTGGTAGTTCTTTACCCATGAAAGGGAACGATGTGGACCATCCAAATTTATAGTGGTACATATTGAAGACCTGTACGAAGATACCAAATGCTTATATTAAACAATTTCTAAAACTGAGTGGATGAGTCAAGATACCCCTCCCAAATTTTTAAAGGGTGCATCAATGTACTCATGTCTTATGAAATGAACCTATATACATGACCATATAAACATATACGGTAATAAGACCGCATCAAACGGGATAAATTGGGCCAAAAACCAAACACGTGATACAACATATTGCTTATCTTTATATTTTGGCAATTTTTTTTTACTCATGAAAGGGAACAAGGTGGACCACCCAAATTTATCATGATACATATTAAGGTCATGTACTATGATAGCGAATGCTTAAATTGAAAAATTTCCAAAATTTAAGGGATTGGCTATGGTACCCCTCCCGGGGTGCATCAATGTACCTATGTCTTATGATAGAAAATGGACCCCTATACATGACCATATAATCATATTAGGTAATAGGACCTCATCCAAGGGAATAAATTAGGTCAAAAACGAAACATGTGGTTGTACTAAAATTTGGCAATTTCGTACCCATGAAAGGGAACAAGATGGACCACCCAAATTTATAGTAATATATATTAGGGTCTTATACTATTATACCAAATGTTTAAATTGGGCAATTTCCAAAATAAAGAGGTGGGCCAAGGTACCCCTCCCGGGGTGCACAAATGTACCTATGTCTTATGATAGGGAATAGACCCCTATACATAACAATATAAGGTAATAGGACTTCATCCAAGGAAATAAATTGGGCCAAAATACCAAACACGTGGTACAACGTATTGCTTACGTTTATATTTGGCAAATTTGTACCCCTAGAAGGGAACAAAGTGGACCACCCAAATTTATCATAATACATGTTAGGGTGCAGTACTATAATACCCAATGTTTAAATTGGTCAATTTCCAAAATTTAAGGGGTGGGCCAAGGTACCCCTCCCGGGGTGCACAAATGTACCTATGTCTTATGATAGGGAATAGACCCCTATACATAACCATATAAGGTAATAGGACCTCATCTAAGAGGATAAATTGGGTCAAAATACCAAACACGTGGTACAACGTATTGCTTACGTTTATATTTTGGCAAATTTGTACCCCTAGAAGGGAACAAAGTGGACCACCCAAATTTATCATAATACATGTTAGGGTGCAGTACTATAATACCCAATGTTTAAATTGGGCAATTTCCAAAATTAAAGGGTGGTCCAAGGTACCCCTCCCAAATTTTTCAAGGGGTGCATTAATATACCCATGTCTTATAAAAGGTAATGAACCCCTGTATACGCCCATATAACGATATAGGATAATAACACCTCATTAAAGGTGATAAATTAGGTCAAAAGACCAAACACGTGATTGTACTAAAATTTGGCAATTGTGTACCCATGAAAGGGAACGAGGTGGACCACCCAAATTTATAGTGATACATACTAGGGGTCTATACTATTATACCAAATGTTTAAATTGGGCAATTTCTAAAATTGAAGGGGTGGGCCAAGGTACCCCTCCTGGGGGTGCACCAATATACCCATGTCTTATGAAAGGTAATAGACTCCTGTATACGCTCATATAAACATATAAGGTAATAGGACCTCATCCAAGGGGATAAATTAGGTCAAAACCAAACACGTGGTACTACGTATTGCTTACGTTTATATTTTGGCAATTTGGTACCCCTAAAAGAGAACGAGGTGGACCATCCAAATTTATCATAATACATATTAGGGTCCTATACTATAATACCAAATGTTTAAATTGGGCAATTTCCAAAATTTAAGGGGTGGGCCAAGGTACCCCTCCCAAATTTCTCAATGGGTGCATTAATATACCCATGTCTTATGAAAGGTAATGAACCCCTGTATACGCCCATATAACTGTATAAGGTAATAACACCTCATCCAAGGGGATAAATTAGGTCAAAACTGAACACGTGGTACTACGTATTGCTTACGTTTATATTTTGGCAATTTGGTACCCCTAAAAGGGAACGAGGTGGACCATCCAAATTTATCATAATACATATTAGGGTCCTGTACTATAATACCAAATGTTTAAATTGGGCAATTTCCAAAATTTAAGGGGTGGGTCAAGGTACCCCTCCCAAATTTCTCAATGGGTGCATTAATATACCCATGTCTTATGAAAGGGAATGAACCCCTGTATACGCCCATATAACTATATAAGGTAATAACACCTCATCAAAGGGGATAAATTAGGTCAAAAACCCCCGAAATTTCAATTTTTGGCAATTTTTTACCCATGAAAGGGAACGACATAGACACCCAATACTGATAGAGGTACATACTAAGGTCCTAGGCTACCATACCAAATTTTTAGATTTGGCAATTTCCAAAATTTAAGGGGGGTGGTCCTATGTACCCCTGCCAAAATTTAAGGGGTGGGCCAAGGTACCCCTGCCAAAATTTAGAGGGGGTGGTCCTAGGTACCCCTAGGTCATTGACCCCGGGACAAGGTCATTGACCTTTGACCTATGACGTCACAAAAATTTTTGCTGACTCGGCGCAATATACGCGGGTCCCTACTACTGACTTCAACAATATTTTGCAGGAAAACCCAATGCTTGTGCAGAAAAACTCACTCATTTTTTTTTTTAAAGAACGAGTCATGAAAAACATAATTCTAATTCTAGTCGAATGTTAAAAGATAAATATTAAAATTAGAATAAGCTTAAATAAATAATAGAAAATATTTTAATAAGCTAGAGACATTTTCCTCACTGGCGTGAGTAACAACATAGCTATGACTATACTAGGTGGACTCTCCCTTTTACCATCACCTCATTATTATTATTATTATTATTATTATTATTATTATTATTATTATTATTATTATTATTATTATTATTATTATTATTATTATTATTATTATTTTCTAAATGTAGTGAACCTAGAATTACCGTGCCCCAATACATAACACAAGTCGATAGTTTCAGATTTATGCTCACTAGAGTTCTCTTTATTTTTTTAGACAAGATAGTGTGGTGGGAAACGCACTATTCTGTGAAGGTTGATTTTGCATGATAATCTGTGCACCCACCAACTGCACCAAATTTAAGGTCCAAGTTTAAAGTTTTATAACATCTTATCACTACAAACAACACTTACATTTCTCGGAAGAGGCAGAATCCTTTCTTGAAATATTTTACTAAATTATATATTTTTCTCCAATAAAATCTTACTTTGAAGAAAATTCATAGAATAGGCAACATTAGGCACTAAAGCAATTATTTAGACAGAAATGGGCAAAATAGGCACAATAGGCAGCATAAAAATGGCTTACAGTGAAACTATAACTCCATATAAACTTTGAAACGTTATTTTTGATCATATCTTTAATATTAAAGAACAGGCATTTTGCCTTGTATCCGGTCTCTAGTTATGATTCTTGTGTCTTATGGATCTTCTTCGTGGCCGTGAGAGTTGTGGGATCAATAGTCCTGTCACTGATATGGATGGGCATTTACTAATATAGTAGTTCATATCTATCGAATGTCCATCTACTTCCCAATACCCATGGACATAAAATGGATGTGCCATACAAATGTAAAAGGTAGAATTCAATGCACAGTACATTACATTCATATAAGAAGAAGAATGACTTGGGTTAATATATGATCTTTGATAATTCCGATTGCTTCACTTACAATGAACATTGCAGTGTCTTATCCTAATTAGACATAGCCTTGACTTCAAAAGCAATATAAAGAAAGCCAAATTGTTATATGAGTGAATTTGTCTAAAGAAAATCATCCTTTCGTGTGAAAATTACTTAAAGGAGTGTTGTCACGTGCAAAGTAATTATTTCTTTTAGGTGAATTCATGGCTTCAGATGAATCGTGTCCCATAAATCACAACGAATTGCTTCATTAGAAGTGACATGAAAATTCATGGAAGTTGACTTGCATTCTCCATTTGTTAAGTAAGTTTGGTGACAGGATGCTGTTTTGTAATTTCGTAGTCACTCAAGTCCTCTTACATAATCCCTAAAGGTAATATTATTCCACCAAGGTGATAATTGTTTTGCAAGACCAGTCATTAAAGCATGGTACAAGCAGCTTTACATCATTACTCTATTCGTCTCGTATTCATACGTGAGAGAATATTCAACTTATTTCCCTTGAATGGAAAATGGAACGCCCTCCTCCTTTCATATATTCTCAGAGGGAGACACTTCTCAACATGATCATAGTGGCCAAACCATTAAATTAATTTCACTACATAATTCTCTCAGAACTGTTGCAATATACTTGTATTATCTTATTTTTTTTTTTTTTTTTTATTCTTGAATACTCACGTGTAACGTAGGAGGATGCATTAAATCTATAAATATATGGAACAAGGAATGAACTATGGAAGTGAGGTCGTGGTTTATGAATCCTTGCTTGTGAAAGAAAAACATATATATATAATGTGAAAACGGTGACCTTCTAGTATATGAAAGAAATTGCTTTCATGCTTAAAATTTTATTGGGTGGAGAAGCAAGAAAGGCATTTTTGTGATGGTAGAGCGATCAGATATACTACTGCTGAAATCTTGACCTGTGAAAATTGTATCGTAAAGGTTTTCGGAAAAGTATCAAGGAATTTAAGGAAGCAAAGGAAATATGGCCCGTCAAAGGAAATATGGCATTAGTATTCGACGGACAAAACGCAAATACTAATGAGTAGAGCAACCCGCATTATACTTTATTGTTTTCCAAATTATGCTTTATTTTAATTTCGATCATTGTTTTACATTAATCGTGTATAATGTATAATATTTACTATACACTAAATATTCTAAATATCTTGATCTATTTATTAATATTTTATGCAACCAGTTTCTTTCATATTTAATCTAACTTTCTACTTAATGCACTGTAAAGCGATATGCTTTACTCGAGTCAGTTTTTTAAATCACTTGTGTGCGCCTTAGAGGTGCATATATACAAAAAGAGAAAGTAAAAGATGCCACCAAAAAGTACAGAAAATGCTCAAGTTCAAGAGGTACACATAACAATATAGTGTGGAGTTCTTGTATACTATTCATTGTTGGCGGAAAGTTTTCTTCTTCTTTTCCTTTTTCTTTTCTCCACATCAAAGGATTACACCGAAATAAAAATAGGCTTTTCATTGTTGCATTGTTACGTGATTTTGCATTGTAAATATTGATTTAAAAAATATTAATATAGCATGTTAAACTTGCAGATAAACAGAATTTTCCAAGAATTGTTCTAATAGAATTTTCCAAGAATTGTGCTATATATTTTAAATTATGCTTTATGCTTTATTTTCTAAAATTATGCTTTATTATGCTTTTAGAATTAGTTTCTTCTGGACCCTTAGACAATCCGAATCATGTTCAAGGTACGAACCATATGTGTGAATTACTGTTATGTTTTTTGTGCTTTTTATGCTTTTGGGTTGTCCTACTAATGACTTTAAAAAAATATAAAGGTATTTTTTCCCTTATACATGGGCGCGACCTTCGCGTTATAGGTTCTTCAGATCATATACAAGAGTTCCTGCAGCGTTCCATTTGTGATTAAGGGCTGGACAATAACTATATTTGGATATGAAGAGTTCATACCGACAAAGTACTAAAATATGGAAACCATCGAAAGACTCGCGCAATTTTGCGGACTCCGGAGATTTTTCTGCATTCACAATCGACGAATTATCAACTGAATCAAAAATTATGAAAATTCCAATAAAAATAAGCTAAGAAGTATAAATAACAAACAAGAATAATCTGAAAGCATCGTGTGTAATATAAGCAATGTAATGCCCAAATCAAGAATGAACTCAGTGGTAGAACGCTCACCTCTGGCGCATGAGGTTCCTGGTTCGATCTCAGCTCCTTACTTTCGTCAGTCCAATATCCTGCCAAGTGGGTTTATTGTTGGTGGATAGATATCGTGTACGTGGGTTACCTCTGAGGTTCCTTCTGTTTCCTCCCACTTTCGTTATTCCACCATTGTCATCAACCTCACTATCACTCTCTCTTAGCCTTAGTGCATAATCGTGTGTCATTAAACTCAAAAAGAAAAAAAAATACGCCTTTCCTATACGAAATTTATGGGTACTTTAATAATTGATCAATTTCCTCAATTCTTGATAATTGCTTCACCACAATGAGAAAAGTGATACGATTTAAAAGTGAAATAAGATAAACCTTTCCTAGGCGAGATATTTCTTTGTATAATATTTTATCAAAATCGGTTTAGACGTTTTCTCGTACTGATGTAACACACAAAGTTAGACTTATTTTTTTATATAGATTTTTGGTATGCCGATATTTTGAAATATAGATATTTGATAATATTTTGAAATCACTTGACGATAGCCGAATGGTACTTGTCAATGGAATGACGAACAAAGAAACCATGCCAGTCGGAGATTTGAGTCCCGCTTAAGGTGTAAGTGTTACGGAGGTATAACGGAAGGAAAAGGATAGGAGGAACAAATACAATAGCACTTAAAGAGGACAATTGTTATTCTAGACCAGCGTTTCCCAACCGGTGTGCCGCGGCACACTAGTGTGCCGCCAATGGTCCGCTAGTGTGCTGCGAGGAAATCGAAATAAAATTATTAATTCATGGCAATCAAATTGCAAAACATAGGGGAAAATGTATATTTGTATTTAACATTACTATGAACCTCTACTACTAATCTACAATTTTAATTTTCATACTGGGTTACTTTTCTATACATTTTTAATATTTTTTATCAATTTTTTTAAATATTATTTAATTTTAATAACTTTTTTGAAATATTGACAATAATACAATAACAATAGTACAGTAATTGTTGACAATAATACAATATTTCAACAATTTTTAATATTGAAAAAAGTATTTGTTATCATTGTTATGACCATTATTGCTTCTTCATTGTTGCAGATTGTTTCCTAATATCATTCAATCTTTTCGACAAAGCAAACATGCATACAAATTACCTACATTTGTGTTTTAAAAGTAAAAGAGATTTGTTTGTTCGTTCTTTATTTAGTAATCTTCCTTCTTAGTGAAAGGTTGGATACAGTTTTCGAAAAAGAAAATGTATTTTTAAAAATCTGAGTCCTATATCTCATTGCAGTTGTTTTCTATTTTTAAATTACAATGAAAAATAACATAATAATTTAGCGAAAACCAGTCATCGAGTTTTCTTCTCTGTGAGGAGATCAGTAATCACAGAAATAAATTACTACGGTATTTTATATTTACAGATAGACTAATAATAATAATAATAATAATAATAATAATAATAATAATAATAATAATAATAATAATAATAATAATAATAATAATAATAATAATAATAATAACATGAGTGTGCCGCGAGAATTCAAGTTACACCTGTAGTGTGCCGCAAGTTGAAAAAGGTTGGGAAACGCTGTTCTAGACAAAGATATAAACGAAGAAGCAGTATACGTGCAGGCTCTTAATTTGTTTGTTAACTTGTTTGTTTGTTGAAGTTTAGCGCTGTATATAGCACTTAGACTATATAAGACCAGACCTGTAGCTAGAGGATGAGCACAGCTCCATGAAAATTGCAGTCTTTCTTAGTATGTATATTGTAATATCCCTCTGTTGACAAACAACCTACATGTGCTTATGTTTACAAACAATAACCATGTGCATCGTACTACTACTTACTAGAGTGACAGACGACGGAAACACTATTGGTCATGTGACGACGAATGACTACCACCGTCACCGTACACCCGTACACAGCAGTACCCATAAAATTAAGAGAATCACAATGATGATTATCCATCTTGGTTTGTCACCTCTACTCTCTCAGCTTGGTTGAAGCTTTGAATCCAACCACGGAGCTCTAGGCCTTCTTTTCTATCCACTTAGCTTGTTCGAAGCTCTGTTGGGACACCTAACGTCAGTCACCTAGGTTCCGTGGAGCTTATGTGCCCTTTAACTCCTTTCTGCTTGCGTGGAGAATTGGGGATCCTAAATTTACTCAACCTAGCTTGCTTGGAGCTCTGCGAAGATCTTTCCCTAGGCTGGTCGGGCCTTGGGTTACCATATACCCAAATATTAGAGAATTGTAAATATAGTGGCTTTTGTAATATACTGATTGATTATAGAAAAGAGCATTTTGCAATAAAAGTCTGTGGTAGGAGAGAAAGATTTTGGACTATAATTTGAATATACCTGGATTCCCCATTAGGAAGTCGCTGTCGGAAAGATGGATTGCCGCCATCGACGGTAGCGGGCTGCCGGAGGCAGGCGGAACCCGTCCGCGGCGGCACGACGATCTACTTGTTCAAAGTTGGCGACCGAGGCGGCAAGCGATCGAAAATCGTAAAATAAAATGCCCTTTGCCGACTGTTGCCGACCGTCAGGGTTGGCAAAACAGTCGGAAAGGCCTCTTCCCGACCCTCTGCCAACTTCTTATGCCGGTCTCTTTTCGACGGCGGTGCCTTCACTGCGCCTTTAGAGCTGTTCGCCGACTGCTCGGGAAGGCAACTATTCGTCGCGGTCGAAAATCGCGCTGAAAGTCACAGGCGCCGGCAATCCGACCGCGGCATCTGGTCGGCATGGACAAATTGTCCGACTGTAGGCGGCAGAATCCTGATGGGGTTAACAGAACTTTACAATATATCGTATATAAATGTTAGATGAGTTCAAGTTAGCCCCTGAAAAAGGCCTACCCTGTCTTAGTGTTCTGGATACAGGCCTCTGTGAGAGGTAAACGTTTTTCAGATGGAATTCGAACCACCGTAAGCGTTCAATTTTTTATGCTTTCTCACCTGAAACAAATTCGGCATACCAAAGGCATATACGCTACCACTAGACCACTAGCAGAGAGAGCCTGTTCTTAATTTGCATCAAGCAACCGATGAGTGATGAAGGAATAAGAAAGATGATGACAGATGAACAAAACTTAAAAATTCGTTTAAACACTTTGTCTGCTGGCACCTAAAACTCGCTTTCTCAAGAATGGTGGAACCTTTTTGCTATATCAAAACAAAAATGGAAATTTAGAAATACAAAATTTATATATCATACATCGCTAGAAAGTTTGAAGTTTCTTATTCATTTTCGAGTATTATATTTTACATTTCAATAATAAGGTAGTATTGGAAAGTGAATAATGTATTGCATAAAATTCATAAAAATAAATGAATAAATAAAATAACGAATCATAATATACATAAAAGAACCATGAACAAAATATTCTTTTCCTGCCACATTTGTTTATGTTTTACAAGTCACGGAATTTTGTTTTCAGCATTTGCACTACAGACTCTTCCATAGCAAATTAATTTACGATGTGGAGATCTTTTCTTGAATGAAAATTTCTAAAGCTTTTTTTTTTTTTTTTTCAAAGTGTGATTTTTGCTGTGGAATTTTGTGTATCCGAAAAGCCCCTGACAAGAGATTGCTTTAACAGGAGAAATATCTCCGCTCTGACTACTGTAACTGCATTAAGTCGGCCATAGTACTTTTGCTGGCATCACAAACGCCTGGACAGATGCAACAATTTACACCTAACATTTTGATGAAATGTGGACCTACAGCTTAATGAAAGATTGTCCAAGCGTCCTAACGGTAGGGCACACAGAAACTGTATGGCTCCTCGTAATGCTGATAGGATGTACTGTAATTGGTTTGTATACTCTAGCGAATAATTGCTTGGTATAATTTAAAGATATTGCTACTTGGTTACAGACCCGTATCCAAGGGGGGAACGAGGGTAGGAGGCCGGCCCCCCTAAACTTTTGCTGGCCACCTAGAATTTTCACGGTAGACTTGCAAATGAACTATAATATGGTTGGATCGCCCACCCCCCTACATTTTTGGGCTGTAACGGGCCTGCTTTGTTATCGCAGCTTTGAAGCCAGCTTCGTAGTGAAACACATGCATTTATTGTCTTATATTAACTCTATAAATAAGTCTAGTGTAATTAAATATATAGATCCATATGGAAATATAATATAGTTTACTTAAATGCCCTTTGCAAAAATATTTGTAATATTGTATTTTGAAAATTGAATATAATGGTTCTTGCCTTTGTAACTTTACTGTTTGCATCAGGTATACTATATTGTAGTTAAGAAATACATTCGAAAAAGTAAGAATAATGTAATATAGCAAAATATACTAAAAAGAAAACATTATAATCGCAATATTACAATACTCCCATCCTACTGCAAGGACGTTTCTGTCTTACTATCGGGGCTGCAGCATCGTCTTACCGAAAGGACAACCATTAGCGTGGGATTCGAACTACATGAGCTCTCATAGAGATTCGAATCTAGATTTCGGAAGAGAAAGCCTGTATAATAATGACGTAGCCATGAGGAAAGTCATGGTCATAATGTCACATGGAAAGTCATAGCCATGGTCATAATAATTATTTAAGATAAATGAATTAATGTTTTAGGTTTTACGTTACTCAAGGTGATATGGTAGGATTGGATTTTTTTTTTATTTGACTTGATTTTAGCGTCTCTGTCAGCAACGAGGCTATGGACCTAGAGCTTAACGTGGGATCCAAACCATATGAGTTCCCGCCCGGAATCAAACCTGAGTGTTCCATGCTAACGCAACGCTAGGATTCTAGTTCTGCCTCGCCTCACATGAGTACTTTCGTTGCAGAGTTTCTTTCAGTATCGTTACTTAAATATTTTTTGTTTCAGCCCACAGAAATAATATTTAAAAGTGAACCAAGAAACAGCTATTATCCTATCATATGATTTTATGCCCTGGCAACACCGATAAAATTTCATCTATATCGCTACTCCACCTCATCATTTCCTTTTGATAAGACGTAGCTATAAACTTAGGAGCGCGGATAAGCTCTCTGAGAAGATCGGTTCATCAGCATGTTTAAAAATTACGAAACGGTTTGTATCTGAGTGAGTTTCCATTTCCTTTCTTTCTTTTTTTTCCACATTTCATGTTCCTCAGTGCATTTTATCATCACCAAACGCTTGTAACGTTCACTTGAGATCATTTTCAACTCTCCAGTTGACCGAATTCCTTTTCTTGCTGCACTTGGTTTCTTTCCTTGTCTGCTGCCACGAGTAATCAAAAACTTTCAACTTTCATTGAACACGATTATTGTCAGGTTTTATACAACGATAACTTTTAATTTTGAGTAGAGAAAGATTGCTACGTGTTTTGGGATACAAAATGGTTTCTTTTCCTTGCGAATCATTTGTAGTAATTCCTAGTATTACAAGAAGCTTTTCCTGTTTGTGCACCGTCCATTAAAAGAAAGTGAACAATGAATGCAACAGAGAAATGATTTCTTCAGTGAAACGTGTGCAAAAAGTATTACTTACTTATTTGTTTGTGACTTACAGACAGATTCAAAAACAAAAAGAAATTTAATTGATTTGCTTTCTAGCTTTGTCCAGCCCACATTTGGAAATGAAAGCTATTCACTCCATTACAGAAGAAGTGTGCCTGCTATAGTAAGATATAAAAATGTGGGCTAGTATAGGGGCGATATTTAAAATATTATACAATAGCGATATTGATTTGTAAGTTTGTATGTTTTATTATTTATTTATTTTGAGATGATATAGGTGTATCTTCCAGTTCTGCTTTTAACTGTTTGATCAGCAAAGTTACATTGCCTCTTTAATAACTAGAGTTATTAAAAATAATAGTAATAACTAATCAATATTAACAGAGGAAAATCATATTCACGGAGAAATTAAATGTCGACTAAAAGCAGGGAATTAGTGTTACTATTCGGTTCAAAATCTCTTATCGTCGCGAATTCTGTCGAGGAATTTGAAGCTTAAAATATAAAAACGATAATCATGTCTGTTGTTCTGTATGGTTGCGAAACATGGTCACTTACTCTGAGGGAAGAACATAGACTGAAAGTATTTGAGAACAAGATTCTGAGACGAATATTCGGACCCAAGAGGAACGGGAATGGGGAATGGCGGAAACTTCATAACGAGGAACTACATAAATTATACGGCTTACCAAACATTGTTAGGGTTATCAAGTCTAGGAGGCTTAGGTGGGCGGGTCATGTAGCTAGAATGGAAGAAAGTAGAGACGCTTTCAAAGTCTTGACTGGAAGACCAATCGGAAAACGACCATTAGGAAGACCTAGGCGCAGATGGGAGGACAATATTAAGATGGATCTCGCAGAGATTGGAATACAAAGTAGAAACTGGATGCAATTAGCTAAGGATAGAAGTCAGTGGAGAGCTTTTGTGAACGCGGCACTGAACCTCCGGGTTCCATAGGCCATAGAGTTAGTTAGTTAGTTAGTAATAACTAGAGTTAGGGATTTTAGGTGTCTTTCTTTTATTTTCTTTTACAGAACAGAAACAAGATTTTCGAATGTATCCGACTACGCAGGGTATGAAATGAAAATCTTTCTTCATTTCTGTTTAACGTCCTAGGATTTTGCACTTTAGGTTAACAGGATGATGATTCAGGTAAGTGCATGATAATAGAAGAATTTGTGGAATGATAATGTGAGAGGAAATTGGAAACCGATCGAACCGATGTTGTCCACCACAGGCTTATTGGCCGAGGATTGAACCAGGAACCCCACACACCAGAGGTAGGCGCTCTACCACTGAACCACCGTGCCCCCAACGTGTCAAATGATGCTTCGAGTTGAGAATAGAGATTCAGTTTTCCAGTACCTTTCTCCTCTTTTTTCAAGCCATTTATTTAGTCGTACGTAGGTTGTTCATGGAAAAAAGACTTTCTGTTATCAAAAATTCATTTGTTAAGGTACAGACAAAAATCAAGTTCCACCAAGTAGCATGGTCCTTTCTCACTTTTCAACATAATCTCCAAGGTGGCACAAGCGTTTCTCCTATCGTTTCACGAGTTTTTAAAATCTAACTGCGACAAATTCGGGATTCAGAAAACGAAGAACATTTTTGACAGCTACCTGAACCTACAAATCAATCTGAGAACGTTGGCTCTGCAGGTGGAACTTCAGTTGAGGAAACAAGTGGAAGTCACTCGGGACTAAGTCAGGGCTGTAGGGTGTGTAGTAACCTTTCTCATTTCATTTCTCGAAGTTTAGCCTGTGTTAGTGCTGCTGAATGGGGACGAGCATTGTCATTCAGAGAAATGACACCAGCAGAATGAAATGAAGTCCTGGACGTTTGCCGCGAATTGAGTTTTTTAACTTTCTAAACGCGATTTTTGCTTGGAGATTTTATAAAGCATTACGTTTACGTGCTCCACTGCCTACTCAGCCTACTATTGCCTATTTTCCGACACAAAATTAAAAAAAAAGATCATTTCCATTATTTCAGACATGCTGAGTGAAACCTGAGCAGAACTGTCGTCTATGTGTTGGATATGTGTCACATGAGAAGAAATATTCACATTGAATATTTGTGGAGAAAAATTGTAAGTGATGCTCTTTCATTTTGTGTAATTTATCATTCTAACAAAAAATTCAGAATTATTAAACAGATTCAGGCGCACATCCAGAATTTTTTATTGGGAGAGGTCCAAGTTTTGGTGGGGAGGGGTGGAATAACAGCAGCCATTACGTCTATGTGGTATTGAATGGGTATTATTCTGCACCCGGAAAGACGATAAGTAATTTTAAAATACATACTTTCACCTATATTTCAAATAAATAAATAAATAAATAAATAAAAAATAGAACCAGACTTTATCTGTTTTATAAGACAAAGAGTGCTGATGAAGTGTAAGATCAAATTTTCATGGTACATCAATCATTTCTCTATTAAACAAATATAATTTTATTGGAAAGTGTAAGTATGTATGTTGAGTTAAGAAGTTTGGGAGGATCCGAACCATGTGGATGCCCCGCCTGCACGTATTTAAAACTTAGTGTTGTTACTTATCTCGTCTCGATTCTTCTGTCCATAACGAGACGAGACTCAGTATGAAAAAACTTTTTCTTTTAATACGAGGGGAGAAAAGAAAAATATAAATTTAGCGAGTTACGTAGACGACACTAGTTCATCCAGTTAATAGATTTCAAACGCTTTTCAGTGATGCATGATTTCTATTATGAAAACTTAAACTTACAAAGTGATTATAAGTACAATGGAAGCACATTTATCAGCGTTTCAAGATATATAAGTCAATACACAATATGCTCCAATCATAAGTATGGTTAAAGTATAGACTATGCAATTTTATACATTATAATCGTTCTTTTATTTCCTACGTAATTTAATATCGTTTTAATACATAATGTATTCTGAATATTTAGCTCTTGTAAATAAAATTTAAAAAATAAAAACAAAACATGAAGATCTGAAGTTAAACCCCCTTCATATGTCATTACATGATTTAATGCTTTAGCCCTTAACTATTTATTGAGTATTATTTAACTGTAAAACTGATTAAACTATTTCTCGTTGCTATGCCTCGAAGAACCGCTATGTAACATTTTTGTCGAAAATGAGTTATGCCGTGCAAATAAACCTGAAAGCTGTCAGACAACGTCCCTTATAATATGACAAGTGAATATTCAATTGTTTCGCCACAACAACGAAAAATTATAGACTGAAATTATGGCTTAAGATTCTCATCACGTACGTATTGATTAATGTATAGGAATCCTCTATGCGCTTATAAAGGCGCAAAAGGTGCTACGTAAACACAAAAATAATACAGTAGTAATATAATACTGTTGAAGCAAGCTACAACATTGTCCAGTGCATAATATAGGCAGAATTAATTTTATTACATTTTTCAAGTGTTTCCGTGGACATTTGACAAAATTTTAAGTTTGGAATGGTTTTTGCTTCTCCTGAAAAGTTGTGGTTTTAACACATAGCGATTCTTCGGGGCGCACCGACGTTATGTCATATTCAGTTATTCTTTATGAAGGAAATTAATTCCATGTTAAAAATTAAAGCAGGCTAATTTTTCATAGTAAAAAAAAAAAAAAAAAAAATGGCCGCGTTGATGTGATGTGCTCGCTACGTAGTATAAATGTCAAATATTGTATACAATGTAAACCATTGCTCATACCGAAAAATAAAAACTAATATAAATTCTCAATGTCAGTTACTAGATTTTTGTGATATTCTTAGAAGGCAATGTATAATACATGCTTAAAATTACAGTATGTATCAAATAGATTTGTCTCGATACACATTGTTTCGAGACGACTGTTGATTCTAATTTGATTACGTTCACCGCTGATGAATAGTGCAGTTATTAATATTAGTATTTATGGCTTGCGTTCACTTTGTTGAGCGGGGCACTACTAAATATTTATATATATATAGAAAAGTCTGCTTTTTTGGGAACTTGAAGAAAGAGTTGAGAAAAAGACTCATAAAATGCTTCGTGTGGAGTGTTGTGCTGTATGGGGCGGAAACGTGGACATTACGTAAAGGTGACGAAAATCGACTGGAAGCCTTCGAAATGTGGGTGTGGAGAAGAATGGAAATAATTAGTTGGGTAGAGCAGAAAACGAATGAGAGAGTGTTAGAAATGGTGGGTGAGAAAAGAACACTTCTAGATATTATTAGGAAGAGGAAGAGAAACTGGTTAGGACATTGCCTAAGAAGAGATTGTATCATGAGGGACGTCCTAGAGGGTATGGTGTCGGGAAAGAGAGGGAGGGGGCGAAGGAGACTACAATTAATGGATGATATAAAAACAGAAAGATCATACGCGAAGACGAAGAAGTTAGCGGAGGACCGAGGAGCATGGAAGCTTCTCAGCTGCGGCAAGTGACCTGCCAATAAAGGCAGAATACCTATGATGACGGTTTGCGTCAACGCAACGCAAAATTTGAACTATTTAGTTTCAATCATCAGCATTGCAATTATCACGTTGGCTGCCATGAGACCCGAAAACGGATCTCAGTGAACGTCAAGAGTGGAGCCCTGATACCCACTTTTGGGTATCACCTCAGGTACTGCTTCAGGCCGCGATACCTGCACGCAAAGGCGCCCATCAGTGGGGGGAAGGCTGGGGCGCTCGACCCCTAGAGGAAATTGTACTTCAGAATATCGAAAATCCAATAGAATTTTTACATTAGTTGCAGCAAAATTTCAAAACTATTTTTGAAGCGTCGCTTATACTTGTCCCCCCCCTTGGAAACCACAACATGGGCGCCCTTGCTGCAGGGAAGTTTCACTTACTATTAGTTTCTCGGATCAAAAATAATCTTTGGCCTCAGAATGTTACATTGTATTTTTGGCCCGGGGCCACAGATCACCACCTGCTGACAACAATGGCGTGAAATTGTCCCTAGCATTGTTGTAATAAAAGAATTGCTTTCTTATTGTTTATAGTGAGTTCATTTTGTTTATTTTCAAATCAACTATTTATTCATTGGTATGGTAAGTTAGTTAATTGATGTTGGTTGAATTTTAAGAAAGTGAAAAAAGAAGAAGAATAAGAAAGTAAGGCATTATGTTCTGTGTTTGAGACATCTTTTATGTACAGTAATGTAGTGTGGCCCCTCGATGTGCTTCACACTATTTGGCTTGTTTTTTTAATGTTTGCGTTGCTTTACGACCAATAAATTTTGCTAAGGTTGATAGTGAAAGAGCCACCGTGGTGCTGTTCCGCGTTAATTCGATTCAATCACCTATTTCTGTAACACCACCGCGGCACTGGCGCAAATCTCGGGGGGGATGAGGGAGAATTGTCGCCCTCAATGTTGGAACTGGGGGGACAATCCCCCCAATAATCGACTTGAAATGTGTTTTTTGGGGGGTAGAAATGTGATGATTTGCGTCCGACTGTCACTTCTTCTGCAACCCCTGATATATAATATACAACAGGTTCACCTCAGAAATGAGATCATGTACCATAATATGAATCTCAGTCCTCCCCCCTTCACAGAATAAGCCTCATATCTGCTTGTTTGAAGACAACTCTGTTCCTCCGATCGTCCACAGTATTGTTTTTCAACTTCATAAATATTTTGAGCATCGGTTAAAAAAAAATGGAATGGTCTTACCCGTCCTCCCAATGTTGAAGACAGATGTGCGCCGCTGCACCGCGGTGTAATTTTCACATTACTCAACAGCCTCTCTGTGAAATCAGTAATATTAGGATTGAGTTAATTACAACACTGGATCTTTAATGTTGAAAAAGCGCGCTAAAATGGTAGTCATGCTGGGACCACTAGTCTATATTAAAATTGAGTTTCGTAACACCATCATTTTTTATGTATATATTGTATTAATGGTGATATTTTGTCTATTACATAATTAGTTGTATACTATTATATCTGTTACACTATTATACCTGCAAGATGTGAGAAGTTTAATCATTATTCTTGCCTGATAATTTGTGGGGACACGGTGGCTCAGTGGTAGAGCGTCTGACGTGGGGTTCTTGGTTCGATCTCCGACCAAGTAAGTTTGTGGTGGACAACATAGTGCCCTTGGGGTTTCTCGGGGGTACTTCTGTTTCCTCTAACATGAATTCTTCCATCACCATTCACCTGCCTTTATCATCTGTCCCCCTTATCCTAAAAGACATAATCATGGGTAGAACGCTAGTGGTAAACTAAAAGAATTGAAGGAGAGTTCCGGTAATTTGCCTTGTTAAAATCAGTTTCTAGTAGTTCGCTATAAACGACTTTTATGTTCTTTTGTGTATGAATATTGATTAAGCAACATGGGTGACTTGTATTTATTATAACTAATTTTTCAACAGTTTCCTCTATTTAATATCTAATTTTTCAACAGTTACAGTTTTCTCTATTTAATATTTGAATTTCCTACTACTAAATGCAAAATTCTGTCAAGCCTATTTCCAAAAGGCAAATATAAATTTAGAAAATGAGACGAACGTTTCTGAGACGAGACGAGAAATAACTCTTCGGAAATGGAAACAAGAGGCTTATACAAAATTTCCGAGACGAGATAGAGAACTTTATTTCTCGTCTCATGGGAAACATTAGTTCCAATCGGAAAGTCTGTGGGAAAAAGGACCTTTAGGTAGACCAACAGAGATGAGAGGATAAAGGATTGGGTGTATTGCTTTGACATTAGTTAAAATAAGACTCAAGGGTGACACTTTCATTTTGCAACGATGAACCTTTGGATTAGCTAAGACATACTCAGCAGTGTCGGACTGGCCACGTTGGCTACTTGGCGATTGCCAAGGGCCCGAAGCTAGAGGGGCCCCGTAGGGATCACGAGGCACAGGACTTGCAGGCCTTGGTCGAATTTTCGCGATCGCAAATGCTTTCTTGAGTCTTCCTACCAAAAAGATTGCAGGAGCATAAGTTCTTCTTTCTGAACGAATTCTTCTCGCCCCCCACCCCCTCCCTTGCTCATCAGTACAGTCCCGTGAGGCAGTAAAACTTCGTACTTAGCAAAGGCCTCCTCTAGTCCGTAGTGGCCCCTTGCGCTTATTCGGTTTCACCTGCTATCTCATGCGTACACCATATATATATATATATATATATATATATATATATATATATATATATATATATATATATATATATACAAAATCATGAGAGACTACAGTGTATCTAATTAGGACTTCGATTTGTCCCGGATCATATTACTTAAAGGTTGGAAGGTTAACCATTCATCTACTAAGAACTACTCGGAGAATTACACGTTGACGACTCACGTTTGTGCCTGTAAGCTGGAGACGAGTGGTTCACAATCTTTGGGTTAAACGGAGGTTAAATGATTATACAAGACAAATCTACGATCTCCAAGGTATTTGGACCTCCAATTGACATGTATTTCTCCATTGGCGGCGCTGGTTTCTCTATTATGCCCACAGTACTCGAGTCTTCAATGCTTTCGGTTGTTTATGCATGGTGATAGAGTGAGTTGCGTAACGTAATAATTATATTCTAAGAATTGCATTGAGTTGTGGAGAGCAGGAGGAAGCCCTTATGCCTTTCCACTTTCTTCACAGACCATCTTCCTTCCTTCGTTGTACACTCTTTCACGCCACACAATTATTATGGATGGAACAGATGCTTTTTCTTAGCAGTTTCTACGGAAGGAACTGTGCGGGACGTCCGTTTTACTCGTAATGGAATACAGTAGGTGCTGAAAGTTAAGACTCTGCACCTTATTTCTAATTACCATACAGGAACTTCCGAGAGAGCCAGTCCAAAAGCAACTTGTGGCAAAACCATTATTTTCGGGTTTAAAATTTCACTTTTTTTTTTTTTTTTTTTTTTTTTTTTGTTTCTTAATGTTGCTGTGTATTTTGGTCAACAGTTAGGAAACAATTTCGACAGTATTTCACTGCATTTTAATTTCACTGCCTAAATTAAATATTCCCTTACTCATCCGTCCATATTCAATATTAGGTTTCAATAAATTAGACAAAATAATTAATGCTTCAAATCATACTCAGTGGTTTGCTTATCTAAGACAGTGCAGTGTGTTTTTATGTTCAGAAATCTTTTTCGGAATGCTTCTTATCCGAAAAAATGTTTTTGGCCTTTTTTAGGTCCTATTTTAATGAAACTTTCCATATGGTTTCTTTTGAGATTATCAAACAAGTTAATTTTTTTGGAACTGAAATCGGTCAAGAATCAGATAATAAAAGTGATAAATTAAACACTAACTTGGAAGTTCATACATTACTTGATAAAAAATATTCGATTTTATTGAAGGATGTCTTACAGTATCCCTTTGGCTTTCCAATTATTACCAAGACCATCATGGCTCAATGATAGAGTGCTCACTTCTAGTGCTAGGGGTCCCTGGTTCAATTGCAGGCCAAGTGAGTTTGAAGTGCATACAATTGTGCCAATGGATTCCTCAGGGTTCTTCCGTTTCCTCCAATATTTTTATTTTAAAAAACTTTTCACAATCACTCCCTTTCGTTAATCACACTTTTCCGTTAACCTATAGGACAGATACATTATATGTGAGACGTAAAACTAAAATATCTGCTATTTTTAAACTATAAAAAGTATTACCACACAATTAATACTCGGAAAAATAATCATCATTCATTTAATTTTCTAATTATCCCTTCATTATGTTAGGAAGTAAAATTAAAGAATATAGGTAACATGGTAATGGGTTAGTACCACATGATATAAGGTTGGAAAATGTTGCCATGTAGTTTGAGTCTGTGATGCAGTTATGTTATGTTACTATTATGAACAAGGATGTTAAAGCAACAGAGCATCGGTACGTCTGATTGGCTATTCTCGTTTCTACCATCGACTGATTGACTACTTTCGTTTCCGCCATGATTGTTGGTTCAAAACATTACGATCCTATTGGGCGGAGTGGGCAGAGTAGGGGTGGCGAAACTGTGACGTATGGCTTCAAGAGTTTGTTGTAAGGGTAGATCCTCTATTTTATAAGATCCTTGGTTACGAAGTGGCAGGGTCGTAACTTGTGAGGGTGACAGAAGGTGCAACTACCCCGGGGAAGCTCCTTGCCGATTGAGAGGGGTCCACTTTCAGACAAAATTTTCTTACTTCATATACGATACGAACATTTAATTATAAATGAAGCATCAAACAGGTTCACTAATTTACACAAACAAAACAGCACACGAAAGGTAAATAAAATAAAAATGAGTCGTGGGCCCATTTCAGTAAAAAAAAAAATGTCTACTATTAGGGGACCTAGAAATATTTATTCGCATGGCTTTGAGATTTGTTAATATTGTCCTCTTAATTTGACATGTATGGAACAGACCCAGGGGCGTAAGGGAGGGTCCAGAAAGAGTAAGAGAAAGATGGAAAGAAGGGGGGCCTATTTTCGAATTTTGCGGAAGGGCTCAAGACTATTTTTCCTAGGGGGCCCAAATATTAATGCTTGCCCCACCAGAAAAAAAATCTAAGTTACGGCGCTGCGAAGTGGATTATTTAACAGAGTAGAATTAACCCCCCTATTCTCTTGGATAATATCGGTTTAGAGATTTACCAGTTTAAATGAAAGGTAGTTCAAGTTTGTATCGGCATTTAATTATATTAAAGGATAGACGTGTGAATTTAACTTAACCCTTTCACAGAGGAAGTCGACTTTTGTCGACAGAAACAAAATTTCCTTAACATGCGAATGTCGACTATAGTCGACGTGTTAAAATTTGTTTGTCCGTATCTTGGCTTTGTCGAGAGTAGTCGCCAAAGTTGTACCGTTCATTTTTTTTTTGTGTTCTATTGTTTTCGATAAACAATAGAAATCACACAGAAAACCTTTGGCGACTACAATCGACAAAACCAAGATACAGACAAATTTTAACACTTAGACTATAATCGACATTCGCAGGTTAGGGAAATTTTTTTCCGTCACCTTCCACAGTGAAAGGGTTAATATATTAGCTTGAAATCGATCAAGATAAGGGAGATATGGAATTAACCCTTATTTAAAAAAATATATTCCACATTAAATCTGTATACTACTACTGCTACAAATTACAGTAATTAACTCTTGGTTGAAGTTAAAATTTGTCAAGGATAAAGGCATGATGTACTGTCAAGTTTTAAGAAAAACTCTTCGCTCCTTCCACTATGTATGTAAGCAATTGGGGATAATTTTGGAACTGGGGGGCCAAAATCAGGTAAAAAAAAAAAACACAGTAATTATTTAATATAATAAAAAAAACATGTTTACAGTAGAAATGAGTTGATGTTACCTAAGGGTAATTACTTAGTACTAACATAACCTAACCTAACCAAGCCTAAACCATCAAAAACACAGAAAATATAGGAAGGTACAAATTTTAAGCAAAGAATTCTGGCCCCCTCATATCCAATAATCCTAACCTAACCTAAACTGAACTAACCTAACCTAAACCATCAAAACAGAAAATATACGAAGGTACACATTTTAAGCAAAGAATTCTGGCCCCCTCATATCCAATAATCCTAACCTAACCTAAACTGACCTAACCTAAGCCATCAAAAGATACAAAAAATATAGTAAGAAAACACGAAATTTAAGCAAAATATTCTAGCCCCCCAAATCCAAAAATATACCAGCAATTGTTTTATTTACATCCATTTTGAACATGAATATAATTAGTTTCCAAGAGGATGTTGTAACTAGCTTAATCCGTTTTACTTTTCGACGCCAATGTTGTTTTCTCTTTATATATCTTCTTCAGGAGGGAACAAACTCATGTATCAGGAAACACCTTTTCCTGCCTGCTGAGAAAAGTAGATTGTAATTATACAACTTCTAAGGAATAAAGATCAACCATCTTTCAGCTTCTGTTGCGTTGTTCTGCTGAGTACTTATCGTTCTTAAAGATGCTTTGTACTCTGATCATACATAAAACAAAAGGGTAAATAACACTACACTATTGTGATAGTATCTCACGTGTCTTCAGCGTTTGCATACAACTCTCTTAACGATATAATTACTTTGGTAAAAGCACTTGAATTTGTATATAATTGTATGTATAGCACTGTTTGGCGAGCCTATTTACTTGTATTTAATGACAGCGAAAAATGAAGTAAAGCAACACCTTAAGTCTTTGTTTTTGTGACATGAAACATAACGTTATAATATTTGTCGCGTGCGCTTGTATGTGTTGGCGTCATGTAAGTGAGGTCCCTCATGCATTAGTGTCACCAGACGTGGCAGATGCCAAGGAAAGAAACCTCCAGAATACCATGCCTCGCTGCAGTTTCCGGTCCTCTTTTCGATGCACTTCCTCGCTTACTACTCGGGTCGGAAACGAAAAAATAAAAAGTTTTCTCCCCCTCCGGACAAATAATTTTCTACACCAGGTACATGTTAAAGCAGAACAAGGAGTTGACGAGCCTTTAAAGATAGATAGAGGTGTATGTACAGTCCGCAGCAAAAAAAAAAAAAACCCTGAAACATGAGCATGTAAGTTTATTATGAAACTACCCCTAACAGCGCAGGGAATCAACATAACGTCAATTACTGTCAATGGATCGAGTGCCGTTAAAAGGTTGAGTTGATTTTGAATTTAACGTCCCTTTTAGCAGCGGGGCTATATGAGACGTGGATCTACTGATTAACGTGGAATCCTAACCACATGAGCTCCCGCCGGGAATCGAACGCCGTTACAAAGTGTTAGCCAATTGCTATTATAATCCCTAGTCACAAGAAAGACTGTCCGGCTCTTCCCTTGAATAGCCACCTATTTCTTAGTCTTCGAGATAAAACGTTGCTTTTGTTTGTGCGCAAATTTTATGATTTAAATACATACTTGTAATTAGCTTTAAACAAGAAGGATGAATATGTAAATAGTGAATAGCACCAGATGAACTTGATTGTTCGGTTGATTTGGGTTTTAGCGTTCTGTTCAGTACCGAGGATAACGTACCAGGTATATTAGGTGTGAACCAGAGATGGCGTGGTCAATGCAAACTTGCCTGCAGTTCTTTTTTTCATTTTCACTTAGATACACTCATTTGAGGTAAGTAAATAGAAACAAATTAAAACGGAAGAAAAATTGAGGCTTTGAAAATAAATCACAGACAAATTCACCAGTGTTCAGAAGATGCTGTCTACAGTTCATTGAGCAGAGTTTATCGGTGGTTCGGAAGGTCAGAATAGGTCAGTGGGGCCAGAGTAGGGCACGCTAGGTAGTGGGTCGCGGTAGGTCCGTCTTGTTGACAAACGACCCACTGGACTTCTCACAAACCTTGACCAACTTGACCCACTTGACCCAAGACCCACTCCATCTCTAGTGTGAACCTAAAACTTAACATGGGATCCGAACCAACCATGTATACTATTTACCATTCAAAACTATTTAAATAATAATATCCGAGAAATCTATTATAATGTATATTTAAAAAATAAAATACTGCACGTACCACCACTCTAAACTTTCTTTTTTCATTTTATTAAATTAAAATAAGCCATGCTGCACTTATTATTAAAACATATATGAACAAAATCACCTGCGTAGTATTTAAAAAATCATCTGCGTAGATTCACCCCAAAAATAAACTACCCTTTATGGATATTTTCAGAAGAAACTATTTGCACTACATTATAGAATTGTTAATGAGATATTTATTTATAAAATTGAACAAAATGATCTAAGCACTTTTCGATTTTTGATAAAACCATCTGGAAAAAGATCATCCCGAGAAGATTATAATGTTCTTAATATTTACTTATGAATTATGAACAAAATTTCCTGAATAGTATCTGAGAATATCGTCTGAATAAAGCTCACCCCAAGAGTAAATTACCACTTACGGGTCTTTGAATGAGAATAGACCTACGCCACATTGTAGTCTTATTCAGAAAATATATCTAAATCGCCTCATGTTTCCGAAAAACTTGAAAAAAAGAAAATGATCCTAAAGAATAAACTACATGTTCTGGATTTCTCTGGAGAAAATTTTTATGTGATATTTTTTTAAAGTTTATTTCTACTATTGTGTTCCGAGACTACGGGAGACGTTGATGATGATAATGAACAAAATGATTTAACGAGGAAAGTGGGAGGAAACGGAGGATTACCGAGAAATACCACGCACACGGTGTTTGTCCAACACGAAACACACTTGGTGTGAGCTGGAATCGAACGAGGGATCCAACACCAGAAGTGAGCGCTGTACCCACTGGGTCACCGCAAACCACTTACGCCGTATTATAGGGCTGTCAATGAAATTATATATTAAAATGCTAAGTTTATATGTTTGTCTCCAATACTTTCAACAATGAAATCTCGAAAACCACAAGTGCTAGCAACGTGCTGTTTTCATTAGTCGATTCCAAATTTTGTGTAGATTGTCCAGTTCTCATTCAAATTTTCAAAAACCGTGCCGTTATTGTTCTATTCAACATTTTAGAGGCCGTTTTCAGCCCATAAGATTAATATTGTTGTAGGCCGAAATTACGGTGTTAGGCAACCAGTACAGATGTTACGTATGGCGGGTTGACAGACATTGCAGGCGCTTTGTTTAAATCTGAATGGCAAATCTATTGCATGTTTACAACTTGAAAGGCCTTAAGAGGCACAATGAGGCGCACTCGGACGGATATGGATTTATTAGAAAAAAAAAGTAGCTGAACTTGCGCTCTCTACACAGCGCATGATTCGTATATGAGCATGAGGCTCCTTGCCATTCCTCACAACATCTGTACATGTCCCTCTACAGACAAAAGTTAAAGACGTCGTAAGAAAAATCCGCAAAATATACTATAAAAGGGAGATATTTTTCGATTATTTTTCAATATCTCGGACCGTTTGCAAGATTTGAGCCTACTTCCGGTTGAAATTTCTAATTCATGTATCATAAGTGTATTCTTTCTTCTTGCATGCAATATGTAATAAGAAAATACATTACATACAGAATTAATTATAATGTCAGATATATATTGTATTCATTGGGCAAAACACTCCAAACAATAAAGATTCAACTTAGAGTGGAGAAATGGTTATCCTTGCTTTTTCATTATTATTTGGCCATGATACAAACGCCTGAGACATATACAACCACAATATAGAAATATGTGATGTTAGAATATATAATGCGTAGGATATGATGCTTTAGTTTTTTTAAATTTCAACATTTCCAGTGTACCCGTAAAAATGCAATAAAGAAATAATGGTCATGTTTTTTAAATATTCAATTAGAACTGGACAATCTACGCAAAATTTCGAATCGGTCAGTGAAAACGTCATCTTTCTAGAGCTTGTAGTTTCCGAGATCTCGTTGTCGAAAGGATTGGCCACAAATATATAAACGTCCACAACATATAGTTTAAAAGAACTCGGAAGATGGAAGCACAATTCACGTGCATTGATTTTGGAGAAGACTTATTAAAATACAAAGGCTTTGAACAATAATTTGAAACCATAAACTTTATGAAAAAGATTTATTTAAATAATTTATTTAAAGTACACCCACTTATAATGTTTGTCTCTGTTAAACGTGAAATCACAAATAACCGTAAATGAAAGATTTGAAAGCCAAAGTTATAGGTTGAGCTCAGGCGTTTTTAATTGCTATTGTAGCATTTTAATAGATAGATATTTCCACTTGATATTGCGTTACTTCTACAAATTTGCTACAAACTCAGTCCAACAACTATACACAGCAATTCACTTCCTTTGTGAGTCTCCTATCCTTTACTTGTTTGAGTAAGAAGACATGCTCAGTGGGAAGGAGATTCATGGTCATAACAGAACGACGTGCTAAGTAGAGAGCGCAGGTACAGCTAGTATTTATTTATAAAATATGAATTAAATCGCCTGACCGTTTTTGAGACAATCGTCCAGAACCAACTTAATATCCCAAAAAGTAAGGTACTGTTTTTGGATATTTCTTAAAATGACAACTTATACCACATTGTAGGGTTATTAACGTCATATTAATGTATGAATATGAAACAAAATTGTTAGAATCATTTTCGAGAAAAAAAAAACAAATTTTGACTTCACCATTCAGTAAACTATCCATATTTCGGGGGCTAGGAAGAAATTTAAAAGAAAAACCCTCTAGAGAATCTTATAAAAGCCGTAAGTTTAAAAATCGGTCTGTACAGGCTTATCTACATGGCCTCTAGGCAAGTTTACTGTATATTGTAATGTACCACGTGCTAGTGTTTATAAACAATTACAGTGCTACCGTTTGTAAACTTCAAGCACATACATTTACGTATTACCTTACCAGGATATTAATGCGGTTTTTCGAGGAGGGCGCTGCTGTTGTGTTTACATCAGTTTCTTGGTAAGCGCGTTGGGACAGGGGAGCGGAGAGCGCCACTCTGCAGTGTATCCAACGATTTCTAAAAGTTGCAGTTTACGTTATAAGTAGCCTAATCTGTTTCACTTAATAAAGAACGCCATAAATTATATAGTTGTTCTTTAATGCAGGAATGATTATTCCTGCGTAATGCAGATATATTGTGGATAAGACATATGCATAGAAATTAACAATTTAAGAACAACATAGCATGCAAGTGAGTTTCTACCATGTGTTAAGCAGATTTTATATTTAAAAAAATGATTTCATTTGATTTTATTTGATTTCATTATAAGACAGGAGCAACCTGTAAAACGCAGGAATAACGATGCCAATGACTAAAAAACTAATTAAGGGTTGATAGCTTAGAGTGCGCAATACCTTGTAACTGTAAGTTGAAATCAAGTTAAGGCTCGCGATGCATGTGTTTGTTTTAGATGTATGTTTGTCGGTTGATAAATACATTATTTTCACGAGTTTTAGCCAAGGAAGAATTCCGATACCTTTCCACTCGAGAACTGTGGAAGTTCTCTCCGTTGGTCTATTGGCTAGCGCATGTGTCTTTGTTGTACGCAAAGACAAAGACAATCATCTTTAAACAGCTGTATTTTTATTTCAAGTCTAAGTATTCAAATGTGCTATGTATGGTTACAAGAGGTTGGGTGACTTTTATTTATTTATTTATTTATTTATTGTTAATACTGAACTTAGGTACCTAACATTGTCACTCATCTTCTCCTTCACGAATTGATGTAAGAAGCGGCCGCGTGATTTCCGGCCAATTGTTCCATCACCGGTATCTTTGAGCAACAAATTAACAGTGGAAGACAAACTTCATTCTTCAAACTTGATATTTTGAAAAACTTGCAAGTGATTTTGTTATTCAAATGCATATCTATTCACTCTAATCAGTTTTAGAAGTAGCATTAATTTTATAATAACACAATGCCTGTTAGAGTTACCCTAAAAATGTATTTTGTATTTCTTTTTTAATACATAATTAATTGTTTTCCGAATTTCAATGGAGATCAATTTCTTGAAAGGACAAATAATCTTCAATTGTTAGGCACCCCACTTTAAACTTTAATCGCTCCCCTATCGCCTCCAATGTAACACTGAGTATATTTCTTTTAAACAAAGTTTTCAAAATATGGCAGAAATACTGGATTTTTTAAATTACCAAACGATGCTCAATAACGGCAGGCTAGACATCAGAGAGAGTTAGCTTTATCATCTCAATCAGGGGCGGAGCCAAGTCTCCTTTGGAGGCGGTTAGAGTGTGGCGGTGAAAGATTATCAGTAGACACATGATGTTAGGCAAAATGCCTATTCTTTAATATTAAAGATATAATCAAAAATACGTTTTAAAGTTTATATTGGGGTTATAGTTTCAATTTAAGCTAATTTTATTTTGCCTATTTCGCCCCTTTCTGCCTAAATAGTTGCTTTAGTGCCTAATGTTGCGTAATGTAGCAGGCCTTTATCTAAGCTAATAATGCACATAGAGCTGTCAAACAAACAATTGAACTACCAAATCGTATGTGTAGAATGCAATAAAAATAGTAGCGACACCATTGGCGTATCGTGAATATCTCCAACGGGGGTCATCTGCAAAATTTGACATGAAAACAGGGGTTGGTTGTGCCTCCATTGAAACAAGCGGACAATGGGAGAAACGTCGAGTGGAAACACCTTGGCATATTTCTTCCTCGTTGGCAGCAACACGGTTGCATTACTAGGTCAAAGTCAGGTGGTGCAAGGGTATTTCCTCTCGACGTTTCTCCCATTCTGCGCTTGTTTCAATGGAGGCACAACCAACCCCTGTTTCCATGTCAAATTATACAGATGATCCCCGTTGGAGATATTCACGATACGCCACTGGTGTCGCTACTATTTTTATTGCATTGTACACATACGATTTGGTAATGCAATTTTTTGTTTGAAGGCTCCACGTGCAGTATTAGCTGCGATATAGGTTTGGTACGTTCTTATTGAATCACCCATATATATATATATATATATATATATATATATATATATATATATATATATATATATATATATATATATATATATATATATATATATCTGTGTGTGTGTTTGTGTGTGTGTGCATATGTGCGTCGAATTTAAGTAATATTTTTGTGCGTGTGTTATACCGTATTGGGTTGTATCATAAGTGTACATTATTTACAGAAAACAACATAAAAAAAATGTCTTGCTCCCTGGTTAACAGGTGTGCTAAGTACAGCAGAAAAACTGAGAATACAAACATAGTTGTTGTAGTCGCATGAGAGTTTAGCGTTGTATTCAGTAGTGAAGCCATATGAGACTTGGACCTTCTGCTTAACGTGGAATCGAAATGAGTTCCCGCCGGGAATCGAACACCGATCTTCTACGCCGAAGATGTGTACGCTAACCATATAGCCACGAAGGAATTGCGGTACCATCGTAGGATATCGTTCTTTCACAAAATACCAATTTTTACAAAACAATAATCCTTTAAGTTTATGTTCCACTCCTATCCATATAGGGTTAAGGAGATAAATAATTAATGGAGCTTAACGGTTAAGAAATAATTGGTAGAATGAGGATGTGAAGAAACGCGAAAAACCCGCAGACACTATGTTGTTTACCATAAAATTACATGTCCTGGGATCAAACTAGGGACCTCTTGCACTAGAAGTGAGATCTCTGTCACTGAGCCATTGTATCTGCCATGTTTACAAAACGTGGAGTCTTTAGTATCGAAGGATAACCATCTTAATTTTTTTTTCTATGTCTTGCTGGATTTATCGCTCATTGAGGAAGAAAATTTAGAGATGTATTTCCTTCCAATTAGGTAAAGCATTTGAAAGTTTGGTAATTTCTGTGTCACTTGGTGGTCTCTATGGGCGCCGATTCTGGGGGCTGCGGGATTCCGCCCTCCAAAGTTTGATTGGACTCCTTAAAATTTGGACATACTGTATTTATTTGGTTATATTGATAATGAAACACATAGCCTATGCCTGAAACTGAAGCCCCCTGCCCCAAGCTATGCAGAAATTGGCCGCTGATAGTCTGTACGCGTGATGAGAGATGGGTAACGAAATTAAAAGGCTTTGGGCTTATTTTCCATTGTATAAATGGCAGCAACATAATGTTCAATAAAAAGTGTAAAAATAAAATATTCGCAAAAATAACTGAAACATATCTTACGGTCCATGGACAATTAATTTAAGCTGTTGTGAGAACTAGGATGTTCATTCATGTAAAGTATATGAATGACAACAATAAGATTCAAAAATCAATTTCAGTCTAAAGAGGAAAACCTCGTCAACTAAAATGAAGCCCGAAGCAAACAATTAACCAGAAAAAATAGATACGCAGCGATTAATATCATTATTTCTTTAGCAAACGTCAAGAGTCGTCTGTCTGTGTTTGTGTGCTTCTTTCGCTCTTCTCCTAGTGACGTAATGCCACCAGCCAATCAGTGTCTCGTTTCCGATATGACCCAACCTTACTACTCTATTGGAATTGTGGTAGAACTGTCCCAGGTATAAAGCCAAAAGTTGGCAATGTAAGCTCAGTAAAAAATAAAATCCTTCTGCTATTCGTATGATGCTATTGTTCCATGCACGCGGGAGTAAGTGACATCGGTTCTGAAAATGGTCACATAAACTTATTATTCCTTATTTTTTCAAACGGAAATTTTCTGTAAACAAAAAACGGGGTAAGATATTGTACAATTAAGCAATTCTTAAGTTATATACATTGTATTCGTAAGAAACAAAGGTAAACAACGAAAGGATATGATTTTTATCAGAGACGTTGAGCACAAAATGTCAACTATTGTCCATTGAACGTCATTGTTTTTCGGTAAGCCAGATCGTGGAAAGTTGATGACTTTCTGAAAACATTGGGTGGCATATGACTTGTCACTAGATCGTATAACCACGTATTCTAGTGACAATATCAGGAACATGTAAGCATTGTTTTTCATTTCCTTTCACCCAAAATGCTACACCTTTTAATGGGTGACTGAGGGAAGAATGTCTTTGAACTTGTGTAACAGCATTTCTTTTCCATACTGACAAACACTCAAGAAACAAGTAAGATTATTTTCTTTTCCGAAAAGCCACGAAGAGAAAAGATGGTCTCTGATTTACTGCTCTGATGGAAAACAAGACCTACTGTAAATAATGAGATGTCGCGTCTACGCACTGCATGCTAAAGATTATATGAATTGTACTTCTTTTTGTTCTTTTGCAGGTTATTTTCAAGCCTTGGTAACCATCAACAAATGACGTAACAATCCATCTTACTTTACAATGAAACAGTGTTAATTGTATAACTGAAATGGGAAATATTAGAATCAAATATAAGTATTATATTTAAACGATGGAACGGATGGAACAGACTATAAATCTTCATATATTGTTTGTGCTCAGACATAAATGGTTGTCCGATGAATGTTTTCGAGACTTACAGGAGAGAGAAGATTATAGCGTAATGTTGAACAGGGATCCAATAAGTGAAGTGAAGAAATAATTAAAAGCATGATTTTTCCCCATTAGTTGCTGTCCTGATATGACGAAAGTGTAGACTTGTTATTGATTTTATGTATGAACACTTTACTACAAAAATGTAGAATGTTAATAATACACAGTGTTCGGCCATAAGTAAATAAACACTCGCAGGGCAACACGATTAAGTGGCAACACTGAACGAATACGAGCGGTTTATCAGTATCTATGACGCAGATAGTATAGTAGGTACAGTAGAAGTTGCACCCTGGTACGTGGAAGTGGCTGTGAGCAGCTGATGGAGTTTATCTATCTAATGTTGCATAATTGGGCAATAAGAGTGTCGTAGAAGTCAACAAACAATTAGTGCTGTGCTACGTGTGTACCGTTACCAATTGTTGACAGGATTATAGCGCAGTTCAAACAGAACAGAAAGGTATACTAGACCCAAAATCAGGTCGACTGGGAACAACGACAATCCTGAAACGTCTGATCCTCCGGATTGAAACGACTCAGAAATCTATATCATACACTAGTATTTGCATAATGCTGCAATGCACAAAAGCTTCGCCAAAAACAAGCTTCTGCTTACGAAAACACACATGACATAGATACAGAATTGTTTGGGCTACCGTCATGTGCAACAAGCAACAACACTTCTGAAATCATGTTGCATTTTTCGATAAGTTTCTTTTGACAGATCTCGGATTGTGATCGACAACGGGTAAGAAAGCGATTGACAGACCAAGTTTCACCAGAATTCCAACGTTTTACTGTGGAATACGGAGGCGTAAATGTCATTGTATGGGATTTAGTCGGGAATGGGTGTCATAGGTATCCCATTGTTTACGATGGGCACGCCAATGTCCTCAGAATTAATGTCGGATAGTACTAAACCCATTCCTCATGAATGTAAAATTCGATAACTACTGAGAAATGAGGAAATATTCGAGAAATTTCCCGAAAAAAAAAATGCTGTGTCTAGTCTTATATCGGGCCCCTAGGTAGTAGTATACCTGCATAAAATCATCATCATCATCATCATCACTGTAGGTATTCTACCATTATTGGCAGGTCACTTTCTGCAACTGAGAAGCTTCCATGCTCCACGGTCTTCCGCTAACCTGTTCATCTTCACTCTTCTGTTTTGTTATCGTCCATTAATTGTAGTCTTCTTCGTGTCCTGTCCCTCTTTCCTGCATGTCCCTCATGATACAGTTCCTTCTCATCCAATGTCCCAACCAGTTTCTCTTTCTCCTCTCAATGATATCTAAAAGTGCTCTTTTCACCTTAGCCATTTCTAACACTCTCTCATTTGTTTTCCCCACGACCCAATTGTGCTTATATTAAAGGAATATTACTTGTCTTAGGCTATATTTTACTGAAGTTTCATTGACGTATGATCAGTAGATATGATTTTCGAAATATAGTACATTTTGAAATATCATTTTTTTTTTTAAATAATAAGTTGGGAAGCTCTTGTTCGTGCCCTAATTATTTTAGGTTCATTTGCCTTCAGAATGAACTAAGCTTTTGAATGACATCAAATGTCCAGGCTAAATTTAAGAAAACGTTCTTTATATTAAATTGATTAAACGCATGGTATTCACATACTAAAAAAAAATCAACCAGTGTTTCATATAGACCAGGCCTAGTAGTAATAAGTCCCGTAGGAATGACATGTCTGACAGCTATTCTCTCCGGATGTGGTATCTACATTCTACAATCAAAAACAAGCTTTAAAAAACTTGGGTAGACATTCTGAATTCCGGGCAGTTTTTTCTATGACGTCATCAATATGGCCCCCATCGAATTTCAAGTTACCAAGTTTAAAATTTTATAACTTCCTTACTATTCACAATAAAAATTTTGTTCTTTATTTATTTATCAGATACTATATTGGGCTCTTATTATAATTATAAAAGTTTGTCCTCTATTGCCGCCATTTTTAAATATGGCCACTCAAACTAGAGAAATTATAATTTTCACATTATTTTTTAAACAATTATAAAAATAACTTTGAAACGGCTACGTTTAAGAAAAAACATCCTATAACAAACGTTATACAGCATTTCAATAGCTTTCGAACGCGACTAGAATCATTGATGTATCTCAATTAACAACGGAGATATTCACTTTTATGTTACGTTAAGTGTAAAATTTTCTTCAGTAAGTTCGAAGTATTAAAATTGTATTCATAAATGTCGGCACCGTGAACTTTCAGTGCCAGAGCTGAAAAAGTCGAGAACTAAGCTTTGCAGAAATGTTTAGGAATAGATTTGCCTTGACAACGAGAAATAAGGTTGGATAAGTTAGGTTGTGGATAGCTTTAGTGACTTTAGTTAGAATTTCGGCCGTAATTCCTAAAATAGACACTGGGCTCCGAAACACAGTGTATTCATAACTTATTCAGTAGTATGACATAACTATCATTATTTTCTGTAAAATAACACGATATTTAGCGTAAACTAATCACTTTACATTCTTTCAGGTCTATATTAATCTTATTGCTAATGGAGTTAAGAATTTCTTTTGATATTTACAAAGTACTATTTCCATTTTCAGAATGGTGGTGAGAGATGAAATTTTTGTGCTTAAATGTCCCGCGATTTTGCCCTTTAGGCTAAGGGTGACGAATAATTAAGGCAAGTGATTGATGATGACATAATTGGTGGAATGAGAATGTGGTAGCAAACGGGAGTACTCCGAGAAAACCCACGGATAAGAAACTGTCCACCACAAATCTACATGGCAGAGATTGAACCTGGGACCCCAGGCACCAGAGATAAACTCTCTACTACTGAGGTCCCCTGGTCTCATTTTCATTTGTAAACGGTGACTCATAACATGTGCAAGAAGGGTTGCATAACCTTCATTTTAGGATTTAGAATTCTCGGCTTTCGGCATCTAAGGCCATTTAGCCCTTCACGTTTGGAGGGATGACGTACTTCGGCGAGCACACAATCCGGGGAAATGGAAGGAAGGAAGCGGCCTGGGACTTATAAGTTAGGTACCACCCCGGCATTTACCAGGTGGGAATAAGGAAAACCCAGGAAAACCTCATTCAGGGTGGCTGGCCTGAAAAAGCGTTTTTACACTTTTTCGGCCGAGTCCCCCACCGAATCGAACCCGGGACCGCTCGCACCGAAGGCGAGAGCGTTAGCAACTACGCTACTTGGGGCCACTGCATAACCTTCGTGTATAATGTAATTAAATACATACAACGTATAAATATCAGTCAAATGACATCTGGCCGTGCCCGTGACGCATATGGTTTGTCACTAATTTTAAAAGGGTTTAGGTACAATCTCCTGGTTTGAGAAAATTCTTAATTAAAGGTCGAAGGTTAAATAAGGTAGAAGACCAATAAATCTTGTTAGTGAAACCAATATCAACATATCACAAAAAAACGTAGAAAGTTGTCGCGTGTTCATTAAAGAGATTGCCTCCTAGACTTCACACAACTTCCGGTAAAGGCAAAGGAGAAAGGTCCCAACAATTCGCTCGACTGATCTCTAACAATGAGAGATTACTCTGACCAACGGTATTATGGTCGCTTCACTTACCAACGAAGAAGATTTCAAGAAGTTCGTTTCTGCACTTTCCATAATTTGATCTGAAACAAAAGAAAATGTAATTTTGATGTTGAGCATATGTTAAGCATCATGTAAACACTGACTGCTTGTATCACTTTTGGAGAGAAAATTCTAAAGATTGAATTGTTCTCGAATTGCGAGAAAGCTGCGCGTCATGTATCATCCCATACGTTCAATTACAAGCAATGCTTTCAGGTCACTAACCACTATACTTGAATGAATCTGTAAAACCAAGCATTCTTCTCTGCCCTTGCTTACAAGCGTATAGCAGTCTCAAAAAAATTCCATTAACAACACAAGTCAGTCAAGCAGAATTAGTGAACTGGAAACCATCAAAAGTGTAATTACTTCAGTATTGAACACTGGGAATTGTATTTTGCATCCAATTATATATATATAAACCTAGGCTAACTGCTTAACTTGACCTGCCTTTTGTGTAATTCCATTTTATCAATGACACATAAATTATATTATTAGCCTGCTCTTGTACAATATAAGCTGAAAATCTATGCAGGCTATATGGAACTTGGAAACATGAAAAATGTTATTCTTATCGTATGTCCTTAATGTTAAACTCAATTCTGTTATAAATGGTATTCATCTAAATTGAACATCAGATTGTATATAGTGCTTAGTAATATTTCTTGGAGAGGAATTTCCAAGTCATCTTTGTTAGAAAAATACTTGAAATTCGTGCTCAAGCGCGGACCCAGAATTTTTGCTGGGGTGTCCATCACTAGTAGTTACTACGTCTATGTAATATTGAACTAGTATTATTCTACAGCCAATAAAACGGTAAGTAAAGTACTGTCATCTACATTCTCATTTAAAAATAAGAAACTTAAATTGTTTTTATAAGAAAAGAAAGAGTACAGATGTAAGTGTATGATCTAGGAAGATGTAGTATAAATCTTTGAGGTACAACAATAATTTCTCTCTACAGCATCCATAGTTTTCTTAAGAGTCTTCATCCCGGCGAAATTAAAATACCGCTAATTTTACAGTAATTATGTGATATCTTCCAATAGATAAAAGATAATTGAAATATGGAACAAGAGCGCACTAGACAATATTATTTTGCGTGAGGTACCGTTATCACAAGTCACCTAGTGGCTTTCCGTTTTCAGCTGTTTAGAAACGCGAAAATAAATGCCGATTTTCAAAATGGCTCGAAATCGAGAGCAGATAAGTGAATCGTGAAAACGGTTTCTCATGTAAAATAATATTGTCTAGGGCGCTCTTGTTCCACATTTCGATTATCTTTTATCTATTTGAAGATATCACATAATTACTGTAAAATTAGCGGTATTTTAATTTCGCGGAGATGAAGCCTCTTAAGAATTGCAAAATGTCTGCCAAGAGTAACAAAGTTGGGTTGGGGGTAACAGACCCGTTGAATCACCCCTGTGGATGAGCCCCTATTCGTGCCCGATTGTCCTAATGTTTTTTGAGTATTAGGTTGCTCTAGGTTACCAAATGTGACTTTACATTTGGCATTGGCGTAACTAATATATTTTGCTAAGTAAGAATAGGAGAGTGCGTGGCGGGTGAGCGGCGTTGCATTTGAGAATTAGTTAAGCCTTTTAACAACCAGTTTCAGCCTACGGCCCAATGATAATCTAGAGAATTGAACAATTTTGTTGGGGGCTGACCCCCGGTTGTTTATCTTTTAGTTACGCCTATGACATCTTATGAAGACTAGAGCTAAGATTGAAAATAGGTTCCCGGGTCTTTTAACAGAGTAGGAGGTTTCGAAAATGTTTGGAAATGGATTTTTTTGTGTGTGTGTGTGTGTGTGAATCGTGGTATACCCAAACTTAAGTTCCCATATAGGGCAATTTGGGGTAATATGGGCAGCAAAAGAAAAATGTTAAAATTTCTCATAGATAATAAAATATAATTTGACAACAAATATTACAGCAATGCAGACTGACACGTTGTCTTTACTCTCATAGAGTTTGCTTTCAAAAGTATTTGAATAGTTGTTGAGAAAATTAAAAATACTAATTACCGCAATTGCCCATATTTAACAAATATGGGCAGGTATTATGGATTAAATGAGCAGATGTCTTTCATTGGTACTTAAATTATCCATGAGAAACTAAGAACAAAATATAATAATGGATGAAATGATACTAAATACTGAACAAATTTAAGCCGTACATAACACTACAAAATACATGAAAGCATTAAAAAGAAAATACACAATGTACATTGTAATATTCTTAGCTACTTGAAAACTACAATGTTAGAAACCGAAACCAAATGTGATAAATTTAAATGTATATAATATGATAAAAGTAAAATAAAGTTTTTGGTTACATGTTTCAGTTTATTTCCAACGTAAAGCTATTGCTATTGCGTTAAGGTTAGGAAGGCCTTGCGCAGAACCTGTTGACTACTTAAGGCCGATTTTTCCGATTTTCATCATGCTTTTGACAAAATATGGCAAAACCAAAGTTTAGTTAAAGGTCGAACATTGTGATCACAGATTTAAGGTGGATCACTATGTGTTCTCGGTGTTATACTAAACGCTGATTGAATAGTGCGGCGTTGCCAGAAAGTTTCGAGTGTTTACTGATGCCAGATAATAAAGGGAGTAATCATGGAATTCTGCTTAGATACTTACTGGAGAAATTATTTCTCGACCCTTACCGCGATTCCTCTTCTCGAACTGCAACGCTAGAATCCAGGAATTTTCTTATTGTGAATACTACAGTAACGTATAAATTTGGCAATAACGCATTATGGCGCTCTGCGCAAGTTTCATCTCAAGATCTATTTTTCTAAATGTAAATTAATATTTAAATAAAATATGAAACATAACGAGAAAACAGCAAAACAAGATATCTATTTCGTGATAAGATTGTAACTTTAAAATACTTTACACACATAAATAAACATTTCATGGAACGGAGCACTTGTAGTAACAGCAAGTGCCATCTTGTGTGCTCATTGTAAAACGAATCAAATATTTTATTTTATTTTGTTACATTTTTCAATATCTGAAGACACAACCAAATGAATCAGTGTCTTGTGGTGTAGCTGAAACAATACTCTATCTTCTAGTACAATATTTATAATGTGTAACATCTCATTGCGCAGTAGTTAATGGAATGAGCTAAAATATGTAGACCCTACTGACTTCCGGGTGGTGATCCACCTTAAATACTTTGCACAAATTTGTAATGTGTATTCTTTCAGCGGTCTTAAGAGAGATTTGTCAGTTAGTTGTAGCCAATTATTTCAAGTCAGAAGAGGCGTACTTTGAAGTAAAATATAATTTTTGCGCCTACAATATTTTTCAAAACATTCTCTTTCAAGGTGAAAAGGTACTATGAAGTTTCATTGTGTTTATCTGATAATTGTTTAGTGCATATTTATTATACAAAATGGATATGCCTACATTATACGTATTGACAATGTTTAGTCATTTGCAACACTGAAGTTAGACTGTAATCGGGTAGCTCTATCCTTTACTGTGTAGTGATAATGCAATGTCTGTAGATTGCCATAAATGAGCTGACTTTTGTATTCAAAAGATTATAGTACATGAATTCCCTCCATCCATGATACTGAAATTTGCAAGCAACAAAATGTGCAAATCAAATAACGATAATTACTCACCTTCAGTGGCGTAGCAGCTGCCCCCGCAACCCCCGCAGTGCGGGGGGGCCCCGAGGTATAGGGGGCCCCGAAGTCTTGCGATGAATAAAGTTTTAAAAAAGTAGAACTTCAACCTTACTTCTGTCGGCTTTACAAGTGGGGCCCCTTCTCTTTACTTTGCGGGGGGGCCCGCAAAAGTGTGCTACGCCACTGCTCACCTTTGTTTATCAAAATAACACAAAATAACAGCACAACTGTCTTGCACATTCGTATTCAGCTTTTATATGATGTATACAATGTTATCAACTAACAAATTCAGTTTTAGATTGATTTTGGTATAATACTCTGAAAACGGATTCGCCCATCTTATCGAACTGCTCATACTACCCTAAACTTCCCTATATAAACACTATGAAAATTTACGTTATATTCATAGTTGTGTACGTACTTCTTGCTGAAATATCAAAATTAATTAAACAATAGGTCAATAGACACCTAATCTGAATGAAGTACATCAGCTTAGTCCTCAGTTGAGTATCGATGGCCAATAAAATCATGATTTTTAAATATGACACCAATTATACAAATTATTAACTTATATTTTGGAGGGTAATCGGGGGTTCCTACTTATTTTTGTATAGTAATTCATTCGTAGTTGCCATTACACTTTAGTCAGTACTTTTTCTTAATTCTTCGATCTTTTACTTAAAACTCGAATAGCCTTTCTGCATGTCTGGTGGGAGACCATTAAACTGGTGGGAGCTATTGATGGGAGAGCATTACATTCGTGGTAGCCATTGATGGGAGAGCATTACATTCGTGGTAGCCATTGATGGGAGAACATTACATTCGTGGTAGCCATTGATGGGAGAGCATTACATTGGTGGTAGCCATTGATGGGAGAGCATTACATTGGTGGTAGCCATTGATGGGAGAACATTACATTCGTGGTAGCCATTGATGGGAGAGCATTACATTCGTGGTAGCCATTGATGGGAGAGCATTACATTGGTGGTAGCCATTGATGGGAGAGCATTACATTCGTGGTAGCCATTGATGGGAGAGCATTACATTCGTGGTAGCCATTGATGGGACAGCATTACATTCGTGGTAGCCATTGATGGGAGAGCATTACATTCGTGGTAGCCATTGATGGGAGAGCATTACATTCGTGGTAGCCATTGATGGGAGAGCATTACATTCGTGGTAGCCATTGATGGGAGAGCATTACATTCGTGGTAGCCATTGATGGGAGAGCATTACATTGGTGGTAGCCATTGATGGGAGAGCATTACATTGGTGGTAGCCATTGATGGGAGAGCATTACATTCGTGGTAGCCATTGATGGGAGAGCATTACATTCGTGGTAGCTATTGATGGGAGAGCATTACATTGCTGGTAGCCATTGATGGGAGAGCATTACATTCGTGGTAGCCATTGATGGGAGAGCATTACATTCGTGGTAGCCATTGATGGGAGAGCATTACATTGGTGGTAGCCATTGATGGGAGAGCATTACATTCGTGGTAGCCATTGATGGGAGAGCATTACATTCGTGGTAGCCATTGATGGGAGAGCATTACATTCGTGGTAGCCATTGATGGGAGAGCATTACATTCGTGGTAGCCATTGATGGGAGAGCATTACATTCGTGGTAGCCATTGATGGGAGAGCATTACATTGGTGGTAGCCATTGATGGGAGAGCATTACATTCGTGGTAGCCATTGATGGGAGAGCATTACATTCGTGGTAGCCATTGATGGGAGAGCATTACATTGGTGGTAGCCATTGATGGGAGAGCATTACATTGGTGGTAGCCATCGATGGGAGAGCATTACATTGGTGGTAGCTATTGATGGGAGAGCGTTACATTGGTGGTAGCCATTGATGGGAGAGCATTACATTCGTGGTAGCCATTGATGGGAGAGCATTACATTTGTGGTAGTCATTGTTGGGAGAGCATTACATTCGTGGTAGCCATTGATGGGAGAGCATTACATTCGTGGTAGCCATTGATGAGAGAGCATTACATTCGTGGTAGCCATTGATGGGAGAGCATTACATTGGTGGTAGCCATTGATGGGTGAGCATTACATTGGTGGTAGCCATTGATGGGAGAGCATTAAATTGGTGGGAGAGCAATAAATTTTGAACTCATCACAGTGGGTCGGATTTCAACTTAAATTTTAGGTCTATGTTTCATGTAGCTTTGGTGCTGAAAACGGACACAATATTTCAACAACTAATTACTCGAAACTCAGAATTTCAACCATCCAGGTCAGACTTCACATTTGTGAAGTGAAAGGATTGTAACACCAATTGATGCAAAATTTAGAGTTTAAATTTGTTCTAAAAGGAGTAAAGAAATTGTCTTAATAAATTATTGTAGGGAATTTCAAAAGTGTGCGAACACATAGTACTGTTATGCATATACCAATTTTAACAAGCCTTTTTCGTATGGTGACAGTTATTTAAGCGCGTAGTCAGTGAGAATTTCCTTTTTCGTAACATATAAATATCAAATTGAATCATCATGAAATATATTTCATAACATTTCCCAAATACACCACAATACTGCACTATCACCCTTCCCCTCTAATATTGTAGCCTTCGGTGAGCAGAACCGGGTTCGATTCCTTTTTGAGAGTGTCTTGAAATTCGAACACATCACGATGGTTCGGATTCCATCTTAAACTGCAGATACGACTCCTTGATGGCATACTTCCCGGCTTCTTGACCATGTGCATTATGTACGGCAAGAGGCTTCAACTCTACAATCCACCAGACAGTGAGGACCATATTAATAATATCAACGATGCTTGCGGGTAACTATACAATATTGCAGTGTTTAGAACTGTGTCATACTGCCAGCAGCAATAAAGTAGTAGTAGCCTAGACCTAACATCGTAGTTAGGTAAACGGCCGGTATACGGTGTTGGATGAGCTTCATTTGCAGTCCCGTAACACATCTCTTCGGTGCTCCAGTGCAGTACAGCACAATATTTATGGAGCCCTTTAATTCGCGAGTTGGCCCTAGTGCAAGAGGATATTGTGGAACTCCAAATCAGAGACTCATTTTGAAGATGTAAAGGTTGAAGCTTGGTCTCATTGCCAGAAGCCATAACAACGCGACCCTTTGAATTTGTTTAGGTAAGGTTCCCTGGTTGGTTCTGCGAGTTCTCTTCTGAGTGTTTAGTGAATAACAATTATTAGTGATTAAAGTCGCCTTACATTAATATGGTGCTTACGAGTAAAAAACGTTAAATCATATGATTCGTACCGCGTCTTTAATGAAAAGCGGATCACTTTGTTCTTGTCGTGTGGATCAACAACTCTATCTCCATTTCTTTACCTTCTTTATGTGGCAGATCTCCCACTTCTTCCAGGCACCATAAGCACTTTTCAATATACGAACGACACTGTATTTCTGGCACTTGGTAAAATCATACAGCAAATAAACAGAAATATTCAGGCAGCTATCGATCTATTCTCGTCCTGGTGCCTCAAATGGCGACTTAAAATCAATGCTGAAAAAACTCAACTAAGAAGTGCTTGTGTACCTTCTGGCTAACGTACAAGAGTTCACGACAATCTAACTTGTACTCTGCTGAATTCATCCCTCTCTGTATATGGATTCATCCTTCCGACACAGCAAAATATCTCGGGCTTCTCTTGGACAAACATTTCACTTGAGGACCCCCGTTTAAAATTGCCTTTGACCAAAGCCTATAATCAAATCAACCTACTCCGTCGCTTGACTGACACCAACTGGGGTCTTAAACCCACTTCAGTTCTCACCACACATTAAGTCTTTCCTCACTAGTACAGACCCATTGATTCACTACCTGGATTCTGCAGCACCTTTCTTTTGCAAAAACTATAAATTCCAGTACATCATGCCTTCAGAATCGGTCATCGCAAATCTTTACCCATCCACAGTGCAATCTCTATAATCCCGTTACTTTTCCCACACTTTTTCAAACGTCCTCTACTAATGGACACTGTACACACTGCAGCTGACTTTGTCACTCCCCTTGAAATTACGATCCAGTCCTCTCTCTCTGCTCTTTACTTTATATGGTTATGCAATACCCCTGAACACCTGACATTCCTCTTCTTAATGAATTCCACCTCGATATCCATTCATATTTCTTCTTTCCATCATATCATCCACAGTAGCCTTAATGATGTAAGGGCTCCCATTATCTTACATCAATGCCCTGCGTTGTCTCGGAGACAGACTATAATTTCACTCGTCATTCTAACATTACCTAAGTGTTATGACGTGTATTGCACATACTCATTACTTTTATTTCTCATATACATTTCATCCCTCAAGATCATAAAATCCTGAAATAAATAATTAAAGGAAAGCCAACAAACAAATAAATAAATAAATCACAATTATCCCGACAGAATTACCCTACAACTATTTTCCTTATTAGCTTCCGGCGTAACCCTTGGGCAAAGTTAGCTTCAGTTATCAAAAGAAAATACACATACTCTCAATCGATTGCTACTCCTATCCGATATCAATAGCTTATTATTGCTTTTTGATTCTTGGTTGATCCTTTTCCAGGATTTTTTCTCTTATTATACTTGTGAGTACTGTTCCAGCCAAGGTGTCTATTGTTATGAGTTTGTCTAGTGAATTCATCCATCCTTGAAGTTATGCAAACTGGTCGTCTTACTTTCACATCCTCTCATGGGGACGCGGCAGAAGTCCTAAATGGCAGAAGTCCTAAAATGCAGAAGTCCTAAACGGCATTAGACCTAAAATGTACAAGTCCTAAAAATTATTTCGCAGCACAAGTCCTAAATGGCAGAAGTCCTAAAGTGCAGAAGTCCTAAAGTGCAGAAGTCCTAAAATGCAGAAGTCCTAAAATGCAGAAGTCCTAAAGTGCAGAAGTCCTAAAATGCAGAAGTCCTAAAAGGCAGAAGTCCTAAAAATCATACCGAGGCAGAAGTCCTAAAGTGCAGAAGTCCTAAAAATCTCTTGTGGCGCTACCATCGCGTCCGTAAGAAGAATACTGTCAATCTGTTAGTCAAGTTTTAGATATACTGTTTCATATTACAGAGCCTTAGTTCTTACAAGTTATTTGTATAAATACATATTCTATCGTTCTGAAATAATAAATAAATAAATAAATAAATAAATAAAGCCTGTTGTACTTTCTTACTCTTTCCATGATATATTTCTATGTTGACAAAATTTTAACTTTCTACCAAATGTGATTCCCAGATCTTTCATAATGTCTGTTTTTCTCTATTTCCACACCATTGACTTCATATTAGTAACATAATATTGTGTTTTAGTTATGTACGTCATAAATTTTGCTTTCCTTGTGTTGTTTTGAAGTAAATTATTTTTACACATATATTTCTTGTACAGAAGTCTTTCTGTAGCAAATAATTGTCATATTCGTAATTAACTACTCCTGGGATACGGCTGTTTCGGTGTAGGACGTTTTGGTGCAGGGCGTTTCGGTGTACGGATTGCTCGGTATAAGGACGTTCGCCGGTTAAGGTCAGGCTGGTTCGGTGTAAAAGTTCTAATGTTTACACCGAAACGTCCACTCTTCAAAATGAAAATTATTCGTTAGGGAGAAATAAATTCACGAAGTAGAATATATAAATTAATAAATAAAATAAAAATTAAATGTTTCTGTAATTGGCAAGGGTTACTTATTTATAGTGAGTCCCCTCGCTTCACTCTATGTCAGAACTTCTTATATCCTCAAATGTTATAATTATTAATTGATTGGGAAAACGTTTTACGGTAATGATATATAGTAAAAAAGTGTGTGATGCATAAACATTGTGTACACCACACACACCTTATCACGGCAATAACTGTGCACAAATCGCAAAATGCTGCACAATCTTTGAAAGAAAATTTTCAAACACAGATGGTTTTTCTTCCAATAACCGCTTTTATATCATGCATACCCAATAAGATTAGCAAATCTAGGAAAAGAAAACTGATTATGAATCAGTGATGAGATCTTAATTATATTATTACGGAGATGTAAATTCATGTTATAGTTGTAGAGAAGGACAGTGTCAGAAAAATGGTTTGGGTACAAAACCTCGCGGCCAGAACCTCGCGGCGACAACCTCGCGGACCAAAACCTCGCCTGGCCAAAATCTCGCCTCCCAAAACCTCGCGGCCCAAAATCTCGCCATGCCGAAACCTCGCCTGGCCAAAACCTCGCCGCCCAAAACCTCGCGGGACAAAATCTCGCCGGGCCAAAACCCCGCCTAGCCAAAACCTCGCCGCCCAAAACGTCGCGGGCTAAAATCTCGCGGGGCCAAAACCTCGCCTGGCCAAAACCTCGCCGCCCAAAACCTCGCGGGCCAAAATCTCGCCGGGCCAAAACCTCGCGCCCCAAAATATCGCCATACCCAAAATCTCGCCTGACCAAAATGTAAATGTACCAACAGATGATAAGGATGACGGTATAAAAGACGCTGTTTCAGAAGAAGTATCACGGGTATTTGACCAAGTCCCGCAATACCATATGAACATTCTATTTCTGTATTAGAGGATTTCAATGTGAAGGTAGGGCGACAGGATGTTTTTAAACTGGTTATAGGGAAAGAAAGTTTGCATAAGGAAAGTAATGACAACTAACGAGGTTAGTTTCGTGAACTTTGGTACATCCAAAAACTTAAAATTTTAACAAAAATCTAATAATATTTATGAAAATATGAAACAATATGTGAGTTTTTACGACGTCCCTTGATTATGTCCTATAGGTTAAAGGAGACGTAGATGATCAGGATGAAGGAAATGATCGAATAAAGAAAGTGGGAGGAAACGGGAATAACCCGAGAAAGCCCACGCACACGATGTTTTGTATCTTATTATTATTATTATTATTATTATTATTATTATTATTATTATTATTATTATTATTTGTAATATGGAATTGCATATTAGGAAACACATTGGGTAAATTTTAAAGAAAAGTTTCATTCGCGGCGAGGTTTTGGCACGGCGAGATTTTGGGCGGCGAGGTTTTGGCCCGGCGAGATTTTGGCCCGCGAGGTTTTGGGCTGCGAGGTTTTGGCCACGCGAGGTTTTCGGCGGCGAGGTTTTGGCCACGCGAGGTTTTGGCCCGGCGAGATTTTGTCCCGCGAGGTTTTGGGCGGCGAGGTTTTGGCCATGCGAGGTTTTGGCCCGGCGAGATTTTGTCCCGCGAGGTTTTGGGCGGCGAGGTTTTGGCCACGCGAGGTTTTGGCCCGGCGAGATTTTGTCCCGCGAGGTTTTGGCCGGCGAGATTTTGGGCGGCGATGTTTCGGCCGCGAGATTTTGTCCGTATACCCAGAAAAATGTCTCAAGAAAATTTTTAACGGCCTAAAGAACACAACAAGAGGCTGAATCCTACCAGTTGTTCCTGCAGAAATCGTTTCTATTATGAGTTACTCTTTTGTTCTTAAACGTGTTTATTAATTACAGCAAATGAAGGATGTTTATAATAGAATGTGAAAGAATACAGTTTTAAAAGAATTAAACTACGTCAACATGTTAAAATAATTAAAAGAACCTAATTAATTAGCCAGTTTGTACTCTCATTTGCTTAACTGGAATAACCGAGGCCTAAAGGAAAAGAGTTTTCTGCCCAAATCTTATAAGCAGTGGGATATTTTAATATTATAGAAATTGACCCTCCTTCCCCTTAGAAGTGTAATTTTCAAGATACTGAAACATATAGTATTTTATTACTTTTAGTTAAAAGTTCAAATACCGAGTTTCACGCATCTAGCTTAAACAAATCCTTCCTTAATTTATTTACATATTTTCTGAGTAAGTAATGGGGAATTCGAACATTAAAAAAGTGCTCCCTTTGCTCTTTCCTTTTTATGTGTTCAATTTTCAGTTTTTTTAAACAGGAAAGATTATATGCCAAGTTTCATTTTACTAGCTTCAGAAACTTGCGAGATACACTACCCTTTAAAAAAATCTTGCCCCACCCGTTTTACGATACTTATTTCCAAAAATTCTTTCTTATGTCCTGCTTTCATAAGAAAATTATATTTTATAATTAAAATTTAACGACTCTACTTGTAGTAGTATGCCCAAAAAATCACTCATCTTTACTCTTTTATATAAGAGTACAGAAGATAAATACAGTCAAACAAATGGATTTCCATGAACAGTTTCCGATTTCTTATAACTACCTGATTCGTACATTTCCCACAAGCTGTGATTTTAAATTTACGCTCTGTCAAGGTCCAGGTTTCAAAAAGGAACTAACTGGAAATATAATAATATTATGTATTTGTGTACATGTGTAATATGTATAAATTTATTGTCTTATTGAAGCTTTCGTAATCTGGAAATAAACTTTTGATTTGCTTTTAATATATAAAAATCATGCTCCCCTAGAAAATTTTGCAGGCTACACCCCTAAATGACTATGTAGTAATTTCTGCAAAAATGGCACAGGACCTAAAATTTAGGTCTAATGCCTATATTTTTAGGACTTGTGCCATTTAAGACTTATTAATGTCACCCACTGTATTGCATAATAAATGTTCTTTGCTCAATTTTAAATTTACTGCGTTCTTTATGTATACAGTTGGTATTTAATGTTCACTCGTGAAATGTCTAGTGAGCTTTTGTCCTAATTAAGTAAACTTTGGTGGATTTTTGTCCTACTCTTAATAAAATACGCTCCGCACAGTATATATTGCAATTCTGAATGTTTGCTTGGTTTCAGAAGTCTGGTAAAATATTCTTTTTAAACATTTTTTTTATTATTTATTTATTTATTTATTTATTTATTCTTGTTTTAGGAATTTGTCTTGGGATTCTCGTATCTCCATTCGAAAGAAACGAATTTCTTAACAAATTATGTAATTAATTCTTAGAATGAAATAGGTTGTATTATGTAATTCGTGTATAAGTGCAGAACAGATAGTGATAATAACGATCTTAGTAGTACAAATATAGCTGTTACTGTTGGAATTAGATACGTTCGTAACATTATTGCCAACTAGTTGCTGCATCGTCCCAATTTCGTGTGGTGGTGGCGAATTTCAGAACTAAAGCAAGTGAATGATAAAGGCACAAGTCCTAAATGGCAGAAGTCCTAAAAGGCAGAAGTCCTAAAGTGCAGAAGTCCTAAAATGCAGAAGTCCTAAAATGCAGAAGTCCTAAAGTGCAGAAGTCCTAAAGTGCAGAAGTCCTAAAATGCAGAAGTCCTAAAGTGCAGAAGTCCTAAAATGCAGAAGTCCTAAAGTGCAGAAGTCCTAAAGTGCAGAAGTCCTAAAATTTAGGTCTAGTGCCCATATTTTTAGGACTTCTGCATTTTAGGACTTCTGCACTTTAGGACTTCTGGATGTCACCCCCTCTCATCTTTATTTCATCAGCGCTTCCCACATCTACGGCCTTGTGACGCATCTCTAGTCTAATTCATGGCGGACTCTTGCACAACTCCTGGGCCACCTATATAATGTCGACATGGAGTTTTATAATCTATTTTCGCAGTTCTCTCTTCTGTCCACACGTAGGTGGAGAAGCAGAGACATCACAAGAGACGTCGTCAAGTTTCAGAATGCTCAAGTTCCTTCACGAAGTCTAGTGTCTCAAACAGGTAAAGATCAAGATATCTGCACTGTCAAAATAGCTATGCCAGGAAGGTACAGAATTCTTCTCCTACTGGGAAACATCACATCGCCAATGACTCAGACTCAACCAACATGGATAGCATCACATCACGCCGAGCATCAACAACTAATATTCCCCCAAATCGTCCTTTTATTGCTTCTTGGTGAAAAAATATTACATAAAATATTCTACCGAAAATTTCATTTTTCTCCAGCTTCGGAAATATCTATCTAGCTTTCCACTCCAGGAAGTTGTCAAAACGCGAAATGGATATATCATAAAGTCAACAAATCTAAATTTCCTAGTGACAGTACGCAATGAGACATCATGTAAGATATTTCCTAGCAGCACCATTCTTACATTTTCCAATTGTACTTCTCCACCTCGACCTAGACGACCTCCGATGCTTTCTGTCGTAATTCGTGAACTTAATCCCACGTACCCCAGCGAGGAAATCAAAGAGCAGTTACAGCACGAAGAACATACCATCAATAAAGCCATCCGATTCGTAATAACACTGGGACAACTTACATGGTGAGAATCTTCACTTCATCTCAGGACTATTATCTTTATTCAAGACGCTCTAATATACAAGAGACAACACAGGATAGAACCCTCTCGCTTACCTGCACCATTACTACTTTGTTGTGAATGGTACCAAATAGAAACAGCCATGCTACAGCCGACTGTACAAATGCAACTATCTGTCGATATTGTTCTGGTCAACGTTAGACATGCCTTTGACCAAACATGTTACTTTTTTCTCACTGACTAACCGCTTTTCTCACTGTCAGGATAAGTACACCGCTTATATCTCTAATTGTAAAACAAACAAAAGCCTTATAAAGCATATACAGAATTAATTGCTCCACTACGAACATACTCTGCATCAAACAACACTGAGAAACATATCAGTGATCCAGTCATTTTAGGCAAATTCTTGGAATTTCTTACCCTGGCACTTTAGAATATACATCCTTTCAATTGTCAGTATATTCTACGACAACTTACTCTTCCCAGAGAATTGATTTTCAACATCTCTCTATATGACACTTATTCCAATAACTATGTTTATTTCATACTGTATGATATGAAACAACTGTTTAAATTCCTATAAACATGGATTTAGCATTCTTCTTCTTAAATAGATCTCTACCTAAAAACAAAGTACTCTTTCAGACCATTTTAATCGAAGAAACACATAAAGAGCTTCCCTTCTCAACGAAATTTGTCTCATTAAGTCTCTCTCCTGCCGGATTCCGAACTATGTATTAGTGTGTCATGATAATTCACTACTGGCATTGAGAGCGAGTGGCAAAGTTGCCAGCGGATTTCGAAAAATCATCTCCTACAGGCAGCAACAATGCCCTATCTTACATTTACCAGAGCATGTCATTACGACTCTGTATTTTAAAAATATCACAATCATTTTGGCTACAACATGCATTACGTCAGGCAATCTAATTATTTTTTATTTCTTCTGACGTATCTTAACTACGAACCAGCTCAGATTACTTCTAATGCGCTTACCACACGCTGCACTGTCACAGTTCTTGATTTACTTAGTAGTGATCAGCCCTGATCAAACTATCTATCATCCAAATCTTGCTCTTCAACAGGCCCTACCGCCGCCACCTCTTCTTTCGCTCCGCTACGATAAAGCCGACTGGCCCAGTTACCGTACTTCTCTCTTCTGCTATTGCACCATACCTCGAACCCAGTACTTCTGACGAACTTACCATTCAAGTTGACTATATTATTTCTGCTATCCAACAAGCTTCTACTCTCTACATACCACATACAGAATGCATATCACATCGTCCTAAATTATCCCCGCATTATCTTGCTTTGATTCGTCATTCACGAAAAATTTTAGCTTGAGTACCTTCTTACATACAAACCGGATGCAGTTCATCATCACCATTAGCTATAGAGAACTGTTCGAAATTACCTTATAGTATGTAGGTAAAGGCAGTTGGTTGAAAACTTGCTATTATCTTGCCAACATAAAACATCCAACAGTGTACTGGAAGCATTTTAACACCTTGTGCGGTAAAAATTTTAAGACTCTCTATCCTCTTTTTGTCGCTGACAAACCGTTGCACTTTGATCTGGACAAAGCAAAGGCTTTTGCTGATTACCTTCAAGGCATATTTGCACTTCCTTCACAAGTTCCTATTTCCTGCTCTCATCCTATTGCCGGAGCAAATACGAAGCTATACCACCTTCAGTCGGACGCCAATCATACATTTCCGCCACATGTTCTGAATGTTCCCATTCAGTTGGACGAAATAACGAATATTTTCACCGTAAGAGGAATACTGCTCCAGGGTTCGATGGGATAACTTATTGGCACATCAAAGAAAGTCCTCTTATTATACTGCTAAATATTCTAGTACTTATATTTACACTCATTCTTCGCACTCGTTTCTACCCAACTGATTAGAAAGTTTCAAAATCTCTCATGTTTCCGTAACTTAACAAATCCCCAAATGTCGTCTTTAATTGTTCCTTTATTTATAGAGAAAGTGTTCAATGTGAGGATTTACATAGTTTGAGGACGTGGAATTCAGGATATAAACTCTTAAATAAAAATAATAGAATATATGTTCCGGTGTTTTCGAAAATTTTGTTTTTAAATTGGGAAAAAGGAACAATATCTTTTAATATTGAAATTTCCCCTTATGTATTCACAAGATGACAAATGAGGAGATTCGTTTAAATTAGAGATGTAAAATTCAGTTTATAAACTCCTAAATAAGAATAAGGGTCTTTCAAAAATTCTGCTTTTAAGGGACGAAATAGACCAATTTCTATAATATTAAAATTTCACTGTATTTTTTCACCATGTGCCGAATCTGGGCATTCACTTAAGTGGAAGATGAGAAATTCGGTATATAAACTCTTATGTAAAAGCAAGGATAAACATGTTTCAACGTTTTCGAAAATTCCGCTGGGAAAATTGTAGTTGATTCTATAACTTTCGTTTCTTTTTTCTTTTCTTTTTTTCTTTTTTAAAGAAAGTCTCCAATGTATGGATTCTCGCAAGTTGATGACATGTAATTTGGTATATAAACTAATATAGAAATAAGAGTAATGTATTTCAGCGTTTTCAAACATTCCACTTTTAAGAAAAAACACTGGAGTCAATTCTATAGCATCCAAGTTCCCCTTTCTTCGTTGAGAAAGTGGTCAATGCGAATATTTGCTGATGTAAGAAGTGTGAAATTCGGCTTATAAACTCAACTAAAAATAAGAGAATACGGATTTCAGCAGTTTAGAAGATTCCGCTCCTAAGGTGAAAGGAAGGTACATTTGTATAATATTGAAATTTCCTTTTACTTATTCACGAAGTGTCACATATGAGAATTTGCTTAAGTTTAGGGACGTGAAATTCAACATATATGTAAACTCTTAAATACGAATAATGAGACATATTTCAGCATTTTGTAAAAATTCCGCTTCGTAGAGGGGAGAAAGTGGTCATTACTACATCCAAATCCCCTTTCCTTGTTGAGGAAATGTCCATTGTGAGAATTTGCTTTAGTTGGAGATGTCGGTATACAAACTCTTGAATAAAAGTAATTAAATTCGTATTTCATCGTCTGCGAAAATTTCACTTCTAAAGGGGACAAAGGGACAATTTCTATAAGATTTTCCATTATTTATTCAGAAGTTGCTGAATAAGGATTCATGTAAGGCTTACTTAATATAAGGATTCGCTTAAGTGGGAGTTGTGAAATTCGTTATATAAAATCTTAATTAAAACTAATGAAAATACGTATTTCAATGTTTTTGCAAATTCTGCTCCTAGAAAGGAGAAGGGATCAACAGGTACGATTAAATGGAAGAATGAAAGTGATTTACTGAAAATTCAGGCTACAAGTTTATTATTATTCAGGGTTTGGGGATTGTAATCCATGAAGAATCAGAGTAAATTTACCCCAATAGACATGCAATCGAGGTGAACTATATGATGTAATTCGATTTCTCCAGGCAGAGGAACACAATTCAATGCAGGATGTGCGATGTTCAATGAATAGGTTTGACTAATTTGCGTTTCATTATCTCATGAAGCTTCTTGGTGGCTTAATGGGGGTCAAAGAAAACGGCTCTCGTATATTATTTACATATACCAATACACCAAATGTATAATACAGAATTACAAAAGCTGGCGACCTAATTGCGACATAAGAAGCGTAGTCGTGTCGCACTTACATGTATAAAACAACCTGACATTTGGTCTTTGTAGCAATTTGTATATTGTGTTTTCGAGCATTAGGAACTTTTCAATTCCACCCTATTTTCCCCCCACAATCGTTCAGAAATGAAAGAATTTCTTTGTATAATTTTCCAGAGAACACAAGATGCTACTTAGTAAACTAACCAATGTTTTTCAGATGGCTTTGGTTCTTATTTAGTTCGTCATCTAAGCCAATGAAATCATAATTGTATCGAAGACTTCTGCTAGAATGAGAAATACATTAACAACATGAACTACTTCATTAAGTAGTCTGTTCACTTGTATGTGACACTCGCCATTGTTGTTGAACCTGCATTTTCCCATAAGATATACTTTATTTATTACTCTGTAAGTTGGCCGCTGGTCTATTTTGGAACTTGGCCGCATTGAAGCAATGTTATTCCTATGTTGTTAGTGTTAAATTCATCTCTGTATGCTGTACACCGAAATATTTGGCAGTATGTGTGATCTTCATTTCTTACAAACCGTTAGAAACATGATATCCTGTTGTTTTGGAAATCAATGAACTCAAGGTAGAAAAGAAGAAAGTTATGCATTCAGAGTAAGTTCAACCGCCATTCATTGTCGAATGATTAAATATTATGACGGGAAACTTGCAGAAGGGCTACAGAAAGTTCAAAGTAAGACTTACCAACCTACACGACGAGAGAAGCCAAGAGTGGATATCTATGGCGGGAGACGACCTTGATAAAATAATAAATCATATGGCTCGTGAAAGGGGTAAGATGTGGTTTCTGAACTGTTAAATCTCAGAATTTTAGGGAAATCAGCAGTTGCCTCGAGAAATCAAATTACATCATGAGTTCACACTTGGTGGGCGCTTCGATTGCACTCGATACGGTTTCAAGCTAACGCTAAGTACTCCACAATGATAGAACACTAGAGTCTGTCTTTTGAGATGGGGAATGTGTGATCTCTAATAAACAGATTTGATTAATTTACGTTCTGCCATCTTACCTGATTCTCGTCTAGTGGCTTAAAAAAAGCAACGACACCCCGTATTTGCGAAATTCTATGGACATACAAGTTGGAGTTATGAAGCTATATATATGATTTCCGACCAAAAACGACAACTTTGTTTAGTAGAAAAGATGTTTTGAGAGAGGAGGAGAGGAGAAAGAGTTAGAGAAAGTATATTCTTATGGTAAAATGATACGTAGTTCGTAGTCGTAGTCTTCGGAGTAAGAAGGGTTTCATAACCACCGATTATAATTTATTTAAGTATTATTATTATTATTATTATTATTATTATTATACTCGCTTCTAAGAAATATAATAAACGAAAAGGTGGATTGAAAAAAGTAGGAGGAAAAGGGAGAATCCCGAGGAAACCTACACACACGATGATTATAAATCACAAAGCACACATAGTGAGAGCTCGGATAAAACCAAGGACACCTGTGATATTCAAGTACACAGAAATACCGCTTGAATAAGAACACTTCTGGGACAACATGATGGGGTGTTAAAATGTTTGATTCGCTCAATAAAAGTCGAAATTCTCGTAAAAAGCAGTTGCAATGAGATACCAACTTGGTAGTATCAATAATGTACTAATGAAAAGCTAAAAAAAATCCAGGTGGGTTTTGAAGATTTTTTTTTTTTCAGAGCGTCAAGCCCGAGAAAACCACTAGGCAGATGGAAGGAAATTGGTACGTAGAAAATTCATTGTTTACTATATCACCATACAGAATCTTTTTTTTTTTTTTTTAAATCTTACGAAGAACTGCATTTATTTCTGTTTTCCTACCTTCCTGTATTTTCCTCTGTGTGGTTTTAATGTTTTGTTGTATTCTAATGAAATACACATGTCGTCATATTGCCTTACTTCACACAGTTAGTACATTTAAAATGCTAACTGTTTTAAATTCTCTCTCTAAAATTTACTAACTATGAGCTCAGAGAAATCTTACAAAAATGGTTTCCTTACTTGAAGAGACACTATGATAGTCCGTCGACTTGGTGAAGAAGGCAAGTCTTTGAAATATAGTTGCAAAACTTCTATCAATATAGGGCGTCTATGATATAAGTTGAGTTTTTGATTATAACAACTCCTTCATTTGTTCATAAAACGCGTGTCGGTGGTGTTAGCAGTGGTTTCTTCCAAGTTCTTATGTAACTGAACAGATTTAGAAGTTATTATAATATCAGAATATCTTGGAAATAGTGATGTTAACTCGCAGAAATTTTACATTAGTCTTGAGAGAGAGACAAAAGGAATTATCGTCGAAATTTACTCCATGGGGCATTTCAATCAGTACGAAGAATACTTATGCTCAGAAATATTGACTATATTATTATTTGATCAATTATAATGACAAACTTAAGTCAATCGCACTGCGTGATGAGAACCACACAGATGGGGTATTTGTTTTAGCGTGAAAATTTCAACTTTAGGTTTATAATATAGGAGAAGATAGTACAGGGTAGTGGAGTGCATGAGGTAATAGCATGAACACGATACCAGTGCTATCCATTATTTTAGTTAGGAAGCATTTTCTTCGTTATCGGAGAAGTTCATGTTATGATCATGAATAAGTTTCAAAAATTAAACATAAAATGTTAACTTTTGTGGAAAATCAGGAATTTAAGATAAAAGGGTTAACTTCTAAAACGTTCAAGATATTTTTCATTCAGATGTCAAAACAAATAAATGAATAAAGAGGTTCACCCAGTTAAATTCCGTGGGTTTAATTCTGTCAATTTTACAGGCGCATGGATTCAAAGTTGAGAATGTTTATCACAAATATTATCTTTACTGAAAACTCTCAAAGGCATATATTGTCTTCGTTACGCACTGAAAATGCCAAAAGATTTAAAATAATACTATGTTTGTACATCTTTGTATCTTCAATATTTCAGCAGAAAATTATTAGAGTTGTTTGGAGCAAGATCCGTTGAGAGAATTTTAAGTTTTCGGAGAGAATTGAACAATGAAGGTTTCAAAACTGCACTGTAAAAACAGTTTAAATCTAGATGAAAGCTGTTCGATGAAATTTGTAGTTGATAATTCAGTGTTTCCAATTATGGCATTTATTTTATTAAGCAAATTACAGTTATCGAACAATGGTATTTATATTTTATATAAATTTCCTTAATCAGAATTTAAGTTTAGAAGTTGTGTTTTAATAAACGGTTGACAATTTCTGGATAGAACATATTGAATTATCAAATCATCTCATACAAAATAAGTCCATCTAAAATTTTATAAAGCAGATTTTAAGGGGCCCTTGTGGATAAATGGTTAGTGTCTTTGGTACAGAAGAATCGGGTTTGATTGCTGGTAGAAATTTATATAGCTGGAATCCCACGTTAATCTGTAGAACTACATCTTATGAAACAGTAGGAAAAGATATTGAATTCCATACATCAAAAATATTTACTTCAATTATTATTGAAACAACATCCCGTGACTACAGTACAACCAGTGACATTACTAAGTACTGTACACAAGTAAGAGTGACACAATGGATCATTTATGCAGTTCGTATTTTACTATTTGAGTGATGTAAAACTTTTACGTCACTCAAATAGCGAGCTTTCCAATCAAATTTCTGTGTCTGATACATGTTTATATAAACTTTTTACTCAAAATAATTGACTCAACTCAACGGAATCAAGAAAATTCAAAGTGTTCCTGGTTTCATCTCAGGTCAGGTCATATGAGTTTCTGATGGACAGCTTGTCTCAGAAGTCCCCATTCCCTGCCTTTCTTATTATTTGATCCCTACTCACGTACATTTAGCCAGTGGTGCTATTCAGCTGGTTCGCATCGGTTCCCTGGAACCGGTTGTTAAAATATTTTCAGTTCGCAGACCCGTTTGTTATACCCAAACATAACAGTAATTTTTACCCTGTTATAACCAAGATCAGTAAATTTTAGTTTAAGTATCTTTGTTTTTAGAAGTCCTTACAGCTACAAGGTTAAACATTGATCTCTCAAAACAAGGTATAAGCGTTTATTTTTTAATCTCAAATGCTCAGATATCAAGAAGGAAAACTAGGATCACATGAGCGCAGTGATAACTGTTATTTATATTTGAAACTCATATAAATATGTATCATTGTCAACAATTGCTTATCCATTCCTGAGTTAAGAACTTCTCAATACTTTTTGACAACTATCTATATTCCAAGATATCCGCAGTGCTACCTAATTTCGTCACACCACCTTGTATTCAGATGGTGTGTAGGTCTCTACTTGTCACTTGTGGTATACAGTAAAAAATTTGCTTTTATCTACCCTCTATGTTTTTTCCCTGGTCAAGATGCCGAATATCGGATACCGAGAAATATTCCGTATAAGATGCTGCAGTCTAGCGGCCGTTATCCTAAATGCACACCAAACGGTGGGCCATTAGACGCCTGAGTTACGATATCTCTTGTAACATGTTTATTTGTGTGGTGAAGTGTTTTGTGACTTTCACCGTGTGAAATATTTCTAATACTGCAGTTGACTGCATTACATCGACCATAAAGGTAACCTAATCATATTCATGCTATAATTATAATATAGGCTAAGAACAGTAGTTTTAAATTACGTGACGTTTTGGTAGTTCGTTTCTGTTTACGTGACGTATATAGTTGAAAGTTGCCACAGACCTACATTGCCAAATATCGGATAGTGCAGAGGTTCCAAGTATTGGATAAGCTCTATTAGTTATTAGGAAAATGGATTGCTGATGTCATTCTTCGATTATTATAGATGACAGAAATCGTTCAAAGGAAGAAGTGGGATCCTGATTCTGTGCTCCAGGCTTTTGCTGTCGCTAAGGGAAAGAAAATAGGTTCCTTCCCCAAAATCTTCAATGTCCCTCGATCTTCAACCTCACAAGTTTCTGCATCACCTAGAATAACTCTCTCTTCTTTCGACATTCAACCAACAACAACCTTACCTGTACGGTCCTCTAAACGTTTTAGGGATCGTTCTGTTGGAAGTGCTGCAGTCATAACTGCTTCCGCGTACAAGAAAGATCTGGAAAAAGCTAGAGGCTAGCAAAAGGATACGAAAAACAGTGTGAGTAACACCCAAGGAGAACCCCTACCTTCTTGCAGCAAGACACCAAAACCGTGGAAATCATTCGTTTGTGATTTTTGCTAGTAGTTTTAACTTCTTGGTAGATCCCACTACAGATGAGTAGAACAACGTTTAGTTACCAATACATCTTCAATATTATAAAGTAGCCACTTTTGTTGAACAATGTTTAAGTACCAAAATATCTGCATATTTAGATAGATGTCTGTTTGATGGAACAATGTTTAGTTACAAGTAAATTTACATGTTGAAAATGTTTACGATTTTGTAGAACAATGTTTAGTTAAGATAACTTTACATATGTACATATTTAGAAAGTAGTCTATTTTGTATAACAACGTTTAGTTAACTCTACATGTTTTGCAACTACGTTGTTTACACCATGTAATATTATTAAAATAATGCAGAGTCTTCTCCAGTTGTGGTTTTCCTTAAATCCTTCTAATTTAATTTCCGTCCGATATTAAGACCCCTTACTGTCCAATATTAGGCAACCTTTTGCCGAACTGAGAAAAATGCCACTTTGTACCAAAGTGTATGTGTCTTTCTTTTAATATTTCCTTATTGCTTCGAAACTTTCAAATTATAAGCTAGAAAGATAATAGAACATTTAGAAGAGGCTATATCAATGAAATATCTGTTGATAAAGTTTTTATTCTTTTTTTTTCAAATAATATATATATATATATATATATATATATATATATATATATATATATATATATATATATATATATATATATATATATATATATATATATGTGTATGTATAGAGAGAGAGAGAGAGAGAGAACCGGTTGTTAAAAAATTAGAATAGCACCATTCCATTTAGCTTATCATCTCTCCTCTAGTCTATTTTGCATAAGATTGGTACTTTAAAGTTTCAATAAACTTTTTTGCTTTATTTTGCAAGCAATTCAGATAGGAACATTCCATACATGAACACAATCTGCACGATAATTTTTAAAAATAAGTTGTTCACTTACACTTTTATACGCTGAATCTGTACTTTAACGTACTATTAAACACATTAAAGTGTTTCGGTAATCTCTAGTACCTTCTTCACTAGATCTGACTAATTCATGTGCCCAACTCTTTTCATTTCTCAGAATGTCGTACGCACAGCTAAAAAATAATGAAGCCAAAAAGCTTGATAATGTGAATTTCTTACAGTTGAACAACTTTTCTTTTGAATAATTCGTATATTCTTATCTTCTCTTCTTTCTTCGTATATTCTTTTATTTATTTATTTATTTATTTATTTATTTATTTAACAATCACCAGATACAGCTCAGAGGCCATTTTACACTGGATATCCAACAATAACAATAACAATAGAAAGGATTTGGGAAGGTATCGGCCAGGGCCTGTTTAGTAGGTACCATCCCGGCATTTGCCTGGTAGGACTGAGGAAAACCCTGGAAAACCTCAGTCAGGACGGTCGGCAGCAGGATTCGAACCCACGACCTCCCGAATGCGAAGCCAACGCTCTACCACTTGAGCTACTTCGCTCGGTAAATATATATACAGAGCCGGATTTAGGGGGTGCACCCCTCTTTCGTTGTAAATATATACTATCTAAAATGAGAAGCTACCACTGAAAATAGCAACACTTTTCGAAACTTTCTGCCGTGATGTTTCCGTTTGGGACTTAAAAGAAAGAGGGGTTTTGTAAAAGTAATAGTTTAAGTTGATTTTCTGAAGGTTGAAGGAAAAGGATTCACTAAGCAAAGCAATATAACATTTTTCAAGTAGGGAAGAAAACAGAAACCAGGAAGAGAGAACAATTTTTCCTGCATATCACTTGCGACTCTCTTTAAAATACCCCCTTCCGTTCTATGTATCAGGTGTAAAGAATATTGTCACATGTCACTTTGAAGAGTTTCAATACGACTGGTTATTTTGGTAGTTATGGTGCATCCCCCTCAGAAAATCCTGGATCCCACCCAGTATACATATATATATATATATGTAGATAGATAGATATAGATATAGATATAGATATAGATATAGATATAGATATAGATATAGATATAGGTGTAGGTATAGATATACATAAACAAAAACTTGAATACAAATATGCGTTAGTTTATATCCTTATACAAGAATACCAAGTACAATCTTCAAGCAGTTATTTTATAAGATTTAAGCAGTGTTAGTTCACACATAGTCTAACTAGAAGGGTATTAAAACAAATCAAATGTTAATATTTTTTTGTCTAAAATAATATTCCCTGGTGAAATGTTATTTTAACTTTTGAAAAGGAATTCGGTTCCCAGCGGAAGCTCATGTGGTTCGGATTCCACGTTAAACTGTAGGTCCACATCTTACATAGCCTCGCTACTGAAAGGGACGCTAAAGTCAAAGTCAAATCAAACTTTTAAAAAGGAAAATAAGTAATAGATACTTAGAGTATAATAAATAAACTCTTAATTTGTAGTCAGCAAGGTAATTTGAGTAAGTTAATTTACTATGATAAAAACGCGGAACTTTTCATCTGGTTATCTACGTTTGCAATTATCTGATTGAGAGTTGGTGCAGAAACATATTTTTCTACATACTCTATTCCACATATGAATTACTTCAGAAACTTAATTATAGCAGTGGTGTACCCTGGAAATCTTAACATGTTTACCGCAGTTTATATAGGATAATATGTTTACAATGCAACATCATTTCTCGATAAGCTACATATTATTATTTGATATTTTAAAATTTTATAATGCACGAATAAATACTGTTTTCGGAATAATCATGTATCTACTTTAAGTTGTAAATAAAGCGTTTTATCTAAAGCTATCAAGACCGAACTTAAAAGGCCTTGATGTCTTTTACTTATTTAAAATAAAAGGAAAGAAACTGACTTGGAACTGACTTAGAATACAGTTTTATATAGTGTGAATTTAAGGGTTTCTCTCGCAACATCCTCCCTAGATAGGCTTTGGATATTCTAAACACTTTCTTCTCCCATCTTCTGAATGACAGGCACAGAAAAGCTTGAATTCGACATTGAAACTTGCACATACTAAAAAAAAGGAATTCTAACACTACAATGAATAATCAACATAAGCTTGCAAATTTTACAAGGCTCATAAAGTCACAAATTCTACTGTAGTTTTTTTTTTAATTTTATCTTTTTATTTATTTATTTATTTATTAGTCTTTTCTTATTCTTAGCCTAGTGGCGAAAGTAAATACTGTTGTTTTATCTGGTCCCGGATTGAATGCACTACAATGGTCAGTCCCATTTTAAACTTAGGCTTTGTCTTATCTATTTCGTTGCTGATGTAGGACACAAACAAACAAACAAAACAAAACAAAACAAAAAAAAAAAAAAAAAAAACATTTGTTTCGTTTCGTCCCACTGCATCTCATCTTTCTATTTTGGAGGGTAATATTTTAAAAAAGATCAAAGTAATGGCTAAACAGCGTATGGAAAACGTACTGCAATTTAAGTATTATATTCTTTTCTATATTTAAAAACAAGTACTGAAGGAATTAATTCTTTGTTGACGGAAGCTGTAGATTTTACGTTGTCTACTTAAAGTGTCAAGGATGTCATTCAGTACCAGTCTTTACAAAAATTAGGGAGCATAGTGCAACGCATAAAAACATGCAAAAATCAATTATAATTGCAGTGGCTATTATCAGAAACTAAAGCGCGGATTTTGTGTTACGTACGTTGACGCAAACTGTTACGGAATGGAACTTCAAATGTTTTTCAGACAACCACCAAAATAGCTTCCCCATCTGTAGGGAAGGAATATTCTGATTGTGTATGATAAGCGGATAACTTGGAAGTTCTCACAGACATTTAGTGGTCAACTTGACTGCTATTTGGAACGTGTTGGTTCTCCTCAACCCTCTTAAGCTTTCACTCGTTGATACGAATAGGATGGTTGCTTGCCGTGATATAGCGATATTTTAAATATTTTCTTATCCCTTAGAAGGTACTGGTGCTTTCTGTCTTTCACTGAAGCTTAGAGAACATCGTGAAAGGAAGAGGGATGTTTTAAGCTCTATTTTGAGGAATTTCCATAATAAATTGTGCTTTAATTATTTGTTTGCTGGCACTGCAAGCGATAACAGAAAAATCGCCATTGATTTACAGTTAAGGCCTACATATTTCTATCTACCCTAATACGTTTGCGGTATTTATATAGATTGTTAATAAATTGCATTGAATAAACAAGTCATAATTATTGTAAAAGAAAATGAACCTGATTCAATTATAAAAGTGCCTAAAATGATCACTAATTCGGCGTTTAGAAGTCGAAGACTGACAATTTGCGAAAATTTTTATTTAGAGCAACAATAAATAATAAAAACGTAAGCAAAAATCAAATTTGTGACTGATTTATGTCTTTTGGAAATGCCTCAAAGAAATAATAATAATAAAACAAATTGCAAACCATTAGGAGGAAGGAAGTACAGAAATTCACACTGCACTTAGAAACATTGGCATCAAAATATACCTTCGGTGGCTGTAAAATATATCTTCAGGATTAATGTTTACAGACTGCATTTATGCATTTTTAATCAAGTTTTCCAATTGAATGATGATAAGATAATAATAATAGAAAAAAATGCGCCAAAGATATGAAGAGAATGTAACTTATTATCAACAATTACCATTATTTCATAGAAGATGGTTTCAGGCTCCGAAATATTAATCATCGACTGTAATCGTTATCTTGTAAACTGGGATTACCATTTGTTGAATAGTAAGCCTATTACAGCTCTTTGTAATCGGAAGAATTTCTTTTCTCTGCTGTCATGACACTTTAAGATACACGATTATACTTATCTATGGAAGCTAAGGATGCATATTTCATATTTAGAAGAGGAAAAACTTCTTTCATCTAGAATCCAAGAAATGAATGTCAGAACGACAAACTGTTTCAAAGCTCCTCTGGCTCTTTTATCGATGTATCTTCTTCTGCTGTGCTACCCACTAAAACATGATAGCTTTTTGTTCTTCTGTAAAAGGTCATGCTGAAATAGAAGACTTCAGTAAAGAGAAAAATAAGTAAGTTCAATCTACATTATCTAAATATGTTAGTTGAAGATGAAAAAGGTGCTACGTGTAAATGATATAGTGTTCTTTAATCAACTTATTTAGATAGTATGTATTGAACTTACTTATTTTGGTTTTTGCTAAGATTTTTTTTTTAGATAAGGGTTTATTGAAACAGAAGGTGATAGAGTTATGAACTGGAACTCTGGACTTAAAATTGATGAAAAATGGAATAAGTTATTACGAAGTCTTAAAGGTTAATTAAGTTAACTGTACAAGTTTATTTCTATAAATTTAGTATTATTTATTTATTTATTTATTTATTTATTTATTTATTTATGTGAATTTATTTATAATTTATATTATATTATTAGTATTCATATTTAAGAAGTTAATTGTAAAGCATATTATTTTGTTAATTGTATTACGCCTGGGGGAAAGAGGATTAACGACTTTTGTTTGTTTTTGTATTTTTGCTATGTGGTATAAGGAGATTGGCTGTTATAGATTTGTGTAATAAATCAGGATGCGTGGAATTTTTCACTGTCTTTTATAAATTAATTCTGTCACTACCTGTGTATTTATAGTGTCTAATAAAGCCAAAGTAGGTAGTTGGCGAAACTGTTATATGTTAATAATTTTTACATGTTAATAATGTATTGTCTTGCTCAGCGAGTAGTTTCAATCAAATTTAAGATTTTCTATTTAAGCATAAACCGAGTTCGATTCCCGGCGGGAGCTCATGTGGTTCGGATTCCACTTTAATCAGTAGGTCTACGTCTCATATAGCCTCACTGCTGAACGGGACGTTAAACTCAAAATCAACTCAACTCAACTCTATTTAAGCATACGTTTTCACGGAAAGACAGAAACTATTACGATTTTTTAATTGGTAGCGTAGAGAAGGACAATACATTGAAAAAGAGATAGAGAAGTCCTAAACAATTTGTTGTTTTGATATTGATTTCCAGGGTGCTAAAAGAAAAGCTTTTCCCCTTGTAAATACATGGTTACTCATATCAGAAATGAATTGTCAACTTGTTTAATTGTTATTAAGGACTGACAAGTAGAGCTAGTATCTTTATGACTCTTTATGTGGTCCCTAGTTGCTGAGAACTCCATAAAGCATTAGTAAGTAGGAACAACTACCAGCAGCCAATAATACCTGTGGTAACACAACCATACTGTCAATAGTCGCTTTCCCTGCTAAAAACGCAAGTTTAATATAAATGGTTTGAGTTGATAAAATAAGTAAGATCAGTTTTCCGTCCTACGACTCAGCAAACTCAATATAGACGATAGAAAAGTAAAGAGTTGGAAAGATGACGGAGTCCCGTTAAGTAAGGCATTCAACTGTAACCTGTGTGCATTAAACTATATATTGAAACTTCAGAGGAAGACAGTAGTGAGTTATAAAACGGCAAATGTGCTATACTGATTTATGTAATTTTTTTTTTTTTTTATATATAGAAAATATTGAAAATAGGAAGTGACTCGCCACGTACTTTGTATAATAGACGAAGTATGGCAATTATGATGAATCATACAGGTATTCGCAATCGAGTGTACTGTGACATGTTGAAACACTGGTTTCAGTTCAATTGACTCAGTTTTCACGGAATAGCAAAGAAAACAATACATGTGTGCGTTAGTCTTTTTGCAGTAAATAGAGGACAGAATTCTGGAGAACCACTAAGTGAATGTGAGTTCCTAATCCAGAGTTCCTTACCGAAACTTGGATCAATTTGTTCTCCGATTTAACAACATGCGATGTTTGGCTGTTTCCAAAATTAAACACTGTCTTAAAAGTACATAAATTTGATGACATTCTGGGTATTTAGTTCTCCACGATTAACATACTGCGCAGCTTTCCAGAAAACAAGTTCCAGGGTTAAGTGCTAATTAATACGACTAGATGCGTATGCAAACTGAAAATAAAAAAGTTCTCATACTTTAAAACACCTAAAAGACAAAATCTATGAAGCAGTCCTCACGTCTTCCTTGACGTACATAAAGAAAATTTCATATTACATAAAAGATATGATGTATGAAACTCTATGCTTGTCGTTCCTGTAGATTAGAAATGATGAAATGAGTTTAAAATTTGATGATAAGATTTTTATTATTCTTCTGACTTTATGCATTATGGAAAATCACGTAAGCTCAAGACATCTATTAAATGTTTTCTATTTATAATATTACACGTAAGTACTGTACATATCAAGGATTTTTCATTACAATAGAACCGGAAGAGTAGAAAACTTTACTATCAAATTTTAAACCCATCCTCTCATTTTTAATCTAAGGACCAAGAAAAAAAAAATCATACATCGTGTCTTTTGTGCAGGGAGAATTTTCTTCAAATTCTCCGGGAAAGAGGTTAAGATTGAATCGAAACTGTATACAGATTTTTATGTCTTGCGGATATTTCAAGGTACGAAAATTATTTATGTATATTTAGTATTCCAGAATTGTTTCAGCAGTGGTAGATTCATCTTGCTACCACATCAATCCACAAAGAGACTTCTTTAAAGGTGAAGAAGCTGTTATCGTGTAGGTAAGCACAAACATGTCCTCTTATTGACGGTTCTGAGCCAGTTAGATTACCACCTTTCTCTTTCATTGTCTCTCTCTAGAAAAAGTCTGTATTCGAATCTTTCGTGCAAAGCAAACTAAAGAATTTTACAATTTAGTTCCTGCGCGGATGGCAGATAAAATTACAGATGTTTCGTGAAAAGTTAAATATTTTCGTGATCATTCTTAATACTATTGATTATTGACATCTTCTAGTAAAATTGATTATTCTCTTGTGGCAAGTAATCTCCAGAACAAAAATATTACGTTGGGTTTTCTTTCTTTACTTTCAATACTCTATAATAGATATATATGAAGTGCTAATATGATTTTGTGCGAGTTTTCTGAGGTGGTTTCTTCTTTGTTAAGGACCTTCTATCTCCATTTCACATTTTGAATCTGAATAAAGACGCTCATGTGGTATGAGTAATGATATAAAATAAATTAAAAAGAATGCTCCGAAATTAATTGACAGATATGGTATTAACAACTATACAATTTTCCTTGCTAGGAATCTATGTATGACACTTTAAGTATGTATGTTTTCCAAATTTCATGTGTGTTTGCATGAAGTTGATTCTATTTTATTTACTGTAGTTGGTTTACAATAGGAAGAGATTGTATTTTAATGTTCAGCTTAAATTTCATTTAAATAATATCAAATTAAGAAAACTACAAAGCAGGTATTTAGAATTGTTGTGCTACCAACTATTTTAGACATAGAACCAAGAAGTTGCATGTATTTGTTATTTTGTTTTCTGCGTATGCGGATAGATATGTTGTTGAGAATGCAGATGTGATATTTTATTTCTAATCCAGATTTCTAATCCAGACTTAATGAAGCATAGAACATGTCGCAAATTTGACAAAAACATCCAATACTAACATATGCACCCGCGAGTCATAGCGACGATTCATTTCGTTTTCGTCACTCACATTGGATTCACGCAAATGTCTGACAGCTTTGTATTATCTTAAACAATAAGCCCTCATCTTCATCAAATGTAGGTTTCTCAACTGATGTTAGTGTCGAATCCATAATTTTATAAACTGCTAAACTGATTGGTGCGACAGTCTTGATGACATTTAAGCCCAAGTTGAAACAAAAACGCGAATGTCAGCTGGCCCCGGCTAACTTTCCGATCTACGCTGGGACTCGAGTCTCTAATAACTACTTAGCGATCTCTCCAATAACTAGAACGCGGAGGAAAGATGGTAAAAATTTTCTGTTGGCAACATATACCGATCACTGTTGTTACGATATAACTATTCACTCATGCCAGGGCAAGACGTTGCCGAAAGTTGTCATTGATCTCGAAGAGAAAGATTTGCCTCTCGGAATATCATACGTTGCTTTGTCTGTAATCCGAAGACTTTCGCACATCTTATTCCAACTTATGTTTATTTAGCAAAGATCCTCATTCAAATACTTAAAAAAACTTTAAACGTCACGAAATGTTCTACGATACATTCACAAATACTATTGGTGACTTGAGCGGACTCGTCTTCAGACTCGAGATATCAGAAAGTGAATCTTCTAATTCTGAGAATAATAACAGTAAACCTACCAGTTTCAAGTCTACTGACAGAGGAGAGAATATGTGTAATTTGGACTTTCCTGTTAATTTCCATCTCGAAAACTACCCGCACAACTACAATTACATTATATCAACTTTATTGTGAGTTTAAGTTCATGAAAGGAGAAATGAAGACAGTGTTGCTTGACTAGATTCTACAACAACAGTCCATTCAATTCGGAAATTCTCCTGAGTACATTGACGTCGTGACTTCTTTTCAATTGCACAATTGATGATTGTTGAGACACTCACTGACAACTTAGTTGCTGAGTCTTATCTTAACATGTTACAAGCGACAGTCTCAGTCAATCTTCATGCTTTACATTTAATTGCATCCACTTCCTAGAGTTGCTTGGTTAATAAAGACTGGGATTATCAAAACCTTGGCAGAATACTGAATTGCAGTGGTGTACACAGAAATTCATCAAGGGGACTCAAGCTCCCAAGTTCATATAATTTCAGGGGTTTGTATCAGGGTTGGAAAAAATACAGTTCTTTTTTTTTTTTTAAAAAAAAAAAGAACAAACATGCGTTTAAAGCATGAAGAAGGTGTTCAAAAATACATGTTTTAAATATTTTGAACAGTTTAAAACATGATTTTAAACATATTTCAAAATCGTGTAATCACGTATTTATTAACGCTTTTTTGCTCTTGCAACAGATCTTTTCATTTATTTTATTCTCGTTAAGACTACACTGTATTGGGTACAGAATATTTCAGTATAGATTAGTAATTCTCAACTTATTCATATCACGATCCCCTTTTATTACACCCTCTTGACAGTGACTCTCGTAAGTACTTTCTTGGTTGTAATAAGCTTTTAAGGTAGATTTCACACAATCTATCAATATACATGGCAAAACAATAAGTCATCACTATCCTTGTGTATTGAGAACGGGTTGAGAGAGAATGATGATACTTGGAAGTGGTCTGACACATCAGATGGTGCTATCAAACATCATGGCGAACATCTTTGCTTAGTATTCGAAATATCAAATGCAAATGGTGTGATGTTACATGTGTTAAGGCTAGAATTTTACCAGAAATGTGGTTGTGCGGTTATTTTAGCTCTAAAGCAAGTCATTTCGAGTTACCGCTTCGGAAAGTTTTGTAGTTATACCTTTAGTGGCTAAGTAGCGTTTCGTGGAGGCGGGTGAAATTTTTGTTGCAAAATTTGCTTACTATTTCAGAACACTAATGCTAATAAAATTATTTTGAAATAATGCGTTTTCGAAAAGTAATGTTTGAAGCATACTTCATGCTGTGATAACTTTGGAATATTTTCTGCAAGCCTATGTAATTGGTTATTTTTTGAGTCAATAATTTATTGAAGAAATGTAATATTTGAAATGTTCAGAGCACAATGGATCCAAATCCATTTTCAATAAAGTTCAGTTTCGCTCAGCAAATGAATTCTATTTCAAAATGTAATACATCGCAGTCAAGAGTCTAAAACAAATGTAACTAAAATCATGCGAAAGGGCGTGGGATAATTTCATATGACAGCCGCTAGACAGGGGCGTCAGTGGAACAGAAGGGCAACCGCGCATATACAAATAAACATATGTTTAAAACAAGTCTTAAAAATACAAGTGTTTAAAACAAAATGTTCAAAACGTATACAAAATTTGTTTTAAACAAAATCAATTGTATAAAACAAGTTTTAATCATTTGTTTTAAACATTTTGTTTTAACAAAACAACTGTGGTTTGTATACATATATTAATATGACAAATGTATATTTTTGAATAATATCCTGCTGAAGAAGGTGGTTAAAACTCAAAACTGTTCTCCTTGTGTACACTACTTCTTAACTGTAAATTCATATTCCATCCACACTGTGAGAGTTGGATACAAAATCATTGATACTTACTCACCTGTAACAAAAGAATTAATACAATAAGCTGTATTCATTAAGGAAAAATCAAAATCATTCTACAAAGAAAGAAATTGTGATTGATTTCCGTGTTTTCCTCAGGAATAGTTATCGAAAGAGAATAGAGCAAAGATATACATGTGTTTAAGCACATTTTTTATATCCGTAACACATCATTGCAAAGATATTCTGACTGTGCTGTTTTCGGTGATGTTCTGTAAACTATTCTCTGAAAATTTACTGTTTACAAAAGTGCGGTCGTGGTTGAATATATACCTGAACTTTGTATTTTATTAGCTTACGAAATAATATATGTAAATCATTTACCAGTATCTCAGCTTAAGGGACGGATTGGCATTGAAAATTTTTCTTACATCACATAGATGTTCTTCAATGAAAATGAAAAATAACATTTCATTTAATTTCTTGAGAATCTAATATACGTTTTAAATTTTGATTTTGTTTCCTAATTGATCCTAGCAACGGGAACAGAATGTATACAATTTGTAATGATTTTGTATTTTTAAGTTCTTTTATTGTTGATGCTGTTTATCTCTTTTTCTTCTCTTTTTACTTTAAGATTAAAGATTGAAGCCTTTTCTTGTTTTCTGAGATGTAAAGATTCTTATAGCTTGCGTCTTGTGTATCAGTTATATATTCTACTTTATGTTTTTTTTTTTTTTTTTTTTTTAATATGAGACATTATAAACACTACAGTTTTATCGTTTTAATTTTTTAAATACTTTATAATCTATTTCAATAATATTTTGCGATGAAATGAATTTTATATCTGAACATGATCTGTACATTCTACTTGCATGCGCAGTATGCTAGTACTATTGTATATCATCTATTGTATTATTGTACTATTGTGTACGTCTGTCCTGTAAGTAATGTCAGTGAATTTATTGAGACACAACTGTACGTCGGAGCGCGGTCTAACCAGTTGAAACTGGTAGAGGAGGAACCCAGCTAAGTAACGCTCCGTCGTTCAGTGTGCTCCGAGCATCCAGAGAGTGAGGACGGGCCTGTCCGTGAGGGTTGTCTTTTGATCTTGTGCAAGTGAAAATGCAGCGCCCGTTAGAACAAAGTTGTGCGTGTAACTTGGCAACACCGCTACGGAAACTGTTACTATGATCAAGACTGTTTACAAAGAACATGCCCTGTCAGATCGGCAAGTGTTTCTGTGGTACAAGGCGTTTTTGGAAGGCCGGGAAGAAGTCGACGACGAGGATCGCGCGGACGGCCATCCACGACCACCACGGTTGATAATGTAGCGCGAGTGAGGGAACTGTTGAACTCAGACCGACGACTAAGTGTTCGTTTAATGGCCGACATGTTAAACATTCCGCAAACTCAAGTGCATGAAATCGTTACAAACTATATTGGCATGCGAAAGGTGTGCACAAGAATGGTTCCAAAAGTGCTCACTGACCACCAAAAGTACCAGGCCCGTTCTCTCACTCCTGCTACGGAGTGCTGCTTAGCTGGGTTCCCCCACTACCAGTTTTAACCTGTTAGACCGCGCTCCGACGTACAGTCGCGTCACAATAAATTCACTGACATTACTTTTAGGACACCTTATACATATATATAATATAAGTCGGAAATTCTTATTAAAATATTTTTTTCTTTCCTAACATTTGACAAGCTCATCTCTCTTAGTTCTTTAAATTTACACCTTAACCAAGCTAACAAAGCATTCTGAACTGATCCCATAAAATAACCAAAGTATCTAGTTTCACTATTCCAGACAACTGTACTATACAGTACAATAACTGTAAGAATGTGATCTAATATTACACATATAATTTTCCAAGTAGTAATATTTTTGAAATTTCAACAGAACCATTTCAACATAGCTAAATTCTTTCCGGCTTTTGATAGTACTGCTTGAAAATGTTTTCGGAAAAGCAATTTGTGATTCTATATTACTTCTAAATCTTTAACATGCTTAATAAATTGAATATTTTGATAATCAATATTATATTCGTATATTAAAGGAGCTATTTTCTTGAAATTATTATCATTTGAGTCTTATTCAATTTCAAAAGAAAAAATTCTTTAAGACCATTTGACTATTATATCTATATTCTTTTGCAAAATAACTGGATCCTGAATAAATTAAATTATAATTAAAAATCTTTTTATCGTCTGTATATAATAGTAACTTGCATGTTAAATTCTCAGAGATATCATTAATATATAATAGAATCAATGCAGAACCGAGATTAGAGCCTTGAGGCACTCCAGAGATAATACTAAGAGTAGAGAGAAGACATACCTTTATACCCTACCATATATTTCCTATTATTTGAATATAAGTTAACTAACTAATAATATTGTTAGGCAGATTATAACTCTTAAATTAATTTGACTCTGACAGTGCAATTTGTCAAATGCTTTGGCGAAGTCTAAATAAAAAGCATTTATTTGACAGCCTGTATGAATCGCTGAAAATAAACTGTGCATTTGACTTGCCAAATTAGTTGTTACAGAGTTGGAACTCACGAACCTATGCTGATTTATATCAATTTCATGCTTTACCTTATTGTAAACACATTTATAAATTATTTTCTTGAAAATTTTTGAAATAACATTCATTATAGACATAAGTCGAGAATCTTTGGTATAGTTACCCTTAGTTGTAAGTATGTGTGTTATTCCTACCATCTACCGTGCATACGGATAGGCATTAGTATTAAAACCCTTTTTAAACAGAGGATGCATTTGAAATTCTCTCTACTATTCTTTTAACAATAAAGACTTGTACACCACCAGTTCCAAATGCAGATTTAGTCTTAAGAGATTTTCTAATACATGTCTAGTTGTATATTATTTACTTTCACCAAATGTAGTATTAAATAATGATTGATCATCAACTACGTCAACCGGAAGAACCTGCAAAAATATTTAAAAGTACTCAGAAAACTGTTCAGCCAGTACTCCACTCTCAATCAACAATAAAACACAAGTCGATTGTTGCTTTTCATACCTTTTACGTAACTCCAAAATTTATCAGGAGCACAAGTTAAATTATTCTCTATTCTTCTATTATAATTGTGCCTATCCTTATTTAATAGGATTTTAACCTTTAAACTACGGAGGCAAATTCTTTAACCTTTAAACTACGGAGGTAATTTACCTTTAACCTTTAAACTACATTTAAAGCGTTTTCATAAGGGTTTACAAAGAAGTCAATTTCTTTACTCCTATTTATCGAAGACACATGAAACAAAACGTGTTAGAAAAGTTATTGTAGTCCATTTTGAAATCGAAATATCCGTAATTAAGACAAGAAACTGGGTATTTTGAAATCAAAATATCCCGTAGTTTATAGGTTAAACGACCTTCTAGAGTTCAAGGTGACTATAAAACCATTAATACTTATGGAAATTTTATGTTTTTTGTAAGCTTGATTTTTAGTTTTTAACAAGGATATAAATTGTTTTGGAATACCATAAAGAATATATGATTTCCTGGACTTAGATTTGGGAATATTATTCTCCATCACCAGTACAATGACTTCTCTCAAATTTACAAGCAACTTCATTTATTCATTACTCAATAATATGTTACGCTAGTCAATATTTGCAATTTGGAAATACAGTAGAATCCCGAAAGCTCACCGAAGGGTGGCAGAGTTTGTAAAAATGCCGGGTTACGGGAATAGGGTTGAAAAGAATAAGTACGAACGTTTCCTCAGAAAATACAGTACTGTACTTGTATGTATTGGTTCTTGAGAATACAGCAGAGAATAAACTGCCCAAATACCCTTAAGAATTCGACTAACCCTGACAAAGGTTTCAGGTAGGCTGAACAGCTGAGCACGTGGTGGAGGAGTGGGATTATGACGCGAGAGATAGGAATGCGGGAAGAGAGAACACACGCACCTGGGCAATGACCTTGAACGGGTCTGCGAGTGGGGTTTCTTCTCCCTGCCAGGATATGACCGAGTTATCCAGGTTGCCGGATGATCGAATGCCGAGTTTTAGGGACTTTACTCTACAAAGAAATATAGTAACTTTTAGTCAATAATAATAATTCTGTGTCCACCAGTTCAATAGAAATAAGGAATAATGGTGAGAACCTCCTTTAGATCGAAACTTTGCAAAACCCCATCCTTCTCCCGGTTTAGAGCTTAAGGGAAATATTTGTACAAACAGTTCGTAAGTCGAACACTTTCTGAAATCTAATGATGAATTAGACAATTTTTTATCTCTCTTATATCACCTTAAGTGTAGAATCTTGCAAAACATACTCTTATCCACAGCTCTGAGATTAAAAAAAAAAAATCATCTATATAAATTTTCAAGTTTCTAACCTCTCTAGTACTTTGAAGATTTGGCGATAAGCGAGTCGATGGGTTTAGTCTTTTAATATACGAGAAGCTGCTGAAAAGTTCGTAGCCATACTCAGAAGGAGTATACGTATAATGACGAAATTTTCAGTTATTATACATACTTCTCCGAAGTCCAACACACTTCCTTGTAACGTGTTCCAATTTTTACAGGTCAGTTAAAAACAAACCCTCTGAAATCTGTTTGTCGTACCCTGTTCCGTAGAACTAAACACCTCGTTATCAGATCCAAAATGGCGTCCTTTTAAGTGTTGTTTAAGTTTGAGGAATAAGTAATAATCTGATGGAGCTAGATCTGGGAAATAAGGAGGATAATCTACACTTGAAACCCTGGATCATGCAATGTCGGTTGTGTTTGCATTGCACGAAGAACAGACATTGTCCTGAAGCAACAGAATTCCTTTTTTTTTTTTTCAATTTTCTGCGTCATTGCACTTGCAATTTGTCTTTCAGCTTTGTGAGTAATGCAAAGTAATACTCTGTATGAAGTGCCTAGCCCTTGGCCAGGTAGTTTATGACTACGACTTTATCCTTATCCCAGAAGAATGTTATAGGTGCAAACACTTTCCCAGCTGATTTCTGCCGCTTGAACTTCTTGGAGAAGAGGAATCTGAATGAGGCCAGTTCATTGACTGTTGTTTCGTTTCAGGATCATAGTGGTACAAACATGCTTCGTCCATTATAACTATTCGTGGCAGATATTGGTAGGTATTCCTGTCAAAATGGGAATTGTTTTCCCTTGATGCCCTCACTCTTTCAAGGTTTTGACCTGCTGATAGATTTTTGGGAATACATTTTGTCGAGAGCTTGCGCATGCCCAAGTTGTTATGAATTTGCTATCGATACATTTCTCAGATACACCCACAATCTCTGACACACATTTTGCTGAGATTCCGCGATTTTCAAGAATAATGTTATGAATTTCATTCATGATTTTAGGGACAGTCATTGTTCCTGGTCTTTCTGCACGTAGAACGTCATCTGTTGAGAAATTAACACGCTTAAATCATGCCACACACTTCTTCACCACTGCATATGACGGAAGAAAGTCCCATAGTGTTTTGCTGATTTTCTCATGATTTTGCCTCATTGACTTTCCTTGATGGAACAAAAATTTGATGACAATCTGTTCTCGGTGTTCGCGAAATTCGCTTGTTGCGTACATATGATCACTTGAGGGTCCTGAAAAACACAATAAGAATTCGTTATTAATATGAAAATTTGTATTTTTTTATATACATAGATATGTTTTTTAAAAGCATACAATTACATAATTTTACCAGCATTCCTTCTGGGTTAGGCTAAGAATTTTTAGCAGCTCTTGGTTTGTATAATAGAAGAAAGATTAATCCTTAAAGCCCCGAAGTATTTTATATGTACAAATGACAAGGTGAGCCCTTATTCTTTTATCATAATTTATGCTTAAGAGAACTACTGCATAAGCACCAATATAATCTTCTGTAAAAAAAAGTTTCGTTGACTGTGCACACAAATAAAAGTGGGTCATGCAATTGAAATATGTACAGCTGGTGAGAATTCTTGTGAAACTCCTCAGACATGTGAATGTACTGCGTCTGCGCTGCTTTAACCAATATACCTCTTTTTAGCAGTATCACAACACTAAGACTTTTCCACAGCAGTGCGTTTACAGGTCTTGAAGAATTAGGTAGTCTCGAAGAAAGTTCTCTTTTATTCCTATAATGGAAAACCAATTTTTGTTTCTCGGGTACGATCTTCCATTTTCCTATACTGCTGTTTCTGTAGCTTCAGTAAAACGATACATCGCCCAATACTACATTTTCTTTGCAGCACCCGCCTATCTGAAATTGTTTGCTTCCATATCTGTTAATGATTAGCATTCCTATTTGATGAAGTTCTGTTCAAATTAGTGGTGGGCACAAAAACCGGTTTTTCGGTTTCCGGTTTTTAGAAAAACCAAAATGGGTTCAAAAAAGGTTTTTCTTCAAAACCGGTTTCGGTTTTCTTCAAAATTGGTTCCGGTTTTCTCCAAAACCGATCTCAGATTTTTAAAAACTGATTCTATTTCTGACCAAAATAGTGCTTCGTTGTTCTCCGGAAACAGATTCCGTTTCCACAGAAATAGTTTTGTATTCCCCAAAATAGTTTTCAACGAAACTAGTTTCGGTGAAAACCGAACCGGTTTTGAGAAAATTGAAACCGGTTTCCGGTATAAAAACCGAACCGGTTTTGAAGAAAACCAAAATCGGTTTCGGGTTTTCTAGAAGGCGGTTTCCGGTTTTTATGAAAACCGGTTTTGCTCATCCCTAGTTCAGATACCAAACAATCGTAATTTTTGTAGAAAGAATTGAAATTGATGTACCACGCAACAATATTTTTGCTTTTGTAAACTTGTTCAATACCAACACTATTCCTTCATAAGAAGTGTTTTCAGAAGTTTCGCAAGGAACCTCACGTTCTCTCTGCTGGTACGATAGGTATGTGATTAAACACCTGTAACACAGAATAACTGCAATATTATAGGGGCGATAAACAATGCGACTATTGCCAATTGTTAATTTATGTATTAGTACTTGCCACTGTTGCCAGTACTCATCTAGAGTTCTTTATATGTACTTTGTTTCTTCAGCTCCTTCTGACACAAAAACGGAAATACATATACTTTGACACATTTTGAACAATCTAGGAAAAATTAGATAATTGCCACAAAGAATCAAGATTTATTTTTTCAAATATTTAAACCATACGAACTAAAATTAAGCGATGAGTCAGATTGACATGCCTCGGAGTTTTAGCCAATTATTTCTCAAGTAACATGTAATGATTACTTTTCCATGTCATATATTTTAAAAATTGCATGAGAAGCAACATAGCAATTTTGTGATAGAGGCATTTCATTATTTTTATCTACTCAGTTGATAACGACCTGTAGACATTGGGAAACTGAGGAAAGTTTTACTAATATTTGTTTTAAATATTAATTAAATAAATGTACGGCGGCTTTTAATGACTAGTGCTATCCAGGGGCGGCAGGAGGGGTCGGTTTCCCCCCACTTCTTTGAAGTGACCCCATAATGTATATAGTTTTATTTGGAAATGTAAAGTTTTGGTATGTATTATTGGTTCATAGAAAAAATAGTGCTATATAATATTTGCCGTTGCGTGAATACATATTGGTTATTTGTCTTCCCGTGGAGTTAAGAAAGCTACAGGAATTGCGTTTTATCTGCCACGGAAAATGACCCAAAAGTTAATCTATTGGAGCACAACAATTCCTGTGTATTTTCATTTCTACTTAAAAGAGCTCGATATGTTAGTCAGCCGCTTTAAAACTAATCGAGAGAACATTTCGACAAAAAAAAAAAAAAGTATTTCACAAGTTATTCTTTAATTGCACAAATATCGACAGTTCCTAAAATCTCTTTTCTTCTTTCTAGTAGTAACAAATATTGATTAAAAAGACAATAATAAGAAAAAACAACTACCTTTTCCATTTTTTTGCCTACAGCATTTATGATATTCCGCGGTTACAAATTTGTCGAAAAGAAAAAAATATTAATAATTAAAATATATGTTGTTCATTAGTCCCCAGTTTCAATACTTTTTTTTTTTTTTTAACAAAATAAGCCTCATTATTTATTACTATGATTAATATTATCCTTTCTATTTGTTTGTTTTGCAAATTTGTTATTAAATAATCTGATCACACAATTTTCCAGATAGAATTTTAACATGTTCACGGGCAAGGAATTATATCTCTTCTTACACCTTCGTTGTTTAAGAGTACAAAGGGCTACTACCTACTTGCGTTGCTCTTGTCAATTTATTTCATAAAATAAAAATACGATATATGGTATTTTAACTGGAAGAGATAGTATCCTATTAATTATACAACCTTTCGTCAAACAAAATGTTAGAAACAATCAGGAAAACTAACATTTACCCCACTTTTAACATCCAAACGCCGCCACTGGTGCTATCCATAGTTATTCTTCATTGAAATACAACTTCCTTATTTATGATTTAGAAGGAAAGTGTTACCCATGAACGTGGTCTCGGATTCGATCCCTGAGGGGAAGGAGGAGGGACAAAACCTTAATACAAATCCGAGTAATGGTTCGGGTCCTACCTTAAGCAGTAAATCTCGTCTTAATAATGTAGGTGCTGAAAAGTGTCGTTGAATTTCATTAATCAGTGTTGATTGTTTAAAATAAAATGCACTAAAAATACACTAAATAGTGTTTGAAACTAGTTTTAAAAAAAAATGATTTTGGTTAAAACAATCTTAGCAAGAATTTTTAACCTTTTTATTTAAATAAGTGGATTTTGTAAGACTTAATTCAAACAATATTTTTATGAAAAAGTCAGCCAGACCAAAAGATGTTCCTGCAATGTGTTCTCCAATCAGAACTCAGTACTCCTCATTTTCCCCGTGTGAATATTTTTTTAATTTTTTGCTAACAAATTACCTTTATGTGGCGTTCTAGGATTTTATTTTCATTTTTCACTTTTCTTTCTTTGGGCGTTAGATGTTAGTAAGATTATATAAACATAGTCTGCCCAGTGGAAAAGGAGACTAATGAGAAATGAAATACAAGACGTTGTGGACTACCAAACTACAACACTGTTTATGCAAAATAGATACCTCATGAGTTAATACATGCATTAATTGGGTGTAGAACTTGGTGAAGCAGTCTTGGTACTCCTGTTTCGGAAATCCTCCAAAACTTCGATCGAAGCCGTTCGGAGGTCTGGAATGGTGTCGTTACACATTCCTTTCAATAGCAATTTCAGCCAGTTTCAGAAATAGTCAGAAGTCACATGGAGATAAATTTGAAGAATATGGAGGGGTTCAAATTTCACGATTCCTTTTCGTTTATCACAAACTGACGTACCATCCTGCTCTTGTGTTGGGTGCATTGTCATGCAACAGACACCATGAGCCTTGTTGCCAATATTCAGTTCGAACTTTACGAATCCTGGCCAATGGACGTTGCAAAACACGCATGTAATACTCGGCGTCCACGGTGTCACCCTTTGGAGTAATTCCTTATGGATCGTGCCTTTGAAATTGAAGAAAACAGTGAGCGGAGTTTCATTTCCTCTCTTTTGCATGTAAACTTTCTTCGATTTTGGAGAGCCTTGACCGTTCCATCCTGAGCCTGACACTTTGTGAGTGATTAGACTGAAAGCGGCATGTTTTGTCAACTGGTACAATGCTTGCCATGAATCCTGGATTCACATTACTGCTTGTTTCATGTCTCTGCAGTTCTCCACTCTGCACTTTTCTGTTTAATATTACTGATTGTATGTGGCACAAACCACACACAGATCTTGCGTTTGCCCAAATTTTCGGTTAGAGTGAGATGAACTTTGAGCTTCAAAATTCCAGTGAGGTTCTTGATTAATCTTGAGTACAACGATCTTTTGTACAATCTTCGCCACAGTTTGGACATTTTCGTCAGTTCACAAAGTTACTGCTGATCCTGATCGTGTATCGCCTTCAGTGCTTTCCTGACCATCACGAAATCTTGCATACCACTTAAATATGTTCTTACTGCTCAATACTTCACTACCGTAACCAGTTTCAATAGTTTGAAACATCCAGAATATAATGTTAGTACGTTGCTCCATCTCTTCCTTCCCGACTAACGTTCAGCAGGTACTGTCAGTCACAAGATCCGTATGCATCGTCCGTCGCAGCTAAGACTTTGTAACTTTGACGGAAGATAGTGAAAAGGTGTTGCTACTTAAAAAATAAAATAAAATAAAATATATATAAGATATTTTTGATTTATTGACGATTATTATGTACAAAGAGGGTAAAAATTTAATAGATCTATTATTTGACTTGAACAATATTTATCCGAACTTAAAATTTATTTATGAGGTTGAGTCTAAGAACTGCATTAATTTCTTGAACTTCTACATTTACAGAAGAAACAACAATTTTTCCCCTTTATTTATAGGGAACCGAATACATGTGAGTATCTCGTGTACCAAAAATAATACATAATTAAGGCCAATATTTCAGTTTAAGAGAAGACAAACGAACTTGAGAGCATTTACAACTATTTCTCAAGAAAATGAAACTAGTGAAAGAGAGAATATAAAGAAAGAATATGAACTATTATTGAGGTAAAAAAGACATGCTAGCGAAGTTAAAATATCAAGCATGGAAACTACAATAAGCTTGATAACCTCACCAGTCCACCCAACTTATATATTGTAAGGTACGTCTCTCTTTTTGACCTCTCTTCATACACACATTTCTTAAAATAGACACAAAGAAAAGAAGAAAGCAGACCTTAACATTACTTTAAAATTTTCATATAGTATCAAAAATACACGTTCAGGTTGTAAAAATTCTTTTACTTAGAAATTTTCTACATTTGAAGTTAAGTAATTAATTTGTAGTTGGGGGTTTTATATTAATATAACCAGAAGGAATTTTTCCATCAGAATCGAGGAGTATTCGAGTGACATAAAGAAGGATGATATAACAACATCAGGACTATTGAGACATCTTTATAACTCGCGTCATTAAATTAAAGAAGTCGCAGTTCTTCACAAAAGTTCATCGCCTATTCAAAGGAATGCATTTGAAGATACCAAAACCCAACATTAAACTTAAACAAAGGAAACTTAGATAGAAAATGGAATACTATTATCAACAGCTCAGTTAAACACCGAATTGGGAGTTGGTAGGATTGGTAGGGTTGGGTTGGATTGGTAGGATTTTTTTAAACTCTTTAAATCCTTCATGAATTTTAATGAAACAAATAGCATTGTATTCCTCACAATGGTAAAATTGTTATGAATTGTTAAAATATTACATAGCGCTGTGATCCACCAGTTTAATGATTGTGGATGGTTACGATAGACTTCTGCAGATATATCACATTTGCAAAAACTTGGCTAATTCGCAACAGCATTTCATTAAGAGATTTTTTTTTTTTTTTATTTCATGCGATAAACAAATCTCCTAACATAAAACAATACTTTATCTATTCACAGGATATGATTGAAAGGATCGGGCCAATCTTCGTATCAAGCAAGCATCATCTCCCGATATGATCTTAATCTTCCGCCGATAATTCTAGGCAGTAATGTGGTTTCCATGGATGGAAATTCAACTCTTCCTTCAAAACAGATCGGATTGAGTCAGGTTAAATCACTTTCGCGAGATGCCTGTCTTTGTCATTTCTAAGAACTTCGCATTAACATTTTCTAACCACCTGCACATTTCCCTGCATCCTCAATGTTGAATAACGACTGAGTCTCCTAAAATCTGCTATTGCAGTGCTATTCAACCGAAGGTACGTGTACCTCTGGGAGTACGCAATGATGCTTCTGGGAGTCTGTTGTAAATGTCTGTTGACAGTTCATTGCAAATGAAATTCGATGACTTGTCAATTTGTGACTTTTGGATTTATGCTCGAAGAGAGTACAATGAAATTTATGACAGTGCTATTTCACAACTTCTTCCATTTCCATCAACATATTTGTGTGAGCAGGGTTTCTCTGCATTAACATCAATAAAAATGAAGCATAGAAATTGCTTGAATCCGGAATTAGCTCTGATTCTCACACTCTCGAAGATTCGACCAAGAATCTTCGTCCCGGAAACAAGCTCAGTCATCACATTAACAGCTCAGTTATAAAGTTTCTTTCAGTTCTTGAACCTTTAACAGTGTCCTCAGTGTACGAATTATCAGGAAGGATGAGGGGAAAATCCTCCTCAATAGAACTGGATGTCTCCCATATATTTTGAAATTTCCCATGTTAATTTTTGGGATGTGCACTTTATTCCCTTGTAAATAGTCTTTCGATTGGCACACTGATTGTCCTTTCGTTGGGTCAATTTCCCCCTTTTTTAATCAACAGAACATGTATATTAAGTTTAATAAGTTAATTTCAATTTAATTTCTTTTAAACAGCTTCATTGGTACACAATTGGATGGTGAACTGTGTCTAGGGATACGCGGGAAAAAAAAGTTGAATATCACTGTGCTATAGAAACTGTTTTTATTAGTTTCTAAGGAAATTGCTTATGATCTTTAGTTGCTTTGTTGTTTTATGAAGCTGCAAACTTACATTTCTTCGATTAGAAGTTGGGATGCATGGACTATAAATGTGTTGTCTCATATGGAATTGGCAAGCGTACATCATTGATTCTACCATGGATTTCGAGCACATTTTAAAATGTTCTGATATTTTAAGTGTTTTGTGCATAATGACAACTTTGTACGGAATTTTACATGTAGAATGAAATATAAATCAACTAACATTTTAAATTTATCTTCGTGTTAATGTTTAAAATTTTTCGTTGAAATATTTCAAAGTTTTAGCAGCTGTAGTTTCCTTCAAAAGTGCATACTAATTAATATATGAAAGTTTTTATTACAATCTATCTTTATCTTCAATTTAAGGATTTCAAGTTTTACTATTTCATCTCTATATAATTTTCAGTATTGATGAGTTAAAGAGAACTCTACAATGTGATGTGTTCTACTACAGCTTGAGTTTTCACGGATGAAGACGGAGGTTGTCCATTGAAACAATTAGGTCAATTGAATAATAGGATGCTCGTGTTTTAACATATCGATAAACCTACTTTCACAGGAAACCAAACCCGGCACCGTGCACACAAAAGACATGCGAACTTCTTATTCATGTACGAGGGAATGCGTTTACATTAGCAAGTTTTTTTATATGTTATATGCTAATATGTGATGAAAACTTTTATGGCCAGCACAACATAGTACCAATTACTATATAGCGCTTAAGAATGTAACTGATAAATAATAAACAAAAATCTATACTAATATATCTTCCTAAATTTTAATTTTTCAGTTCGTGTTTTAAATGTTTTAATATATGTTTTGTTTCTTTCATTTTTATTCATTTATTTATTTTGCAACACTGTAATTAATGAAACAATTTAAGAATTTAGAAACGAAAAGGAAAGAACTGTTTTGTTAGTCACAATAATATTCATTCTGCAAACTCCGTATGAGTGAACAGGTTTATTGCACATGCATTTGTTCCTGCAATTTATATTTGTATCACAGGTACTTGGAAGGTGAGAAAAATTACTAAAGGCAAGAAATATCTTTTCTTATATTTGAGTCTTTGATCAAATCCCATTGCAATGACGACAATAAGCCAAAGTGTTGTATCTTAAGCGCGAAACTAGGGAATAATGGCTCATTGCTGCCAGAACAAATATATATAACACTTTCTACTATTCGTCACTCATTTGCTTTTTGAAACATGTTTAAGATAGATCTGCCTCTCATCATTAAAATGAGTGTTGACTTCATAGCAGTTCATTGTTACATGAAAACAAGTTACTTTGCCTTTTCTTATCAATTTTTACCTTCTCTAACATATATATCAAACGAAAACATAGAAACAATTAATGCATGGACTATAAGTATGGAATGGAATTGGAAAGTGGACCTCCTTGGTTCTATCATGGAACCCGTGCACATTTTAAAATGTTCTCATATTAAGTGTTTTGTGCATAACGCTTTTACTTGAAAACTTAGTTCTCAATCTTTACTTCAGCTTGAGATGCAAATGTAAGTAACTGCGAGCCATACCAGGAAAATAGGAAGGTAATATAGCACTTCAACGATTGTAAACTCCATTGCTACTATTGTATGGTGACTTCTGTGTAAGGATTATTATCATGATAAACAAGGGTTTCCTGGTGAATTGTCCTCTGTTTTCGATTGGATCTCTTAATTTCGAAATAATTTATGAGTAATAATATTTCGTAGCAGTGATACTCTTTAGGAGAATCTTACGAAATAGAGACCTCAGATATAGCCTAATGTTAAATTTGCGTGATATTTATTTATTTATTTATTTATTTATTTATTTTATTTTATCTTTTTTTTTAATGCCACATTTGAATAATGTATTGTTTCAGTGTCCAGATTTCATCTATAGTACATATTTGACGAAAAATGTGCTACAACAGTATCACATGACTAATTTGTAATTACGAATAATTTGTAGGAAAATACGTTATCATCCAGCACATCCATGTTAAATGAACTCTTCGTATCATTCTTAGTGTACTCTGAATACTGAGAACCGAAAGCTTGAGTTTTAACGTGCAGCTGAATAGAAATTTGTATATCTGTAATTGTAGTATACGGTATCTGTAGCATATATATATCTGTAGTATAATTTCGACTTAGCTAAAATTTAACTTACTTAAAGGTTTGCAAGACTTATTTATTACTCACGTAAGGCTTGGGGCGGAGGTGGAACATATTCTACCAATATTGGTGGAATTTAAAAGAGTATACGTTAGTTGGAACCATAGTTTTGAAAAAATAGGGTTCTCGAAAATTAACTCGCATGATTTTGCAGTGCTTAATGTCAAGAGAACGTAAAGTTTTACCTGCAATTCGTCCGTACAAAGAAATGTATTCATAGTATTGATATCTTGTAATTTAAGTAGAATCAACGAATGTACTTAAAATAGGAAAAAAAAAATGTTTCCTATATGTTATAGATGTCATATAATAGATGTTATAGATGCTATTTCTGCAATATTCACGGATATATATCAGTGTTTTTGAAAGCTGTATCATGTTGCAGTTTGTGACATAAAATCATAGAAATGGGATTCAATTGAAATATTCTATTGCAATACGCGATACACTTACAATCATAATTTATTACCGAAGTGAGCTATTTTTTCTTGGAACAAAAAGCATTATATTATGTTTTTCCTTCAAGATATAACATTTCTCTTTCGATGATACATATACTAGTAAACGTTCAGTGACAAATGAATTGTCTGAAACCAGAGTGAACTAATTACATTTACGTGTTGTCGGATATTAGCCTGTATGGAAAGAGTGACTTTTTTTTTTTTTTTTTCACGAACTGCTGCCATTGGGAAATGTGTTTCACGTAACCGTTTTGTCAATTTCTGCACTTGGTTCGTAGTAACATAAGCTTCGGAGTGAAATACACGTAACTCAAATGATTTTATGCTGAAACTCAGAAATTGACAAAAATGAAGTTAGTTCTCTTTGGTTTCAGATAGCTCCACTAATCACAAACATTGAGTAACGATCCAAAGTAGATTTTATTTTGTCCGTGACTATTTATTTCGTATCTTCGGAAAACAGTAAAACAAATAATAATAATTACACACACTTAAACTGTTTTCATTTGAGCTGTCTGAAAACAGAGTGAACTAAATACATTTTCACATGAACCCCATTTCTCAATCAATGGCAGAAGTTAGTGATAAAAAAAAATAATTAAAAAGTTGTGGTTGTTTCCTTAAAAGCTGATTTTCCACAACACGAAATTGTGATTAATTCACTCTGGTTTTAAGCAACTCAAATTCTCCCTTGGGGGTAATCCCAACCTTTCGTCTTTAGGTGTATTTTAGGATCTCAATAACACAAACCAATTCATTACGTACTACACACCATATTACTGGAGACTGCTCATAGAATTGACGACAAATATACCTTGAATGTTTTAACGTTACATATTATCTATCTAGTACCTTAATGAGATTTCTAGATGCAAAACCCCATCTTCGTTTCGGAGACAAGATAACTAGCAAACGTACCGGACTTTAGGAACACATTCTTTCCTGTCCTTCCAACTTTTCATAATTATCTCAAGCTCTGGTAAGGACTTTATAAATGACGCATCTAGTAGTTACATAGTTTTGATTCAGAAATATTATCTTTGCTAAGCCCTCTTGCTCACAATTAGAAATCAAAGTAGTGTTTGCTTTAGAACTTTTAGAAAAGTGTGAAAATGAACTGGATCCAAGTATCATTTGGTTACAAAATCAGTGAGAACATGAAATGAACATTATATTAACTTATTGTGTCTTTGTATTAATAATAAAGGTTCACTTCATAAACTGCACAATTCGACTTCTCTTTCTCGTGACGTTGTTACGGATTCAACATATATATTCAACAGATTCAACTCGACATGGACACATTCAAAACTAGCTTAGACAATCAATAGGGCAAAGTTAGCAGTTTTTTTAAAAAATACAACTGACAAAACTTTTTCTTTTCATTGTGTTCATTATCATTATTGTTCGTAATACACAAATAATGTGATTTTTTTATTATTTCCTATCCACATAAAATAGTAAAATGATTTTATGTACCTATGATCTACAGGTGGAAATAATAAAAAGAAATTAATTTTGATAATAAAGTGAATAGTGATATGATGACAAACATTCACCCACATCTTTTTGTTTTCTTTTACCTCAATTTGTATTTGTCATGTTTGTCTGTTTGATAGTATATTAGCTTATTCTGTTCGAATATAACAGCTGTTTTTCTACGATAAATTAATGTTCACCTTGTATGATAATTTATTGGTTAGGCGTTTTTTTTAATGAAAAGAAATGAACTATTAAAATACAGGCATTAAGTATATAGATATATCAACTCGCTTTTATCCGACTTTGCACATTTGCAACTTTATATTTTGTCATTTTAGATATGTAAATGCTGATGTAGCTTCAGAAATACAAATAGAACGCGAATGTTTACGTCTTTGTTGACGTTATTATTTTGTCTTCTTTAGCATATAACATAAAATTCTTTATGTTCTATGATGTTTCAAATTAAGATTCGTGTATTTGAATCACTTAACTTTACAATATTTTTTCTTTTCATTTAATTCAGTCAATGCTGTCAATAAATACTCTTACTACGACGTCTAACTTATTGAAATTTATTACTTTGTGAGGAAAAGTTTGGCGATATTTTAATTTACTCATTAAGAAAAAATATGTTGATAAGTAAGACAGCATTGGTTCATGACGTTGACGGAAATACTTCTTCCAGGAGAATTATTTTTATTTTTGTCTCTCTTTTTGTATATCCGCTATTAGTTGTTAACAAAGATACCGATAGCCTAATATAGTGTAAAATTTTCAGAAATGTTGAACCTGTTGGTAAAAAACCGTTTTTTCCGATTTGTTTCCGAAAAAATTGAAAAAAGAAAATAAAAATCTTTGTATTAGGTTAATTTTACGATTAATGGAGCCGTTTTTCTTTTGAACGCGTGAAAAATGTAAGCTCAAAAATTTCAATATTGCGATTTAAAAAAAAAAAAATCGAAAATAAAACTGTTGCAATTATTCTTGAAAAATAATGGTCTGCACTCATTTCCGTTATGTGTATTTTAGTCATTTATTCCTGGATGTGCATTAATTACAGAACTTTGACAGTTACATACACATCTATCACTATGAAGTGTGTCGTTTGCAACAAATAGATCTTTTGAATGAAACTGACTTCTCATTATGCTCTTTGATCTGGTGAAATTTTGTCAATTTTAACCAAATTACTTCTTAAAAGAATGAGGAGAAGGCAAATTTCACTAATATTCATGCACTAAAACATATAATTACTATTATTTTATATTCTAATGGTGTGGACTTTTATATAAACTTTATGTACAAAATCCTGTATGTAAACAAATACCATTTTTTCTACTGCAACAATCTACGTACCTACGTAATTATCTACGTATATGTATCAAAATAAAAGTGACTATGTTTGTAACTTAATAACTTTTGAACCACCCGACCGAACTCGATAAAATTTCAACATAGATGAGGTTCGGGATATATATATATATATATATATATATATATATTGTTTATCAATTCACTTTGAAGGTGCAACTTGAGGGAAGGGGAGAGGGGAGGAGATATTGCGAAGATAACTTAAGTGTCGAATCCATGATTTTCGGAGTCACTGAGATGAACAGTGGCAGTTCCGATGTCGTTTAAATCCGAATTCAGCCCTGCAACTTTGGAGGAGAGGGATATATATATAAAAAGTATTGAAAATGATAGACATTAGTGTCAACTCCATAGTTTTCGTGGTCGCTGAGATGAACAGTGATACATCTGGATATTCAAATTTAAATTCAGCCCCACAACTTGGGGGAGGTGGAAGAGGGAGATATATATATATAAACGATCAAAAATGGCCGTTATTAGTGTCAATCCATAGTTTTCGGGGTCGCCGAGATTAACAGCCAATACCGTTTAAATCCAAATTCAGCACCATTAGTACTGCTAAGGGGGAATAGTGACATATAAAGATAATTGAAAATAATCGATATTAATGTCGAATTCATAGTTTTGGAGTCCATAAGTTGATTGATGATAGTTTTGGTGCCCTTTATGTCCAAAATGAAACGTATTCTTTCCGTGTGAAGAACGGATACTCTGCCAATCTGAAATAATAACGAATGGAGGTTTCACATGTTAAATTCTTTAATATATTTCTCGCTGCTCAGTTGTGCGGTATATGTGTGTATATGTAAATATGATCATATCTCTTTTTCGGTTATTCGAAAAATATACAAATAATAAAGAGGGATTTTACCAGAAATCAGAAAACTAAAAAGTAATATTAAAACCTATTGCATTAAGTATTTTGTCATATAATAAATCTGCACATAATAATGCATAAGGTTTTTTTTTTTTTTTTTTTTTAATATAACACTAAAATTATTGGAAACGTATTTTAGTGTATATTTTCGTACACGGAAGGTGAGAATAGTAATAGAAAGTTACAACATATGGTCAAGGTTAGTTATGTGAATAGGAAAACAAACTTATCCATCAAGAGCAACAACAGCCAATTGACCTCTACGTAAGCTTCTTGGCCCGTTGCTTTTTTTCAAAACATAAACACATCTGGTGACGAACGTATGGACTTCCCAGAAAATAAAATAGCAACACACTTATTGAAAAACAATTTTTTTGGATTTTTCTGCGTGATACGTCATGAAATTGAAAAATATAAAAAGCACGGGCAAGAGACATGGAGGCATCACATCAATTCACATCAACGAATCATACGCTTTGGAACAAATCACCAGTAACCGCAATGGAGTTTGGAACGCTTGCCGTGTAAGTACCTTCTCTTTTCCTATGGTATCCCTTCTCCACTTTGGGGAGGAGCTTCAGTAAAACTCTGCCATCTGGCATGCATGAAAAAAAAAAGTCATTCATCATTGGGGGTATAAGTCTCCTGTGACAAGCAACCCACTGTACATTTCAGTTTTAAAAATGTATTTTCATATTCTTGTAAATTTAGTCGCAATAAATTGTAGTTTAAATGGGGCCTCATGTTTTCATTTCAAGCCCTGAAATTTAACAACGCCAAGAAATTTAGGTTGGCTTCAATTGCACTTTAAAAAATTCAGTTTTATTTACAATGTCATGCTTTTGCATTTTTTAATATGTTAATTTTTTTCTCTTAACGAAATACATTGTATATATGCTGCAGATAGGTCACAGAAAGTAAGATTAGAGTATTCCTGTTTCAAGTGTGCCCTCGGAAGAAAAGTGAAACATTCTTCGGCCTCACCCCTGCCGACCTTCTACGGAGGAAACCTTCCTTTTGCTTTAGGGAAAGAATCCTGTCCGCATGCAACTACTGAAGATCTGGGCCACAGCAACTTGTCCCTCCTCTTTCGAGGGAATTATGGGAAAACACACATCGACAGCAGAAATAGAAAGGCTCTAGCATCAGGCGAAGAAATAGTTTTTAAGTTGTATTTTCTGGTTTTTGCCAATATTTTCGAACAAATGTTTTTTCCTAATGAGTTCAAAATTTCCGGAAATTAACTAAAATGATTCTGGCAGTGTTATTTTAACACTTTCCTGCCATTAAGCGGGAACTTAATAGGATTAATTAAGATAATTTAAATGCGTCTATGTTAATTAAGCAAACTAGGATTATATTTTAGTTTCTTTTGTAGTCATAACTTCATTCTATGACGATGCTAATCTTAAAATGTTTGAATAAATGTTGTACATTTGTTTGCTGTCACAAAATTTCTCTATTCTGATACAAGAAATATAAGTACTCAATTATTTTAACTCTAAACTAGTAAATATAAAATAGTTTTCATTTTAAAATCATAATAAAGTAAAATATTTCAATTTTTCCCAAATTTTCCGTTTTTTCCAAGCTCGAAAAAAAACCGAAAAAACTGTTTTTTTAAAACCCAAAATTTCCGTTTCTTTTTCAGGCATTTACAACACTAATCATGCATATGGTTGCCTTTTGGCTGTTGCCAAAACTTTATTTTACAACTTTTGTATTTCAAAATTCCAGTAGAATTCTAGTACAATGTTGTTATCATGGCATGAGGCGTCCTCAGATTGTAGATTAAGGGGAAGAATTTTATAAAACTGGATTTGACTTTAAATTATTGCGTGTTACATTTATTCAGAACTGTAACTCATACTGACTCAGACTCATATTGAAATTGAATTTGGATCAGCTTAATTTTATACTATGGAAGCTCAGCTAAACTCGGTCAAAATCTCAGTAATTCAAAATGACCTACGTTGACCAAAATCTTCCTTACATTGTAAGCTCGTTATCAAGAATTGGGAAATAAACATATTGTGACCGAGTATCAAAGTTTGAAGAAAGTGGAACCCATTTCGAAGGAAATTGAAGCAACAAATATCAGGAATATTACAATTTAGTTTCATTTTATACTAGTTCTAGTTTTTCATCAAGCAGACATGTTCATGACATTATTAGTGGAGTTGTATAGTCCTTCAGGAACATAAACACTCAATGGAAGAACTCCATTTGTATGCAAAACAGGCAAATAAATAAATTAATAAATATTCTTCTTATCTGTATAGGCTGTTGGCCGGCTTCTTTTTATTATACAATTGGCGTTTCAATTCCTTTTTAAAAAAATTAACGTAATGTTACTCTAAACTCTTCTTCTTCTTCTTCTTTCTTTTTTTTTTTAAAGCAATAAAACTCAAGTCTCATTTTACTTACAGATTCATGTAATTTCTGAACTTTCTTTAAATTTCCAGGTTTTCGACTCTCTCCTGGAGTCTTAGCTACGAAGGATAAAAACAGAAAGAAAAAAATAAAAATATCAAAGAATAAAATGGAATGGACTTATCAAGGGAAGGGCTGTGTTGTATGGAAAAAAGTTGTCAAGCACGTCAGTGGTCTCTAAATGAAGATGATGCAAACTAAGAAATGGCAGAGTCAATTTGTGCGTCTTTCTTGTTCCTTGTTGAAAGGTTGCCAGCTCATGTTATTATTTTGTTGTTATGCCAATGCCGTGAAAATATTGTAATCACCGCCTCTCATTCGTCTCTGAACCATCCCTTATCTAAATTTAATTTCGGTTTTTCTAAATAAATGAATACATTTTTAAAAACTAGTTTCTCTACTTCATTTCTAGCTCCAAATAACATTTTTGAATCCTCCGCCCTGTGTTCTGTTTTTTTTTTTTTAATGTCTTGATAAACCTGAAACCGGGTTTTCAGCTTCTAATCTCTAATATGTTCTTTTACTCAGACTCGGACGGACTTTTCTTTTACTCGGATTTCTTTTCATTTTGCCTATATAACTCTCGACATTTTATTTTATAAATACCTAATTTTTCATTGGGATCAGTGCAGTGGTGCTATTCTAATTTTTTAACAACCGGTTCTGCAGATTATATATACATATATAAAATTAACCAAGAAAGTTCTGTCGCTATTTCACCCACCACCTTTGAACATCGATATGTCACCTAAGACGTACTTGGAAGATGAAAAATAGTTCCCATCAGCATCGATGACTTCTGTCAACGTTCTGGAAGGACATGGATTCCATCGCGGTAGAACTGGGCGGGTCGTGAAGCGAAAAAGATATCAAGTGCATTTTGCACCTCTACTAGGGATTTGAACTGGCGTCCTCATACGTTCACGGTGTAACTGAACTGCCACAACCATGTAGTATGTTGGATATACCCACACCATCAATTGACTTTCGTCATATCTCCATTTACATTCAACTCACGCATTAAGGAATAAACGCTTATACGGAATAAACGTTTATACTTTGTTTTGAGAGATTGTGTGTTTAACCCTATATCTGTAATAGTTTCTAACAACAAAGACACTTAAAATAAAATTTACTGATTTGCTCGCCCTCCATTAATCTTCTGTATTAACAAAGGAAAGTTATATTATTCAAATAAGTCTTTGGCTATGAAAAATTTGTATCCTACGAGCTCTCCCTCTCAGCTGAAAATTGCAATACACACTCTTGCTAGAAATACAAAAGATACAAAAATCTTATCTGCGTGTGTTATTTTTGATTTCCGAAAATGAGTTCTGCTAAGTAAAGTTGGTACGACTCATTTCGTTTTTGGTATAAATTGTCTGTAAATCGTAAGTAAACGAAAATTTTATGTGAATAATTGTGAACAAACGATTTAAGTGGGGTTATTCGAATTTCTAAAAACGGGTTCTGCTATGTGAAGTTGGCACAGGCCATTTTGTTTTTGATATAAATTGTTTTTAAATCGTAAACAAACGAATATTTTATGAGAATAACCATGAACAAACAATCTGCATGGTTTATTTCTGATTTCCGAAAATGGGTTCTGGCAGGTTCAAGCACATAATTTGTTTGCACTCTTTGCTAGGTCATTTGTGTTTATGTATGTGTTATGTCTGAGTAGGATTATAATAAACGGTTCTGCGAACTCGAAATATTTTAACAACCGGCTCTAGCGAACCGGTGAGAACCGGCTGAATAGCACCACTGGATCCGTGTAATAACTCTTAAATTGGGCCATATTCTTTTCTAAAGTTTTGGGGGCTTTTAAGGCTGTTCGAAATCCATATTGTGCATAAATCCTATTTAGTGCAGTTGTCGAGCTGCGAAAAATAGGCAAACCAATTCATTTTTTTAATCTTTCATGTCGGTTTCAAGTTTATCGGAACTTAAATTCCTTTTTACTTGTTTATACCAATTACTTAATAATGAAACTGGGTATCCATTCAAACTGCTCAGCTTCATTAGGTAATCAATCTCTGTTTGTAAATGTTTTTAAAGAAGCAAGACGTATGGCAAGGAAAAAGAAATTCTTCCAAATGTTTGCTTTGGTACCTGCTCAATGTGCGGATCTATAATGTACGTACTGTGTACCATCTGTGGGCTTGTAGAGAACACTGGTAATGAATTTGTTGTTATACCTTCTTATATTGAGATCTAAATATGTAAGACTGCCGTCTTTCTCTTTCTCAAAGGTGAATCTCAAATTGTTGTGAATATTGTTCAATTTTTTAAATAAGTAATCCAGCTGTGAATCGTCTTTGTACAAGAAACGTTCATCGTCAACATATCTATAATATCGAACTATACCAACCAAGTTTTTGTTGTTTTAGAATTCTAGTTTCAATCATATGAAGTACTAGATTAGCTAACAATGGTGATAGGAGGCTTCCCATAGTCAAATCTTCAACTTGGTAATATATATATTACCTTCAAATGAGAAAATATTGTATTTAAGGCAACATTCAAGAAGATTAAGAATTTCATTCACTTCTGGAGTACTAAGATATTTACTGTACAAGAAAGGAATGGACGGATACATGTCAACTACATTTATGGATGTCATTTAAATGTAATTTGCGTTTACTAAATTACATATTTGTTGTTTAAACCTGAAACTATCCTCCGCGACCAAGACTTTAGGTATAAGTCGAAAGTCTGGAAATTTAAAGAAAATACGTGAATTACAGAAATCTGTAAGTTGAATGATAGAATTCTTGAGCGTGTTTTACATTGTCTGAAACTCAAGGCTCATTTATAACCCTACTTTTAATGTTGTTAACCCATTTTTCCTGTTCGGCACTTGAAGGTGAAACTTAATTCAACACTGTAGCAGCAAAATTCCATAACTTGTTTACAACTTATTTTGTAGCTTCGAAATGAATAAAACGATTTTGATAATATTTAATCGTGGGACGTTAAACTGAAAGACAGATTTTGATAATATTTCTGTAATCTAAAGATACTGTGATCTAAAAATACTTCGAGGTATACTCAAATCAACCTATTTTTCCTAGAGGCCATGAGAAAATAGCTCAAATAGAAAATAGGGGTTGCTAATGATTTGCAAAAAGTGTATATTTTTACAAACAGTTAAAACGAAGTATGGTCAAATATACTGACTTAATTCCGTTGTTGTTAATTTTTTCTGACTAATTCCAATATTCATTGTAGTAATTATCAGATAGAAAGGAAAAGAACAATAGAGAAATGATTGATAAGAATTTTTTTCTATTTTTAACTGTAGACGTCCAGAAACAAGATTCTGTCTAAAATGTACTGAGTAAACTGACATTATTTTATTTAGGTGGTCTACATCGCGTAATTAGTGTAAACCAATTAATGTCGTTTAACCATGTTTTACAACATACTTCTGTCTGGAAATCTTTTGTAATTAAAAAAAAATCTTAGTAACATTTTGTTTTGGCCTTTCGGGTCTCTTGGAAGAACCGTTCAAATGTACACTCTAGAAAATTAATATCAAAGGCGTTAAGTAAATATGTACGAGAGTTGTTTAAATAAATCCGACTTCTATTTATAAGAAATTTGTCTACTCAGGTACCACAATCTTACATTAATCATCTTCAAAGTAGTCCCTTTATGCTGCCATACAATTCACCCAACTGTTCTTCGACTGTTGGAACCAGACCTAGAAAGTATGTTTTTGGGATTGCGCGCAGTTGATCCATCACATTCTGCATAATATCTTCTCTGTACTGAAATATGGTTCCTTTCAGTATCATTTTCAGCTTGATTAAAACCTAGAAATTACATGGAGTCATATTGGTTGAATAAAGAGCCTAACGAAGGGCAGGTGTGGCGTGTCTCCCCAACAAATGTGAAGAATGGAGGGTTATACCACTTGTTTTGGTGCCTAAGCTTCGAATGCGATAGTCTGCTGACTCTTTCGGATCATTTCAATTTGGAATTCTTCAAGCTTGGCACAAAATTTAATGCAGTGGTGTTGTTCAAGTTTTTCAGTCATTTTGTCAAAAACAAAATTCCGACGTCACTCACAGCTATTTATTCATCTATATTCTGCCGGCGACTGATTGCTTTTGCTCGCTTATATAAATAAAAAGTAAAAAATAAATGCGAGTTAGAATCACCTACATACGTGCATCCAACCACGCATTTCTAACTACATCTATTTACGAGGGAAAAAGTTCGGATACTTTTTGAATCTCATATATTGATCCTGTCAGCTACTGGTGTTATCACTTAACAATCGGTGTTCGCAATTTAGATACTTTATGTTCGATGAACAGCCAATTTGTATTTTCTTCTTAACAATTTTAGACACTTTATTGTATAGTTGGAATTTTGTACAATTTTATCGGAATACGTAAAGGTACAACCCTCATTTAGGACAAGCCAACGAGGTCTAAGAATAGCGTTATTTAAAGTAATGCGCTTCCATTGCCTCTTGGGAGAGGTGATCAACATTACACTCCTTTGTCCTTTCCCTAGCATCCATTTGATAGAGGTTGGGTGAACTCTGAGGGTAGAACGAAATAATCAATCTCTTCCTTGCCGGAGATGTTTAGTGGGTAGGTAAACACATTGTCGACTACACAATCGCGATTCTATTGGAATAAGTCGTCTAGTATCTTGGCGAAATTAGGGAAAAGAAAACTAATTACTTCAGCTAACGTCACACATTCAAAAATGCACATTCGCTAAATACTTTATCAGATAAAGTGGGAAGAAAGTAGAGAGAAAAGGGAACGAAAATTTGTCCTGAAGTATCCAAGTGGGCATAACGTTCGAATGTGTACATGAATTGTGTCAGATTGTATAATAAACTTCCTCTGTACTTGAAAAATATGACCAATGTTTCCATTCTTGGTAAGACTTTATATAATCTACTCACTGAAAAGTGCTATTATACAATTAAAGAATATTTAAATGGCTCATTAACTGAAGAGTTGGAAACAGATACTTACCCGTGAGTACATGCCTGGTGTGGTACAAACAGTTACCTAATTATGTGGTTTTGTATTTTTAGAAAGATTGCATGATGTATACTTCTGGTACTTGACAATATTGTATGTTTTTTTTTTCTTTCTGATAACTGTAATGCTTACATGAGAATTTCTCATGCTTTGTAAGCTAATGAAACAGGCAAATAAATGAAATGAAATGAAATGCAGGATTACATGATCACGTAGTAGGCATATGGTAAGCTGTTTTAAAGTGACTTTTGGATCGGAAGTGGATGATTTTGATGTTGTCAAATTATGCTGGGTTAGCCGTGGTGTATGAGGAGTTGGTGTTCTATGGTACTGAGCAGGATTTTTTTTTTTTTTTTTTAGTAAAAATATTTTGCCTTGAGTAACAGGATTTGAAGGAATCAGTGTAAAGGGGTCAAAGTAGTTGACCTGGTGTAGCAAAATCACTTTGAGAAGAGAAATCACTACTTCATCTTTTGTCTGCTTCTGTCTTTTTCTCCTTCCCTGAGAAGAAACCTGAAATCCAATGTCTTTGTTGCATATTGGTGGAAAACATTTCTATTTACATCCTGGAAGACTATAAATACACGGGAGATGAACGTAGTACTGGGAAAATTCTGGTATTCCACATTGAACATGATCGAAGATGTAAATACGGGAGATTATTCCCCGGAACACCTCCTGAAATCATAAGTGGTAATTGTGATAAAACGCAGTTTTTTACCCCTCTACACAGAATGATAGGAAATGTTTCGAGTATGAGAGATATTTGATAATCGTTGGAGATATTTTGGTAATAAACCAAGGGTTTGAAGATATCTATACTCAAGTACTCTAATGGTGTACAGTTACGTGGTTTTTAGCAGTAACGTTATTTCAGCGTCCGATATAAATCAAATTTCATATTTTCATTAGTATATTATTATAGTACTGAGTGACATGTATATCCCTATCTATATAAGATTATTCATGACTTTAATTTTAAAGTTTCGTAACAAATTACTGTAAGTCTAAACCTAATATACTAAATGTAGGAAATCATACTATGAACTGAATATCAGTGTAAAAATTCCAGTATTAATGACTTAGAATTAATTTCAATAAGGCTACATATATGTATATACAATGTGAGGACCAGAGACGTTTTTGTGGAATGAAAATGAAGGAATTTTTGTATGTTTTCTTTTGCAGAAGGATCTCTCTGCAGAACTCTGTTAAATATTTATTTATTTTTAATATACTTTTACTCGCTTGAGCAATATGATCGCGTTGTAAAAGTGATCAGAGAATATTTATTTGAAGAACTAAAATTATTTACTTATTTATTTATTTTCAGAAGAATGGAGAGCAGGAAACAATCTATTTTATACCCTGCGATATTCGTAATTATCTGGATGAGAGGATAGATAGGGGATCAGTGTCAGGGCATTTGTATGAATCCGAAGTGTGTCCGTTCAATAGTGCCAAGTTAAAACATGACACATATATAATTATTGGATTAACTTGTGACTAATAGACGTGTGTTGTGAAAAAATATGAACATGATCATGCATTTGTATGAAAAGAAGGAGAAACAGAAAGTCTAAGGATATATTCAGAGAAGATATTACTAAATTAGAGGAGGTGGAAATAATGAGAGTGAAAGGAGAAATAAAGAAAAGCGAATGAGCGTGTGGGGGAGGAGGAAGAAGAGGGTGAGGATATTTTAGGTTTATAAGAAAAAATGTATATATCATGTAAATAAATTGCTTTTAGTAAGTTAAAGCCTTATTTTACTTTTCCTCGATTATAACCCTAGTTAATCAGTGTGCTTTAGAAACTTTGTTTCGGATAAATAAATAAATAAATAAATAAAAACTTTGGTTTTAATTATTAAAATCACTTAAATGGTTCATGTTAACAAAGTTAAAATTCATAGTTCAAAAGACAATATGAACTTTTGGATATACAACATACATTACAATATAATTACAGATGTAGAGTAGAGAGAAGGAGAGATAGTCAAATGTCGGAACAAGACGGGTACATTCACATATGCAAGGCTAGGAATGGAGAAACAAATTATAGGAAAACCTCCACATTCTGAGCAAAATTGTGATTTTGTAAAGCATAAGAATCAAACATTCTCAGTCGAGCATATAGTGGAAATTACAGAAATGAAAGTTTTTACTTTTATTTCCCACGATTATTACTTATATGCTAAAGGAGATGGATATTTAATACAAGTGAACAGTTGTGAAATTAAAATTTTGTACTCCCCACTAGAATCGAACGCGGGACCACATGAATCAAAGACAGACGCGCTAACCATTAGACCAGCAAAAAGAGGTTGTAAAAGGTCGAGACTAACGTACAAATAAGATATTTTATAGATTACAATGTTAGCTTTTAGATTCTTCTAACTCCTATACCCTTTTATCAGATTTTGTAATCTAGGTTAGTGTCTTATAAATATACCGGACCTTATGCAAAGCCTTCTGACGCGTGATTAGTGCCACACTAAAGAATTCGACTAACATATGTTTCCTGTAGTAGTCAGGACTTAAGTGTAACGCTAATCATACGTGAAAACGACTCGGCATAAGGCGGACCATGTGTACTTCCCCGATTGTTGAGTAAGAACGTTTACTTATGAGACCTTATAATACTTGAGACGCTGAACTTCCTCGCCTACCATGCTCCTTAAACATTGTTTTTTTATGGACATTGCAATGCCTATTGGAGTGGTTATAATAAATAACTATTTTTAATAAAAGTAAGAGTAAATTTCCAATTTACAAGCCTCGAAAGTGTTGACATTCTTCAGACATGCTAGAAGAACATGGTTTATCAGTTATCTATGGGTGAGTGGTTAACGTCATGACTTCACAGCCGAAAGGTTCTTGGTTCGAAACCCATCTCCGAAGATTCTGATTTTTTTAATTCTTCATTCTACAATGTTAAGATCTTCCTTATGCGCAATCATTTGATGCTTCAAACAAAGAATTCTACGCCTTAATTCGACATCTGATGGTGTGAGGTTCACAAGTTTTACTGGCAACCTGTGATTCTTAAAATGCTTCAGAAAATCACATTCCCCTTCAGAATATGGAAGCTGTCCAATCATCTGTTTCTCCAATTCTAAGCTTCCATACGTGAATATATCCATCTCTGTCTCCATATTTGAATCTTTTCCCCTCCTTTTTCTGTCTCAATGTCGTCCCATCACGGCTTGGAAGCCTCTATCAATGATCATCGTCACTCCTTATAGATTTGTTTTTAGTAGAGTGCGGATATCTAGGTTCTTCAAACAGAAAATAGGCTCAAAAGTCAGTAAAACAGTCGCCTTCGTTCTGGAAACTTCGATCTCCAAGATGCTTATCATAGTGAGCAACCAATCGCAGCAGAAGTGGATGATATTCTGCTAAAAGTTGAGCAAGACCGGTATGTGAACAGTTATGACATCGCCAATGACCTAAACATCCATCACCAGTGTTAAATCATTCAGAGAAAGCTCCCTGAAAAGTGTTCTTACCCCATGATTATAGGCAACCTGTCTTATTTCGTTGAATTTCTGGCTGAAGTATATTGCAAGGATCCATGCATTCTCATATACTATAAGCTACATGTTTTCACCACAAATACGCGTTTTTACGATTACAAACAAACATTGGTAGAAGACAGGAGGAAACTAAATCTTTCAGGAAGAAAAGGACACGGAAAGCCACGAAGAAATCCGACAGCCCCTTCACAGGACCTTCTTCCAAAAGGACGGCTATATAAGAGAGCGAAGCGACGAAGAAGTTATCAGGGCCAGTGCTGATCATTCACCTACAAAACCCTTCTCCCGAGGGTCTACGGAGATAGCCTTTAATACCTACTCTTGCTGCTTCTATGAGCTACGGAGCATAACCCATCCCGTCTGAGGCCGCTTTAGGCAAACATCCTTTCTACCCGAAGGCATCTTATGCCGAAGGGGAATTCATAACCTACACTGAGCACATTTCAGTGATCAAATACTTAGAGAAAACTCTTAAAAACTTTGTATAATAGTTTATATAAGATATTTTTAGGTAATTGTTTAGTAATAGGGGGCCAACACTAACGAAGACAGAAAATAATGTGCCCTGCGGGGCTCTAACCCGCCTTCACTCGCTCGGCAATATTGTCTAAATTAAATGTTATTAACCTAACCAAACCGAATGTGAATATAATATCGCAAACAAGTCGGTTAAAAACCTGGCCCCCCAAAGCTAAACAATAGCTCATTTTTATAATAAAAGGTGAAGGATTAAATTGTCGAGTACCTTATTGCAACATTTCAGGCTATTTTTTGTCATTATATGTTCCAAGAATTATTTGATTTTTAAAAATTGACTAAGTAATTATTCCTTTTTTCAATTTTTTATATGTATAAATCTTCCTTGGGAATAGCATATCGATTAGTTAAAACCGCATCGAAATATGACCAACATTCTCGAGATAATCGCTACAATCACACATAGTACAAACATACACACATACAGATCAAACTGAGAACCTCATTTTTTTCGAAGTCGGTTAAAAATCAGCCCTCATTCGTAGAACAAAATTCTAGATCAGTTATTGGTTGATGTCAATTCTTTTATATTGAAATTATAAAGGTAAAAGTTATTTAATTGTTTTGAGCAAAACAATTAAATCATATATTTTTAAAACACCAAATCATTGTTTCTAAAGCCTAGTAACAAATTTTAACTTCCAAATAAACTATTAATGAACTTAATACTGAAATTCAGTGTATTTAACTATGTTCTAATTGACAATAGTCTTTTCCATATTAGTCAGATTACGTTTGATATGTGGTATATTGTCAGAAATTATTAATTATTCATCTGTCATATTTATTTTTCATTTTAATTAATTGACAAGAATTTAATAAACAGTTTAAAATTTAACAGTTTTGAACTGTTAACTTAATAATCGTCGAGTTAATAGTTTTTGCTTTTACTTGACTAAGATGATGTGTCTATTTTTGAGTTTTAATCAGTTGCAGCAAATTTTACAAAACTTCTGATTGGGCTTCAATATCTTTCTCTATAATAATTTAGAAATTGTAGGAAAATAAATCCACCTGAATAGATAGACCCGAAAAGGACAGAGAACGAAGGGCAAGATATTCAAATATGATACCAGAAGAAGTGAGTGAAGAAAAAGAAGTAACACGGATTACCAGAAGATGAATGAAATGTTCAGAAGATAATTTGGAACACCGACTGATAAGAATTAGATTTGATATTCCCAAGGACAACGCTAAAAGGACATGGAGAAAAACAAAACATTCAAAGAGGATACCAGAAGAACTGGATTAAGAAAGGAAAGGGAACAGACTCGAATTACTGGAAGAAAAATAGAACATTGGAACATTGATATGAAATGTATAATACAGATTGCTATAAGATGACCAACGTACAATCTCGCAGGTTTAGGCATTGATTTCAACAGAAGCACTGGGCAAATAAATGGACAGAGACATTAAAGTATAGAGCTGCACTCCAATCAGTCAATCAGAGACATTCAAGTATAAATCTCCACTCCAATCAGTCAATTAGAGACAATCGAGTATAAATCTCCACTCCAATCAGTCAATAAGAGACACTCAAGTATAAATCTCCACTTTAATAATTCAATCAGGGATATTAAAGTATAAAACTTCACTCTAATAAGTCAATCAGACACATTAAAATATAAAACTCCACTCCAATCAGCCCTTCAATATATCAGAAGGTTGTAATCAGTGTGAAATACAAATATATGTATGAAATACAAATGAAATCACATGATGAGACATGAGAGAATAAGAGCTGATAAATCTGAAGAAACATTTCCAAACATTAGAAAAGTAAATAAACAAAAAAAGTCGCATTAGAAGACAACCTAGACCCAGGAAGTAGCAGCAAGTTACAGAATTCCGGAGACTGATCAGTTACATTCAGGTAAGTAATAGTTTATACTACTGTATGACAAATGTAGTTGGTACAATAAATAGTAAATGTAACGTTATTATTGTCGTCCGTAAACTTGTTCACTTTCGGTACAGTTAATATCACGTCTACCAAAAGTGCTCAAATATTCTTATCAATTTACAAGAAAGTTGCTAAATACTTGTTGTCAGAACTGGAGACAAAAAGTCAATAAGGGGAAAATGGATACGAGAAGCTTTGCTGATGGAAGGTAACAGCAGTGACCTTGCGTAGAGAAGTGGCTAACACACGTGCTCCTTTTTAGTGTGATTCCGTGTTCCATCTCTGTTGAACTTGATTATTTGGGATAGAAACCCGAGTAATGGTTCGAGTCCTACTTTGAGCAGTAGTTTTCATACAGTTTCTCAATGCTAAAATGGTTTATTAATCAATCAACCACAACCGAAACAACTTTACCAAAAATCATTGTTTTCATTTGTTATCAGAAAATCTCAGAATAGCATGGCATTCACTCTAAATAATATTTCAGATTTTCCACTGATTCTTTGCTATTTGCAAGAGTTTATTTTATTGAATGATTCTGTAAATGGTTTTAAGGATTTATTAAATTTTGAAATGCTTGTAAAGTTTGTCTTTAAAATAGTTGTCTGTGGGAAGCATTTCCTGCGGGACACTAACAAATAACAATTGTAAGTTGAATTTAATATATCTGTATGTCAATAATGAGGTCACAGTAAGGAGCTAAGTTTGGTAACACGGGATTTGCTCTCTCACGTATTGCAGCGAACAGAAACTACAAATACTTACAAATTTAACGGAAACAAAATGTCAGATGTCTGAGGTGAGAACGGTAAGGTGGGTACCACTAGGCCGGACTGTTGGTGGTGGTGTGTTCGGCCGAACTCCGTACGTAAGGAACAATAGAACGGCAGTGTGCAGTGAACTGATTAGTGTAAAGCGGTGTAAAGTGGGTAAGCTCTATGATTTCCAAAGAGAGCTCGGTTATGTGGTGAGAGCATGACGAAAGTGGCAAGTGTGTTCGGTTTGTTGCAAGTGACAGTGTCCGAGGTGATGATGGCTTACAAACCTTACTGCAAAAGCACATCGGCGAAGAGGAACAGTGATCGGGTAAATCTTCAGTGACAGATTCCGACGAGTATTGAAGCAGATTATTACTCGGAATCGTAGTAAGAATTCGCTGCAAGGGATGAACGAACTCAAGAAACACCTTCCATGGCCTGTGTCGCCAATCACAGTTCGCTGTGAGTTACACAGAATGGATATTTAGCATCGGATTGCACTACCGAAATCGCTCATAAGAGTCCATAAGCACTGGGGCCTTATCAGCGATGCACAACGCCAATTGTCCCGCGAATTTGCAATATGGACAGTGGATGACTGGAAATGTGTGATATGCTCGTATGAGTCATCATTCACCTTATTTTAAATCATGGGCCAAGTTTATGTGTGGTGGACGCCCAAAGAAGCATGCGATCCACAGTGTTTCTGCCCAACTACAAACATGGCGGTGGCTCTGGGATCTTGGGCTGTAATATTCTCGTTTTCAATGGGTCCTGTGAGACGCTGATCAATCACGTAACTGCAAGTGATAACACTAGAGGGAGAAAGGAGGCATCGTCGGTTCCCCACCGTCCCTGGAAATGATGTGTTACAACGCACGTCAAGTAAGATAAAACTATTATTTTCGATCTGCACCAAAAATGTCTCTACTCCTCTGCTTGACCCCCAAATAAATTAAAGCTGTTCACTCTCCACGATTATGTTGCTATTTTAAGGAATTGTGCCCATCTTATGGTTCAGATGTTTTCTCCGGGCAATAGCGCCGTATTCAAGGATGATAACGCGCCATCCGTAGAGCTGGAGCTGTTGCGACGTAATTTGTGGAACATCTGGATGAAGTTGAATACCTCCCCTGGTCAGCTCGATCTCTGGTCCTCAAAAGTATTAAACATTTGTGGTCCTTTTTGGGGACACCAAAACGGTGCAGATTTCCACCTGCATTCTCTTGCAAGGAACTAAATGAATCATTGCGTTCATACACGGTTTCTCAAAGTTCTCCGCGGAGTCCCGGGGCTCCATACAAGGTAATCGAAGGTCCCGCAAGACACTTGGGAATAATGAAGAAAGAAACCACGAAGCTCATAAAATAAAATAGCTATCTCGAAAAAAGAATATTAATCTCAATAAAACAATATTCTTAAATTGCTTTTAATTGAAAGATGTTTATGGTGCTTCACATACTGTAAAATTCCTAGTCAACACTGAATATCCGTGTATTTTGAATTCGTTGCTTTCTGATAACTACCAGTTGTGAGCAAAATACTATTTTCCTCGCATTTCAAAATGTTTGCTGACAGTTTATCTACATATACAAATCTGTAATTCTTACGTCGGAGTTTACATTCACACTGATTTGAGAAAAAAAGTTTATATCTAAAAATAGTTTTCCTCGCATGGATTTTATCTTCCATCTCTACCTACGTCATCTCTGGAGGGAACAAAAGAATAGGTTTTGTAAAAGTGTATAAATTGCCCGGTAGGTCTTCCTGGTAACCAGATAACCCTTTTCCAATAATAATTCAGATTTTCTACATAAATTCCACATGTCTTTTGCTTGTTACGCTGGAAATGTATTTTCTTTATAAGCACGAGCAGAGTATGTATAGTAGGAATTTGAATACTTTCCATATTAGACTACCTACTATTTACAATTTATTACTCAAGTTATGCAGACATACGTAGTATATATTTCAAAATTTTGGCTCAGATAGGGGAGAGGGGGGTACATTTGAACATCTGTTTTCGGATATTCATTTTTACTTCCAAACGTTCAATAAATTTCCTTATAGAATTGAAGCCCATGCTAAATATAACATACACTACATTTGTCATAAAATGGAGGGCTTTGTTTGAACTTGTCATTGCATGCAAAGGCGTAGGGGGTGTCGTTCAAATGTACCCCCTTGGGGGGGGGGTAGATTGAAACAAGCATGGGGCAGATTTGAACTTACGTGGGGAAGTTTTGAACACACCATTATTTTACGACAATAATCTTTATTTTCAGGATGAATTCCTTTATGAACATAAAAAGCTAATGAAATAAAGCAACATTAACGGTTTAAGACACAAGTATTAACCAATCGTAAATGGGAAGAAAATAATAGTAATACGAGGTAAAACATATGCTGTACTTTATACGTTAGATAAAAAAAAATCAACATGATATACAGTGAAACCTGTCAACTTGGCCACCTCTCTAAGTTGGCCACCTGCTTATCTTGACCTAGTTCGTCTTGAACCTGCATTTTCCCATAAGACATTCGTTACTTACTACTCTATAAGTTGGCCACCTGTCTATCTTAGAAGTTGGCCACACAGAAGCAATGTTTACCCTATGATGATAATGATAAATTTACCTGCGTATCTTGGCCACGAAAAATACAGTTTTGTTATTTTTCTTAACTCTTTCGAATTCCCATATGAGAGGCAGATGTTCTGTATTTGTGAGTGGACACAAAGAAGCATAGATTCGAACGATTTGTTCTTGGAGGTCAATGGCCAGAACACTACCCTCATAAAAGGATGGTGAAAGAAGATGTGAATAAGACAAAGCACGTACAGAAATTCAGGAAATGGTTGTACGTATTTGTTTACCCTGTCTGTTTTGGTAAAACCATTAGCTATATCGGCTCCTTTCATCAGTGGGAAGCTTTAGTAATTCCGGAAAATTCTCAAGGTTAAAGCTCAATTGCCTTTTATTGCATGTCAAAAGGTAGCGGAGGTTTTGAGATATGAATTCCCTCAAGATTTTCTCAAAACATCTTTTGCTCCGAAGAAAACACTTCTATGTCATTAACAAGAGGTAGTTAACTACAATATTAGAATGTGCATATCTGACAAAAAGAATAAAGCAAATATGTTTAGAATGAACCACCATTCAGTAACAACTGAAAAGAAGTCATATAAATTGCATATGAATTTCTCAATTTATAACTTTGCTTTTCTTGCTTTCAATCTGAATAACTCGGTGTGCTCTAATATCAATTTCAATAAACTGCGTACATACACTTCTATTTCATGGTTGTTTGTGTTATTGTGTTTTCAATCCGAATAATCTAATGTACCAGACTAGTTTTCAGGAAGAGAAAGGTATGCATATATAATAAACATACTATCAAGAGCGCCGATCCTGGGGGACCGAGGAGGCCCCCTCAAAGCTCATGTGGCCCCTATTTTATTTATGACTATACAATATTTGGTATAATTTGAGTGCAATTTGTCTTAAAATCTTCATATATATACCTTCGGCATCTGAATGGGCCCTCCCAAATTTACAGACAAATCGGCGCTCTCGCATACTATAGTAATATTTTGTAGTACTTATATTTTTTATGATTACTCTATATACATTATTTATAAGTAGCTGTCGTGCCACTGTTTATTAAAATTTTGCAATTAAGTAATACTAGAAATCCTATTCTAAAAATACACAAATCACACTTATTTTCTGTAAGTTGGCCACTTTTCGATGGAACCGATGGTGGGCAACATAGACAGGTTTCACTGTATAAACAACATATCTATAGGCGTAGGCGTGTTCTGAAGAAAATTAAAAAAATATATATGATCATCGTAGACTATCTCTGAAAATATGATTATGATTCATTCTTTAATTTTGCTCATCATACCTGGATAGGCTTAATGAAAGGCATATTGCTACTAGCAGTTTGTTAAAATTACATTTTTTTCCTGCGGGTATTGGGCAGGAAATTTATCCAACTCTAAAATTCTGAACATCTACATTAGGGATGCGCATGACAAGACACAATTTGTAAAATTCGAGACGAGTCGAGATAAACATTTCTCGCCTCAAATTTTCGAGTCGAGACTGCTCAATGTCTCGAAATTGTTTCTATAATTTTTAATGTTATTTTGAGGAAAGTATTCGAGCATTTATTACTTTAGAAACGAATTCCAGCATTTATTACTTTAGAAAGGTACAGAACGCATAAACTTAATAGTTAATCTTTCGAGATAAAGATTTAATTTTTCGTTCAATTCAGTTACTTAAAAACTAATAATTAAAGTCGTGATATTTAATTGTATTTCAAATACAATAATAATAATAATAATAATTGGTTATGTAGTTTGTATAATACTATTGCGATAAAGTGAACTTAATAAATTCTCTGAACGAAATGGGGGGGGGGGTACGAATCCGTCATGCTCAAGGGAACAGCTCCTTGACACCTGTACTACGGGACGGATACAAGCTTGCGGCGGCTTAATTTGCTCTAGGAAACATTCACGTTGGCATCCATGTGTCTAGTGGAACTCGAAAATGAAATGAAATATGAGTTTTACGTCCCACGATTATGCCGGTTGGACTAAAGGAGATGGTGATGATGAGTAATGAATAAAATGGTGGATTGAAAAAAGTGGGAGGAAACGGGAGAACCCCGAGGAAACCCACGCACACGGTGTTTGTCCACCACAAAGTTTACTCGGCTAGTGGAACTCGAGTAAGGCACCATGACGGCCGAGGCGTATCGTACACTGCTTCATGGCGACGATGTTTCCCAACGGTAGTGGCATTCGAGGAAAACAGGGTCGAGTTCCAATTGATGTGGTGGCCTCCCAACTCGCCGAATCTGAACCCAATCGAACACATCTCGGATGTAATTGAACGTGACGTCAGAGCGCATCGCCCCCTCCTAGGAATTTACGGGAATTAGGTGACCTGTGCGTGGACATGTGGTGCCAACTCTCTCCAGCAACCTACCAAGGATCATTGCGTCCATGCCAAGACGCGTCGCCGTTGTTATCCGTGCCAAAGGTCTGGTAGGTAGTCAGACGTCTCGTCTCGAATTCGAGACAGAAATTGTCGAGTCGAAAAACAAGTCGAGACAAAAACATTTTTGAGTCGAGACAACACTTTCTCGAGACGAGTCAAGACAGGCTTAAATCTCGACTCCACTCGACTCGTGCGCATCCCTAATCAACATGAAATGTCGGAATTCTTGCAGTACGCTTCGTCTCGCCAGAAGTTGTTGAAGCATTAGGAAGTTTACACACAATATCAGCAGCTGGTACTGAACATTTGTTTTCCTTGTCTGGGAGCACAAACATGTTGCTGGTACCTTTACATTTCAGAAAAGTAGAGGTAGAACAATGTTCAAATGTGCCCCTTAATTTTTGCTTAAACTGCCCCAACCGGCATGACAAAGCAAAATTTGGTAACACAAAGACAGCATGAACTACTGTGAAAGACAAAGGGCAACACTAGATAAGTAAATTAATGTACTTACTTCTGCAATGAATGCCAGATAATATCGAAACACAGGCTTCTGGCAAAAACCTTACAAAACTTCAGAAAAATTCCAACTTTCCACCCCACAAATGTAACAAGGTACTGCTGTACATCAACAATTACACGAAAATGGTAGATAACAGTTGACAGGCACGTAACGGAGTGTTGCCAAGCTAAAAATTTTGAAACCACTAGATATGCTATTATTCCTGTCCTATTATCTTAAATGTTCAAATGTACCCTCATCTCCCCTACATGTTATTGAGACACATGACTGCAATTGTACTCTGAGAAATATATCGCTTGAAAATTTCCGTTGTAACTGGCCGATTGTTGTGCAATACTAAAAGTTATTTGTTTGTTGAATTACGTGCTTTCATGCAGAAAGTGGATCGGTGACTGAAATTTGGAACGTTGTGGAACAATACAAAGTCGACTTCAGAAGATTGTGAACCTCCGTTTTCTCGTATTACAAAATCTGACATGCATATTGTACTTTATTCATCGGATGTGAATCCCATAAAAGATCTGTCGGTAACTTAAAACAGTTCCGGAGAAGTGTAATATAGATAAAGAAAAAGAATTTACATAAACTCGAAATGAACTTTGTGAAACAACAAGGAAGCGTATCATGAAAGTTATTTGTCTTTTGTATTCACTGACACCAGTAACAGTTTGTTGCAGTGCGTTACATGTAGAAAAGCGTTTCCCAACAGCTCCACGTTCCCTGCTAAATTAAGTCGCCATTTTCAATCATGTCATCAAGGTCATCAAGATAAGTCAATTGAATATTTTCAATTGAAGTGCGATGAATTGTTATAGGCCCAAGAATTAATGTTTCAAGTGTCTGACACTGAGAATGAAAATACAACGGAAGCATCTTATTTGATCAGTTATAGAGTTGCACGGGAGGGACAGGTGCATACTATTGGTGAGCAAGTCGTCAAATCCTATGGTATGGACATAGTTGAGTTCTTGCTAAACGATAAAGCATTTAAAATCATTGTTGCTGTATCATTTTCAAATGACACTATATCTCGTGGAATAAAAGATTTAGCAGACAATGTGAAAAGTGAACTGATTTCGTGGCTGCAACGCTGTGCGTTCGCTTTCTGGATGAGTCTTCAGTCATGAGACAAATGGATGAGTCTTCAGACGTAAGGACCACTATTATTTGTCTTCGTCAGATACCAGCATGAACTTCATCTTGATGAAAACTTTCTTCTGTGTGAACCACTAATTACTCACGCAACGGGAGAGGAAATATTGAACGTTCTAAGTACATTTTTAACGAAAAATAACATACCATGGAGCATTGTATGCTTTTATGCTTGTATCGGTGTGGTGAGAGCAATGATATAGCAATGGTGCTGTATCACGAATAAAGGAAGTTTCTACAAGTTGCACTAACAGCCACTGCATTCTTCATCGTCATGCGCTTGCTGTAAAGAAAATATCAGTTCATCTTTAGAAATTTCTCGATGATTTTGTGAAGGTAATAAATTTCATCAAATCAAAGACACTTAACTCTCGAATTTTTAAGATTCTCTGTGAAGATATGGGAAGCATCTACAAAACTTTGTTTCTCCACACTGAGGTCAGGTGGTTATCACGTGAGAATATATTAGTTCGACTGTTTGAATTGAGGCTGAAGTGAGTACTTTTTTGTTCAGACCAACTTTGTGACTTGCAAGATCTTATGCATGATAAGTGGTCATGGTGGTCCTTACTGACGAATCCAAGGAATATATCTAAAAAAGAATAAGGAAAATTATTTATTTTTACAATATAACTAAATTTATATGGTATAGTATATATGTACTAACTTTTTCATCATTACTTATAATAATAACACTTATTCTTTGTTAATCAAATGTTGTGTTTCTGTACATGATGCTACCCTATTAGTTTTTTGTACATGGTTCTGTTACTATATGTGTATATATCCACGTTCATCCTGAGTTGTTTTTTTTTATTATTTAGGGAATTGCCAATTGTTCTATTTGTGGGGTAGCGACCCCTCACTTTTCTATATTTATATGTATTAGGAGTTAAAGTGTGCCTTTTGAAAGGTCTCTCTCCGAAACCTTTCTGAAATGAAGGGAGCTATCTCCATTAGTGATATTAGAGTGACAGTGAATTGTTCACGATGATCTACTGACAAATTTGGTGAAAACAGTTTCCAAATTGGATCAGTGGTTGAGGAGTTTCAAACAAAAACGATGATTGTTCTTGATATTGACTAAAGTGAAAGGATCTAATTGTGTTACATTTCTCTTTTTATTTTGTAAGTGACTTTTTGACCTTGTTCTAAGATTAGGTGACGGTACTTTGAATTTCGCAGTCGAGAGATTGTCAATAATATTCTTGATTGCATTAATTTTAAAATTTTAACAATAACTGATCATCGATTTCGGTTGATATCAACAATGGCAAAGATGTCATCGTTCATTGTTATTTAAAATTTAAAATTAATTTTCTTTCTAATACACATCTTAATTGAGTATAAAAATACAAAATGAACTAATGGAATCATCAAGTGACGGTTCAAGTGTTCCTTCGGTTGAATCAGCCGAATCAGGTGAATGTAATATACCTCAGATTGATTCAGTTGCCAACATTAGCAGGCCTAGTAATGGCCGTTTATCTACTAACTCTAAGAATTTGTTACCATGTCCTCACTGTGGAAAACATTATGTGAATTCCAGAGGATTAGCTATACATATCATCATCAGGTTATAAATGGGGACGAAGATTGTTGTTACATCTATAATAATAGCTATCCTGATTATAAAACTAAAAGAACCAACATCTCTAACCGCAATAAAGGCACACAGGATTTGATGTTGCCTAACTTGGACAAAATATTAATATCGTAGGTCCTCAACACATATTTTAAGGCGTGTCCCTCGAGGTGCTCGAGCTGCAGTTGCTGATGCACTTGCCGATGTGTTACTTCAAGTAACTATTTCAAATGACGAAAGAGATTGGATCAACTTGTTTCTATTTCCATTAGTTGCACTAACTGCTCCCAAAAAATCAGAAAATGTAAAAAACCTTACCTCTTGGGTAAAAACAAAAGAGTTCGTCATTGGTGTGATGTAGGTATTGACGCCTAAACCTGGCATCCAACAAAGATAAGGAAATTCTTTCAAAACAGAATGTTTCAAATCTTAAGATTGTAGAAAACAAACTTGCAGATGGTGACATCCGTGGAGCAGTCTACTAATCTCAGATGATACTATTGCAGCTCCCGACATTTCTGTGTTTGAGACGCTATTAGAGAAGCACCTAGCCCACCCTGGTGAATTTACTTTACGGAATCTTCCAGATGACCCAAGCAACTGTCAAGGAGTTTCGATTAATGAAATTATGGTAGCTATTAATTCCTTTCCATCTGGTAGCGCGGGAGGTCTCGATGGTATTCGCCCTTCGATTCTCAAAGATCTCCTATTCTGTCAAGTACTTGAATCGAAGGAAAAGCTCGTAAAATCATTATGCGATCTGTTCAATGTAATTATTTCAGGAAAAGTTCCCTTGCAAGTTCGGTCATTGTTTTTCGGAGCCGAACTTATTGCTCTTATAATCGCCACCAGGTTATAGAAACATTTTTGTGGACGCTCTGCATATTTCGTAAAGACAGTAATTATTTTTCGATTTATACTTTATTCTCCGACGCAAATAAGTTCTTTCTTCGGTGGGAATTACTTCTTTCCCACGCAACTGGACAAAAAAGTCTTTCATCTTTTTTCATATATACAGTATATTTAAAGCATTGCTTTGTGGTGAGAACATTTCAGTGAGCGACAGACCTTCTCAGTGTTTCTCCCTGACTTATTAATATGCACAGTTGTAACGTGTGATGATTTATCACATTATTAATGTATATATATCTGACTTTGTTATCCTGGAGGTTATGTTAGACTGTCCGAATCATTGGGTACTTGAGTGCCTCAAGCGGGACTTTCCAATTGTCTGCCTTCGAATGTGCTGCTGAGGGAAGGGGAAGCTATTCGAAGTGATATGTATAACTGGGCAAGGTCGTAATCTGCTAGTTCTGTGAAAATATAACCGCTATCTCTGTATGGTATAGTTCGAAAGAGAAAAAAATCTGTGTAGTGAGCAATGTTAAGTTGTTAAAGTTATTACAGTACTCGAGATTGCGAGGATACATACATAATTGAGGGTACTTCTGTTGTGGTGTATTAAGAGGCGTTCCAATTAATTTCTTCCAGAGGTGGTTGAAGGTTAGATTTGCTTAATACATTTGGTGAGTGTTAAATATTTGAATATATTATATTTGCTTGAAAATTTATAAATAGGAGAATTATATATTTACAGCTAATTTGGCTAGGGTACTATTCAATCATTCTTTTCTAAGAAAGTTAAATTCATTCTATAAACTTTAATCATTGTGAGCTGATATTTGCTATATTTTGTTGTTGGATATTATATGGACCACCATAATATATTCTGGCTTAATTCTTATAAAATTTTCGAAAAGGAATACAAGTATCTTCTTCTTTTTGGCTACCTAGACTACCCATTTATACTGAATTGTTTGGTTTTCAAATATAATAATTAGATGCTAAATTTCAGAATACATAGGGAAAATTAATTCAGATTATTTAAAGTTATAGCGGATTTTCCTACATTATTAAAGCTATTTTTTTCATTTCTTTTTACAAATTGACAATTCAAATCATACTTATTATTCTTGTCCTGGTTAATATAACCAGTGTCTCAGGACGGAGCTCATAGTAGCACGTTACACAGTAGGCCTATATATTCTACAGTTATTTGGAACTGAATTAATTGCTTTCTTTAATCGTTTATGGAAATATTGCAGTAGATTAGAGCAGATCAGAGTAGACCAGGTGTCCAAGTGTCATATCGTCGCCAGCCACTACGTTTCACCAGTTCGTTATCTGTACGTTCACACGCTCGATTTATCGCAATGTCTTGTGCGTCGTGGCCAGTGGACTAAAATTAATATAAATTCTTTTCCATATTCTGTTTGCATGTACATACAGGTGATTTAACCTGAGTGCTTTTAAGAATGGACTGCCAACATTGATTAGTACACCAATACAGTTCGTATCTCAAACCTGTTAGTTCGAGGAGTGTGATCCACGTTTCGAGGCAGCAACCACGCACGTCGCGTCGAACACCAAGTATAATGTTGTGCTAAGGGACACAAGCTATTAGCCGGTGAGGGACGTTTTCTTACAGCTAGCCCCAATCAGTAAGTTCCAGGTTCACATACCTTGTGCGTCAAAGTTATAAACGCGCCTTCCAACATTAGCATTCCACTTTGGAGACTATGTAATTTTGCTGGAGACACATGTCAACTCTTTAGGATTGTTTGGAACAGCAATTGTCTTACTTCGTGGGATTATCCCGGCGACACTTCCCCCAGTGCCAATTCCCCAAGTACATTAATGGTGTGAGAAAAGCATTTATAATCAAATCTCAATTATAATCTTCAGTATATATATCAAAGTGATAAAGGGCTACAGTATAGTGAAATAATTATGCATATTCAGTGTTAAGTGTTGTGATTGTTTCTCTTCGTCATATTTTTTTAATAGTATTCTAATAAATAAGTGTAGTGTCATTTAATCCAGTGTATTTTCGTTGTGTGTGTGAGTGATGTTTGTGTGCGTTATGGTCGAATGGCCGTCTGATCGTCCGCGAGGTTCTCGAGAGAAGAAATCCGAACCTCTCGGTGCTTAATGCTCATCTCATCATTGAGACCGACGAGCAATTTGGGAACAATTCTGTAATCCATTTTTGGAGGTGTCCTTCAATGTCTTACTCAGGTAAGTCCAGGTCTACGGAAAATACTCATTGGCAAGACAGCGGAGGACAGACTACGGAAAGCGGTTATACTGTTAAAAAGAAATGTGGTGGAATTAGACCTATCGCCGTTGGTAATGTCTGGCGCAGAATATCAGCAAAAATTATATGCCTCAGAACACTGGAGCATTTTAAGAACTTTTTGTCTCCGCATCAACTTGTTGTTTGTATTCCCAAAGGAGCCGAAGCAGCTGAACATGCAACCCGGGGTTTATTTTTCCTCCATTCACAATGCTCCTAAGGCTATCTTAAAGCTGGATTTTCGCAACGCATTTAACGAGCTTCGCCGCGACTTCATGCTCACTACAGTGTTGAATGAATTTCCTTCAATCTATCCATATGTTTACCAATGCTACGCTCAACCCAGTGATCTATTCTTACTATTTCATCCCATAGGGGAGTACAACAAGGCGATCCCCTGGGCCCAGCACGTTTTGCTATAACCATTCATTCCTTAGTGAAATCAATCAACACTGAATTAAACATTTGGATGATGGGACTATCGCTGATGTTTCTGAAGTAGTTATTTCAACTCTAAGCACAAATAAATGAGAAGGCATTTGCACTTGGCCTACATTTGAATTTTTCAAAGTGTGAAGTTGGGTTTCTTGGGTCAGATGAAGCCAAGTTCGACCTATTATTTAAAAAAATGACGAAGCTGCCCCAGGAATACGTCTCCTAACTAACCAGTATGCTTTAGGCGCCGCTCTCACAAAGGAAGCTTTTACCAATGTTCTGTTAAGCAAAATATCGAAGTTAGAAAATTTTTTGTCTCGACTCGCCTCGATTTCTGTCCATGTAGCTTTCTTTCTTCTACGTGCCTCTTTGTCAGTCACTAGTTTAAACTACTTCTTACGATGCTTTCCATCTTGGAATGAGACTCCACTACTGGAGAAATATGATCTTGTCCTTAAAATGGATCTGGAGTCAATTTTAAACAGCTCCTTAAGCGACAAATCTTGGATTCAAGCATCCTTACCTGTGAGATTAGGGGGTCTTGGTATTCGACAATCCGTGGATATGGCGATTCCTTCCTTTATAGCGTCCTACCGTGTATCTCTTCGTTTGGTCGAGGCTCTTCTTCCGCAAGGTTACCACCTAGACACAGATGGCACAGTTCTAAAAGGCTCTACCAAATGAAAAAAATTAACAGATACAGATCTGAGAGGCAAATCACTAGTATGGAACTTTACGTGTTCAGATGCATTTGCCCATTCAAGTCTCCCTTTAGCTGTTATGAATGCTGGAGCTGTTGCTAGTCATAGAGAGGTAGAAAAGCAAAGGAAATATAACAACCTCCTTGGTAAATTTACTTTTGCTCCAATTGCCATCGAGACTAGTAGTGCTTGGGGATCTGCAAGCCTTGATTTTATTAGAGAAGTAGGCAGATGCATTTCTGTCGTTACTGGAGATATTCGTTCAACATCTTTCCTAATTCAACGCATAGCTATTGCTATCCAACGTGGCAACGTGTCGTCAGTTCTTGGCACCTTACCACATGGAAAAGAACTAGATGAAGTGTTTGTTCTCTAACACAAAGGACAACACTGAACATTTATACAACTGGACGGCATACTATACAAATAAGGTCAATATGGTACAGTGAAATCTGTCTATGTTGGTCACCATCGGTGAAATAATTATCGTAGTAAGTTTGTGTGGTTATTAAAGTAAGTTTAATCAAACTGGAACCGCAATATTTAATTGTGTATTGCATGCCTCAACAAAAAATCATAGGTCAGTAGGGTGAGACTAGATCCTCCCCATGATAAAGCTCGTACTAATCAAAATATCATTATCTTAACTACAGAAGGGGAAGGCCACTTCGAAAATCCCTGTCAGTAAGGAGTATAATTACCAAGTTGCGAGATTAAAGTGGTCCGAAGGATTGGAGCAACCAGAATGGCTTTCAAATAACTCTGAAATACATGGTTAGATATTAAATTAGTAAGCCCTGCTGGAAGGAGACTAAGAAGGGATACGAGGACAGTTTCTAGGATAATTAGGCAAATCAATATATCTAGCGATTTTCAAGATAGCTAGACTAAACTCAGAATTCTCCTAGAGGAACTCATAATTTCGGAAATTTATAGATAGAAAATCAGTGATTGGCAGAACAATGTGTATTAAATTGGTTTGCTTTCTCTTGCATCGTTGTATCCTATTTCGTGGTCCAGCATGTAAATTCACTGAACACTGTTATAATCCAAATTCCAACGGTCCGCAGTTCAAGTCTATGTTGCACTGTGGTTATTCACAGAGTTAGATATTCATAGGTCTACAAAATAATTTAAATGGATCAGTCTGTCCTTCTTCGCAGCCTGGCATCAAATTGTGGTGTCCTGAGATCTAAGCGTCACTGCAAGAAGACTTACATCAGGAGAGTGGTGTCCAAATTCTGATTATCAATCTAAAGACTTTTAACGTTCTGGAGGTTGTAATGAAAATCACCCTAGAACTGTAGAAGAATTGTTCAGAGAAGTTTTCTCGTCCTGTATGTCCATGTTAATGAATGGTCGGTAATGCTATTTCTGATTCATGTTCACGGGTCGCGACCGGTTTTGTTAAGCAGCATGGATTTGGACAGTGTATGGACGTCAAGGATAATCGTTATACTTCCTACCGGTATTGGAGCTTCAATTTGAGACATGATTGATTAATTTAGCAAAATTTCCCCTTTCTATGAGTTTGTTTTGCTGAGAAGATAGTTACAATTATCGAGTTTAGCTTGATTTTTGCTGTTGAAGATTTTCATAAAAAAAAAAAAAATAAAAAATAAAATAAAATGAAAAGACAAAATGAGGGGAGAGCAATGCAAAGAATGGAACTAGATTTTATCCCTGTTGTTCCATTCCAAGATGTCTACCTTTAGTTCATTTTTTTAAAAAATGAGAATTACAGAATATTTCTTTAAAGTGAGCCCCAAAATCAATGCGTTATATTACGCTCCTCCACTGAGAACGTATGGTTAAAACTACATTAATGTTGAGCGTCGCTAACCCTCCCTCCCAAAAAATTAGCATATATTATGATTAATAGAACGTCCTGATTAATGTGTATAGCCCATTTAAAGAAATCCTAAATTGTGGAATTTATTAAAGATAAAATATGCACATACACAAGATAAAAATGAATATATGTTAAGTATTAACTATATACGAGTATATAGCATATATACATCTAACCCCAATATTAAAATTTTTGTATTCTGAAAGCTGAACAATGAAAATTCAAACAAAATTAAGGCATTAGTATATAGAATGAATCAATAATTTGAGTAAAGTCTGCTCAGAATTATGAATAAATTTTTAGTCTCTGCTTATTGTCAACAGATGTTCCTTTTCCGATGTGCAAATAAAATCAATTGAAACATATCTCTTAATAGGACTAAAAAGTTATGTTAATTGCAGCAATTTGGTTGATTTGATTTGAGTTTAGCGTTTCTTTCAGTAGCGAGGCTATATGAGGTGTGGGCCTCTAGCTTAACGTGGAAACCAAACCACATGAGCTCTCCCTTGGAATTGAATCCGGGCCCTTCACACCAAAGGAGCGTACGCTAACCGCCATGAGGGAGCTCAATCTAAAGTTTTGTATACCATTACTTTTGCTTAAGTATTTACTATAAGAGAACATAAAAGATATTCAGAAGAACACTAAAATAATGAACAAAATGAATAGCATTGAAGTTAGCGGGAACGTAGTATTTGGCTGTTTCTGTGTCGCAGCCATTATGGGATTTTGGCTGTGTACGGGTAAGTAACAAAAGCAAGAAAAGAGATAAAAGAGAGATCTTGGGACGATTAGACATAAAGTTTATTTTTTCAATAGGAGTGCAGTTTGTATATAAGTCTGTGGTTATTTGAGAATGCGTTTTCGAAGCGTTACCCCCTAGAGCGAACGCGACCAAGGTGGCTATTTGGTAACTTTACTTTCACCAGAGTTATAAATCATAGTGTGAGCCATTGTGCAGGGTTTCCAGTTCCTTTTTGGCCAAGTCCAGGTCTATAATAGCAGAGTTCTAGTACTCTGCACAAAGCATCTTCAAAGTAGCTGTTTCTTGCTAAAATCCCCTTGCCTGGCAACACGTTTTTCCTTTCTTTCCTTCCTTTTGACATCTTTTAAACAGCAGACGGTCTATTCTTCCGAAACGCACCAAATACGCTCGAGCTGACGTTTTCTTCTCGTTTTTATTGTTTTCGCGTTTGTGATGAGCCATCCACATTTAGATACGTGGTCAGCGTATTCCAAGCGTACACATGAGCAATAAAAACACTTTGCACACGCTACAAATAGCCGGGGACTAAAGGATGCCGCCTTCTACGTGTGGTCGCCAGTGTCATAAATAAGTCATCGTCCGCGGAAACTTGTGGAAAACACCCCCGATAACTAAATAGCCAACCAGAATCCTCATTTCAAACATTTCACAGCCGCTTGTCAAGTGCCCGTTGATTCTTAGTTGCCACAGTTCCAAACGCTGTCCTTTCAGTCTGTGATTCCTATCTGCTTCACATTAGTCATAGTACTGGGAGAGAGAGAGTGAGAGACAGAGACACAGTGGGTGTTGAGACATTGCAACCCCGCAAATGCGGTCAACAGAGGGTTGGAGGCAGGAAGGGATGCTGTAAAATCCAGTATGGAAACTTCAAAGAATTTGCAGAACTGCATTCCTATTGAAGAAATAAACTATACCTTCGTAATACCATTTTCCACAGATCATTTATTTTCTTTAAGTTCGATGGTAGATTTCTTCCTTTTCGTAGTTTACTTTTCTATTTTGTCGGACTGAAACCCTGATCACGAGTTTGTATTTGATCCCTCGGTGCAATTTTTATTACTGTCGTGTAGAAATTGTGCTAAGGGAGTTTTTTTTTTTTTTTTTCAATCGCCAGATTGAAATTTCTGTAATATCTTTTCCTTGCGCTCCGACATAATAACTACCAATTTGTTTTGACCGTAGCATAATCCTGTGATTTTTCCTCTCAGTATTTGTAGGTGAGATTCATAAATTTCGGCACTCTAACTTTCAGTAATATATCAAGCAATAAAACTTTGTGGCCTATTTGGAAAGTTAATACTCGTGGATCTTCTGTAAATTTGTATAATCTCATTTGGCATATTTTGTCCAGATCCTTTGATGCATTTTCACAGATCGCTTGGATAGGTTGTAAACGCGTATGATAATCATGTTTGGGAGTAAATGTGTCAAATTTTATGTCGTGCTCTAATCTGAGTTCGTTACAAAATAAAAGTTTATAAATAGTATAAATAGATGGCAACAATTAGATGGCAACAATGAATTCCAATTATTCCGTCAATGGGTGTCAAGGATATAGAGACTTAACTCCTGCAATATATAACATTACTTCTCCGTGACACTGATTTCATTATGTTCGTTCGTCGAGGAATAATCAATTTGAATTGAATACTTTTCGAGCCAATTCTTGAAAGATATGCATCGTGTGGCCAGGTAATTTGTCCACCTTCATCTTTATAATATTTAGATAATATTTAAAAGTGGTGTAAGGTGTTCAGTAGTGCATTACGAGAGTTTTCCTGTTAGGTGGGTCAAATAGAGATATTCATAAATCACTTAGGGTCTACCCAACCGGTGCCTGTGTAGCAGGTTAACATTTCTTCGTAGTGTTGTTTTTCTCTACTATTCTCGTTTGCCAACGACGAAATAGTTTGGCAGATTTAAAGGAACAAAGAGTGTGTTTGAAATTTTGCTTGAAAATTTGGCAACGGAAGTTTACCAAATGCTTTAACTGGTTTTCAAGAAAGAGCTATATGCCATACATAAGTTTTCGAGTGGTTTGGGTGCTTTAAACGTGGTGAAATGAGTGTTGAAGGTCATGCCCATTCTGGTTGCCCTTCATGATTTCGAAACCACGAAAACATTGAAAAAATCCGACAAAACCTAATAAGGATCATTGTATCACGATCGACAAAATTTCAGAACAGACTGGGGAGTAAGTTGGAGCTCGTGCCAGCGGATTTTGACTGAGGATTTTGAAGTAAGGTGTGTTTCCACTTAGTTTGTTTCTTGCCTACTCACACAGGCCTTGTCTGTGAACAGCTATTTGGGATCTCAGGGGTGAGTTATTGTTTTCTATCCTCTGTATTCACTAGACCTAACCCCATGTGACTTTTTTCTGTTCCCGAGAAGGAAAAAAAGGAAACGTTTTGATGATGTGGAAGCTGTAAAAAAGAGTTCTGGAGAGGGAACTGGATGATAGCAAAGTTACAGAAATGCTTCAGACAGTGGGAAAGAATACTGGAGAAGTGCTTCACACCTTAATGAAGACTACTTCGAAGAAGGCTGAAATAATTTTGTAAAAAAATAAAATAAATAAAAGTCCGGTTTCTTTTGTGCCCCTCCCTCCTATGACGCAAAGGGGTTCGGGACTTAAAACTTTTAAGGTTGTATGTAAAAAAAAAAAATAAATAAATAAATAACATTTACTACATTAAGATTTACACACTTGCCCTTTTTTCCTATATTAACCTAGGTTCTTTATCTCTACCTAAACTAGTCTATTAACGTGTTAGATGCTATTGTTCTTACTAATATTATTATGTTTTGTTTTCTGAATATGAATCATTTGTACAGATGTAAGGATGTGTAATGTTAATAGTGGTTATTAATTATTTTGTTCTCAGGATATATGTATATTTTGTGATTTATTCATGATATCGTGATTTTTTTTAAAAAAGATATTAACTTGAATCGTAATTGTATATGTTTACGAGTGTTCTGATCAGGATTCGGTGCCCACATTGATTATTTTGCATAGCCTGCGTGAGAAAAACCTTATTAACTTTGACTTAGAGTCCTTTTTCTAGGGTAGAACTCCTGTGGCGACTCGATTTGCTGGTAAAAACGTCTGATTTTTTTGAATATTTCGACTTCACTTTAGGTACCATGGGATCTGATAACGATTTACTATCTCCGTTCCCGTGAGACTAACGTGACGTCACTCGTCTAAGAGGAGAGTGATGCCAACCCTAGTGAGAGATATTGCTGTCTGAAGAGACATGACTGGCGTTGTGGGATATCCTTGTTACGGGCAGAGGGTGTGCTGCATGTATATGGGAAAGATTTCATCTCTCTTTTGAAAGAGTTTATTTTTGTTTATCTCTGGTAATCGTGGTTGATTTAAGGAAACCACGATATTGCCGATTCTTATGTTCATTTTAATAAATAGTATAATCAAAGGCGGCTTTATAATTTAGTTACAATGTCTCGTGCTTTCCGATTTAACATGAAGAAAAATATTTAAAGGAAAATTAATTAACAACGTTCATTGAAGACACATATTCTACCGCACAACAAGTGAAGGACCAAATATAAATTTTTGTTTTCTTTTAAATATGGAGGCTGCAACCTTGAGTGATGTCATCAGATATTTGGCAACACAGTGTACATGTAAAGGCAACACATGGAGTTCGGCAGTGGCTGTTATAGTGGGTGCCTCGTGTCTGGTGGTGCTCCGTGAGGAAGAGGGTTAAGTGGGCCTTGCTATACACCTACACTACACTTACACTTTCTGTTACATTTACACGTACATACATCCCCTTCTTTTTTATACGCTTTCTTTTTTCATTTTATACTTCCCACTTACCCTTACTTTTTTTGCCCTGTTCATCTTGGCTTTTCGCCCTCTTTCCCTGTCTGAACTTCTTTCCCGATTTTGACCTTTCCCTGACTTTGACTATTTTCCTGACTTGTGTCCTTTTTTTCCGATTGTGTCCTGTATTTTATTCTATTTTGCTTTTGAATCATAAATCCTCTGTTTGAGGTACACATTTTACCATTTAGCATTTGTAGCACATATGGCTAGTGAGCTGGTGCACCTATTTGACTGATAATAGTCATAAGACAAGACAAGACAATGGCAACACGATCCTTGATGTTTTCCTCTGTTTTCTTTTCTGGCTTAGCTCTTTCTAGTTTTTGTCCCGTTACAAAATAGTCCTTTACACTCTTAACCATACGTAAGCCTACAGTATAATCACAATCTCAACGTGACTAAAAAGGAAAGACTTTTTTGTTTTCTATCTCGTTGCGACAGGCGGGAGTTAAATAGTAGAGTGGAGTCTCTAGGCTCCTTACGCGAGCTGCACACGAGGAAAGTGGGATGCACTTTTCTTATTCAGTCGTGAAAGAGTTTCACTCATATTGTTTCAAGAGCGAGTGAGTCCCGCAGTAGATTTTCGAAGCATTATGTTTGGTTTGCGATATTCATATACAAATTATAATGAAAGAAAAAATAAAATACTTTCTTAATATATCTTTACAATTTCGAAACTTAGTGACATCTGATATACGCCATCTTCCTTGACGATAGCGCGCGCCTGCATACAGACCAGAAGACCACCATTCCTTGATTTTATTTATTTTGCAAACATTTATGGAACGAATGAATATTCTGAAACTACACTTACAATTGATTTGCCTTAGAAATTCTAGTATGAAACAATGCGTTCGAAGTTCGAAATACAGTAATTATAGAATAAATAGAGAATAGCATGATGTCGAAAAATTAGAAACATATGAAATGAATTTATATTGCTTTTACTAGACTGAAAGGTCAGATTGTAGTGGATCTGAATCAATTGTCAAGTTATGTAGGGTATATTTAAGGTAGGAAATACTCAAGAGGAAATAAATAAATCCAGTTTTACAAGAATTGCGGAATTCACGCATATTTAGAAGTTTTTACTTATCTATATGATTAGCGAACGCATTTTCGACATAAAATACTAGGGTTTAATTCCACGTAGGGGCAGATACTATATTAGACAGCAGGTCTTCATCTTGGTGCCGTAAATGAATGGTTGAACGAATAGCTCATTTGCTTTATAATCGATCGAAACGAATACATATTTCATGTTCAATGCATCATGAAAATATTACCGTGTCTTTCTTTTAGAACTTAAACAAATATTACGAACATGCCAAAAAAACAAAGTTGAGACCGCGGTGATCCACTAGTAGAGCTCTCATGTCCGGAGCGTGAGGAGTAGGTTTCGCCAAGTGGGTTTTGTGGTGGACAGACAGGGACGTACGCACGGGGTGGGTTCTGGAATTTCCACTTTTGTGTAAATTTCGCCTAATTTTAGAGGCAATTTTAGGAATTTTAATATAAAATACCCTCATATTGAGTTTGGATCCCTCGGAAATAAATTTCTGCGTACGCTACTATGGACAAACACCATGTGCATGTGTTTTCTCGGAGTTCCCCAATTTTCTGCAAGATTTGTCACACCACCATTATCATAATAATAATAATAATAATAATAATAATAATAATAATAATAATAATAATAATAATAATAATAATAATAATAATAATAATAATAATAATAATAATATATTTGTACTTAACACCCGAAGGCAATTACAAAGCACAAATTGTTAATTTTATAATGGTGCAGAATGTGCTACATGTAACGTAATTCTAACAACTAACCATTACTCATGTTGTGTTCACGTACAGTCAATAAATACCAGATATAATAACAATCTTTACACTTTATTAAGTAACATTTGTACGCATTTTTGTTTAAATATTGAGCATTTTAATTGAAATATGTCCAGACCCATAGAATGTATTTTATTGCCTCTATCACATATCCTATACAATGGAGAGTTTTTTGCTAAATTTGTTTTGTTGTCAGGCATATAAAACATTTGTCTGAATCTCAGGTTTTGACGTGGGCAATAGAATGGTAATTTACCTAAGAAAGACATATTATCCTCTTGGTTATCAATAAGTTTTTTCAAGTGCAATACACATTGAATAAACCTTCTATCCTCCAGTGACAAAAGCTGAAACCTCCTGAGAACCTTTTCTATTTGTTGCTTTGGTTTTTGGTAGTATGGTTCCCAAATTATAGAAGCGTACTCTAATTTTGTTCTTACAAAAGAGTTATATAATGTTAATATTGTTTTTATGTTTTTAAAATGACAGCACGATCGTTTAATAAATCATGCATATTATCAGTTCTCCCTTATCCAGGGCCAGATTTCCGTATAAGCTAAACAAGCTATAGCTTAGGGCCTCACTGGCTTGGGGGCCAAAAATTAAAGAAGAAACTGATTGCAATGTTATTTTCAAATAAAAGGAAAATCAAATAAGATAAAACGCACATACAACAACAATGTTTTGTATTGTTATGTACTAGACTTTTATGAATCAAGTAATAGGGCTCTATTTCTCAGCCCCACTTGTAATGAGGCCCCTGTAATCCACCCCGTTTATAATGGAGCCTCCGTTTCCCAGCCCTGTTTGTAATAGGCCATTGTTTCCATTTAGATATTCATTGAGGACCCTGTTATCCAGCCTCGCTTATAATGGAGCCTCCGTTTCCCAGCCCTGTTTGTAATAGGCCATTGTTTCCATTTAGATATTCATTGAGGACCCTGTTATCCAGCCCCGTTTATAATGGAGCCCCGTTTCCCAGCCCTGTTTGTAATAGGCCCTTGTTTCCATTTAGATATTCATTGAGGACCCTGTTATCCAGCCTCGCTTATAATGGAGCCCCCGTTTCCCAGCCCTGTTTGTAATAGGCCCTTGTTTCCATTTAGATATTCATTGAGGACCCTGTTATCCAGCCCCGTTTATAATGGAGCCCCGTTTCCCAGCCCTGTTTGTAATAGGCCCTTGTTTCCATTTAGATATTCATTGAGGACCCTGTTATCCAGCCTCGCTTATAATGGAGCCCCCGTTTCCCAGCCCTGTTTGTAATAGGCCCTTGTTTCCATTTAGATATTCATTGAGGACCCTGTTATCCAGCCCCGTTTATAATGGAGCCCCGTTTCCCAGCCCTGTTTGTAATAGGCCCTTATTTCCATTTAGATATTCATTGAGGACCCTGTTATCCAGCCTCGCTTATAATGGAGCCCCCGTTTCCCAGCCCTGTTTGTAATAGGCCCTTGTTTCCATTTAGATATTCATTGAGGACCCTGTTATCCAGCCCCGTTTATAATGGAGCCCCGTTTCCCAGCCCTGTTTGTAATAGGCCCTTGTTTCCATTTAGATATTCATTGAGGACCCTGTTATCCAGCCTCGCTTATAATGGAGCCCCCGTTTCCCAGCCCTGTTTGTAATAGGCCATTGTTTCCATTTAGATATTCATTGAGGACCCTGTTATCCAGCCCCGTTTATAATGGAGCCTCCGTTTCCCAGCCCTGTTTGTAATAGGCCATTGTTTCCATTTAGATATTCATTGAGGACCCTGTTATCCAGCCCCGTTTATAATGGAGCCCCGTTTCCCAGCCCTGTTTGTAATAGGCCCTTGTTTCCATTTAGATATTCATTGAGGACCCTGTTATCCAGCCTCGCTTATAATGGAGCCCCCGTTTCCCAGCCCTGTTTGTAATAGGCCCTTGTTTCCATTTAGATATTCATTGAGGACCCTGTTATCCAGCCCCGTTTATAATGGAGCCCCGTTTCCCAGCCCTGTTTGTAATAGGCCATTGTTTCCATTTAGATATTCATTGAGGACCCTGTTATCCAGCCTCGCTTATAATGGAGCCTCCGTTTCCCAGCCCTGTTTGTAATAGGCCATTGTTTCCATTTAGATATTCATTGAGGACCCTGTTATCCAGCCCCGTTTATAATGGAGCCCCGTTTCCCAGCCCTGTTTGTAATAGGCCCTTGTTTCCATTTAGATATTCATTGAGGACCCTGTTATCCAGCCTCGCTTATAATGGAGCCTCCGTTTCCCAGCCCTGTTTGTAATAGGCCATTGTTTCCATTTAGATATTCATTGAGGACCCTGTTATCCAGCCCCGTTTATAATGGAGCCCCGTTTCCCAGCCCTGTTTGTAATAGGCCCTTGTTTCCATTTAGATATTCATTGAGGACCCTGTTATCCAGCCTCGCTTATAATGGAGCCCCCGTTTCCCAGCCCTGCTTGTAATAGGCCCTTGTTTCCATTTAGATATTCATTGAGGACCCTGTTATCCAGCCTCGCTTATAATGGAGCCCCCGTTTCCCAGCCCTGTTTGTAATAGGCCCTTGTTTCCATTTAGATATTCATTGAGGACCCTGTTATCCAGCCTCGCTTATAATGGAGCCTCCGTTTCCCAGCCCTGTTTGTAATAGGCCATTGTTTCCATTTAGATATTCATTGAGGACCCTGTTATCCAGCCTCGCTTATAATGGAGCCCCCGTTTCCCAGCCCTGTTTGAAATAGGCCCTTGTTTCCATTTAGATATTCATTGAGGACCCTGTTATCCAGCCCCGTTTATAATGGAGCCCCGTTTCCCAGCCCTGTTTGTAATAGGCCCTTGTTTCTATTTAGATATTCATTGAGGACCCTGTTATCCAGCCCCGCTTCTAATGGAGCCCCGTTTCCCAGCCCTGTTTGTAATAGGCCCTTGTTTCCATTTAGATATTCATTGAGGACCCTGTTATCCAGCCTCGCTTATAATGGAGCCCCCGTTTCCCAGCCCTGTTTGAAATAGGCCCTTGTTTCCATTTAGATATTCATTGAGGACCCTGTTATCCAGCCTCGCTTATAATGGAGCCCCCGTTTCCCAGCCCTGCTTGTAATAGGCCCTTGTTTCCATTTAGATATTCATTGAGGACCCTGTTATCCAGCCTCGCTTATAATGGAGCCCCCGTTTCCCAGCCCTGTTTGTAATAGGCCCTTGTTTCCATTTAGATATTCATTGAGGACCCTGTTATCCAGCCTGGCTTATAATGGAGCCTCCGTTTCCCAGCCCTGTTTGTAATAGGCCATTGTTTCCATTTAGATATCCATTGAGGACCCTGTTATCCAGCCTCGCTTATAATGGAGCCCCCGTTTCCCAGCCCTGCTTGTAATAGGCCCTTGTTTCCATTTAGATATTCATTGAGGACCCTGTTATCCAGCACCGCTTATAATGGAGCCCCGTTTCCCAGCCCTGTTTGTAATAGGCCATTGTTTCCATTTAGATATCCATTGAGGACCCTGTTATCCAGCCTCGCTTATAATGGAGTCCCCGTTTCCCAGCCCTGCTTGTAATAGGCCATTGTTTCCATTTAGATATTCATTGAGGACCCTGTTATCCAGCCCCGCTTATAATGGAGCCTCCGTTTCCCAGCCCTGCTTGAAATAGGCCCTTGTTTCCATTTAGATATTCATTGAGGACCCTGTTATCCAGCCTCGCTTATAATGGAGCCTCCGTTTCCCAGCCCTGTTTGTAATAGGCCATTGTTTCCATTTAGATATTCATTGAGGACCCTGTTATCCAGCCCTGCTTATAATGAAGCCCCCGTTTCCCAGCCCTGCTTGTAATAGGCCCTTGTTTCCATTTAGATATTCATTGAGGACCCTGTTATCCAGCCTCGCTTATAATGGAGCCCCCGTTTCCCAGCCCTGTTTGTAATAGGCCCTTGTTTCCATTTAGATATTCATTGAGGACCCTGTTATCCAGCCCCGCTTATAATGGAGCCTCCGTTTCCCAGCCCTGTTTGTAATAGGCCCTTGTTTCCATTTAGATATTCATTGAGGACCCTGTTATCCAGCCTCGCTTATAATGGAGTCCCCGTTTCCCAGCCCTGCTTGTAATAGGCCATTGTTTCCATTTAGATATTCATTGAGGACCCTGTTATCCAGCTCCGCTTATAATGGAGCCTCCGTTTCCCAGCCCTGCTTGTAATAGGCCCTTGTTTCCATTTAGATATTCATTGAGGACCCTGTTATCCAGCCTCGCTTATAATGGAGCCTCCGTTTCCCAGCCCTGTTTGTAATAGGCCATTGTTTCCATTTAGATATTCATTGAGGACCCTGTTATCCAGCCCCGCTTATAATGGAGCCCCCGTTTCCCAGCCCTGCTTGTAATAGGCCCTTGTTTCCATTTAGATATTCATTGAGGACCCTGTTATCCAGCCTCGCTTATAATGGAGCCCCCGTTTCCCAGCCCTGTTTGTAATAGGCCCTTGTTTCCATTTAGATATTCATTGAGGACCCTGTTATCCAGCCCCGCTTATAATGGAGCCTCCGTTTCCCAGCCCTGTTTGTAATAGGCCCTTGTTTCCATTTAGATATTCATTGAGGACCCTGTTATCCAGCCCCGCTTATAATGGAGCCTCCGTTTCCCAGCCCTGCTTGTAATAGGCCCTTGTTTCCATTTAGATATTCATTGAGGACCCTGTTATCCAGCCTCGCTTATAATGGAGCCTCCGTTTCCCAGCCCTGTTTGTAATAGGCCATTGTTTCCATTTAGATATTCATTGAGGACCCTGTTATCCAGCCCCGCTTAAAATGGAGCCCCCGTTTCCCAGCCCTGCTTGTAATAGGCCCTTGTTTCCATTTAGATATTCATTGAGGACCCTGTTATCCAGCCCCGCTTATAATGGAGCCCCGTTTCCCAGCCCTGTTTGTAATAGGCCCTTGTTTCCATTTAGATATTCATTGAGGACCCTGTTATCCAGCCCCGCTTATAATGGAGCCCCGTTTCCCAGCCCTGTTTGTAATAGGCCCTTGTTTCCATTTAGATATTCATTGAGGACCCTGTTATCCAGCCTCGCTTATAATGGAGCCCCCGTTTCCCAGCCCTGCTTGTAATAGGCCCTTGTTTCCATTTAGATATTCATTGAGGACCCTGTTATCCAGCCCCGCTTATAATGGAGCCCCGTTTCCCAGCCCTGTTTGTAATAGGCCCTTGTTTCCATTTAGATATTCATTGAGGACCCTGTTATCCAGCCCCGCTTATAATGGAGCCCCGTTTCCCAGCCCTGTTTGTAATAGGCCCTTGTTTCCATTTAGATATTCACTGAGGACCCTGTTATCCAGCCTCGCTTATAATGGAGCCCCCGTTTCCCAGCCCTGTTTGTAATAGGCCCTTGTTTCCATTTAGATATTCATTGAGGACCCTGTTATCCAGCCTCGCTTATAATGGAGCCCCCGTTTCCCAGCCCTGCTTGTAATAGGCCCTTGTTTCCATTTAGATATTCATTGAGGACCCTGTTATCCAGCCCCGCTTATAATGGAGCCCCCGTTTCCCAGCCCTGTTTGTAATAGGCCCTTGTTTCCATTTAGATATTCATTGAGGACCCTGTTATCCAGCCTCGCTTATAATGGAGCCTCCGTTTCCCAGCCCTGTTTGTAATAGGCCATTGTTTCCATTTAGATATCCATTGAGGACCCTGTTATCCAGCCTCGCTTATAATGGAGCCCCCGTTTCCCAGCCCTGCTTGTAATAGGCCCTTGTTTCCATTTAGATATTCATTGAGGACCCTGTTATCCAGCCCCGCTTATAATGGAGCCCCGTTTCCCAGCCCTGTTTGTAATAGGCCCTTGTTTCCATTTAGATATTCATTGAGGACCCTGTTATCCAGCACCGCTTATAATGGAGCCCCGTTTCCCAGCCCTGTTTGTAATAGGCCCTTGTTTCCATTTAGATATTCATTGAGGACCCTGTTATCCAGCCCCGCTTATAATGGTGCCCCCGTTTCCCAGCCCTGCTTGTAATAGGCCCTTGTTTCCATTTAGATATTCATTGAGGACCCTGTTATCCAGGCCCGCTTATAATGGAGCCCCGTTTCCCAGCCCTGTTTGTAATAGGCCCTTGTTTCCATTTAGATATTTATTGAGGACCCTGTTATCCAGCCTCGCTTATAATGGAGCCCCCGTTTCCCAGCCCTGCTTGTAATAGGCCCTTGTTTCCATTTAGATATTCATTGAGGACCCTGTTATCCAGCCCCGCTTATAATGGAGCCCCCGTTTCCCAGCCCTGTTTGTAATAGGCCCTTGTTTCCATTTAGATATTCATTGAGGACCCTGTTATCCAGCCCCGCTTATAATGGAGCCCCGTTTCCCAGCCCTGTTTGTAATAGGCCCTTGTTTCCATTTAGATATTCATTGAGGACCCTGTTATCCAGCCCCGCTTATAATGGAGCCCCCGTTTCCCAGCCCTGCTTGTAATAGGCCCTTGTTTCCATTTAGATATTCATTGAGGACCCTGTTATCCAGCCCCGCTTATAATGGACCCCCGTTTCCCAGCCCTGTTTGTAATAGGCCCTTGTTTCCATTTAGATATTCATTGAGGACCCTGTTATCCAGCCCCGCTTATAATGGAGCCCCGTTTCCCAGCCCTGTTTGTAATAGGCCCTTGTTTCTATTTAGATATTCATTGAGGACCCTGTTATCCAGCCTCGCTTATAATGGAGCCTCCGTTTCCCAGCCCTGTTTGTAATAGGCCATTGTTTCCATTTAGATATCCATTGAGGACCCTGTTATCCAGCCTCGCTTATAATGAAGCCCCCGTTTCCCAGCCCTGCTTGTAATTGGCCCTTGTTTCCATTTAGATATTCATTGAGGACCCTGTTATCCAGCCCCGCTTATAATGGAGCCCCGTTTCCCAGCCCTGTTTGTAATAGGCCCTTGTTTCCATTTAGATATTCATTGAGGACCCTGTTATCCAGCACCGCTTATAATGGAGCCCCGTTTCCCAGCCCTGTTTGTAATAGGCCCTTGTTTCCATTTAGATATTCATTGAGGACCCTGTTATCCAGCCCCGCTTATAATGGAGCCCCCGTTTCCCAGCCCTGCTTGTAATAGGCCCTTGTTTCCATTTAGATATTCATTGAGGACCCTGTTATCCAGCCCCGCTTATAATGGAGCCCCGTTTCCCAGCCCTGTTTGTAATAGGCCCTTGTTTCCATTTAGATATTTATTGAGGACCCTGTTATCCAGCCTCGCTTATAATGGAGCCCCTGTTTCCCAGCCCTGCTTGTAATAGGCCCTTGTTTCTATTTAGATATTCATTGAGGACCCTGTTATCCAGCCCCCCTTATAATGGAGCCCCGTTTCCCAGCCCTGCTTGTAATAGGCCCTTGTTTCCATTTAGATATTCATTGAGGACCCTGTTATCCAGCCCCGCTTATAATGGAGCCCCGTTTCCCAGCCCTGTTTGTAATAGGCCCTTGTTTCCATTTAGATATTCATTGAGGACCCTGTTATCCAGCCCCGCTTATAATGGAACCCCCGTTTTCCAGCCCTGCTTGTAATAGGCCCTTGTTTCCATTTAGATATTCATTGAGGACCCCCGTTATCCAGCCCCGCTTATAATGGAGCCCCCGTTTCCCAGCCCTGCTTGTAATAGGCCCTTGTTTCCATTTAGATATTCATTGAGGACCCCGTTATCCAGCCCCGCTTATAATGGAGCCCCCGTTTCCCAGCCCTGCTTGTAATAGGCCCTTGTTTCCATTTAGATATCCATTGAGGACTTTGTTATCCAGCCCCGCTTATAATGGAGCCCCCGTTTCCCAGCCCTGCTTATAATGGGCCCTTGTTTCCATTTAGATATCCATCAGGTCTATAAATTAGCTTATAGCATTTATTAAAATCTAAAAAACGGCGACATTTTGTCGCTGAAAAAGAAATCTTGACGTATAAAGGGCCCCTAAAGCTTGACGTATAAGATACCTCTTTCAATAGCTTAGGGCCCCATCAAACTAAAATCCGGCCCTGCTCTTACAAGGGAAGAGAGGGAGATTATATATCGAAGTGAAAGATGGTTTATACACCAATCCAAAGCACTAATGACACCTATTACGAAACTATAATAAAAGCTTTCCGAATGCATATACTGTGAGAGTTATATGAATATACAGGGTGTCCAGAAAGTCCGTTTCACCCCTAGATATCACAAAGGGGTAAAACAGATGCCAAAACAGGAAAACACGTGTTCGATCATTTTAAAAGTAGAACGTGTTAAAGCAAAAACTGTTGTCCCAGGGCTACTCACCGGGTCCCAGGTGGGTTCCAACTCAAAAATTGCAAATGGTGACGGGATCAAGTAGCATATCTTTGGAAAGCTATTGGGAAATGAATGAAGACGAAACAAGTTTCGACCCTCTAAAATTGTTATGTGCAAAACGGCGGCTGGTTAAAATGTCAGCAAAAACGTCGTTATAAAGTCTATGGCCACCCTCATTAATCTGAAATGGTGTTACAGATGTCAAAACAGGAAAACACGGCGAGTCATCATTTCGAAAGTTGAATGATTGAAAGTAAAAATATTTATCTCAGGGTCCTCCGCAGGGTCCCAGACTGGGTGCTACTAAAAATTTTCAAATTTCAAGGGGGGTCAAGTAGCATATTGTTTGAAAGCTGTTGTTAAATGAAAGCAGATGGAATAAGCCTGTACGCTCTACGATAACAATGTGCAAACTCGGGTGTTTGTTTTCACTTTAATTCGTGTACGCAACGTAAAGAAAGGAAATGTGCCTACTATGAGATTCTCCTCTTTGGGGCCCATTAATGTGTAAAGAAAGAAAAAAACGAAGGAAATAAAAATAAAATAAAAGGAACGACAAGAACAGAAAAACGAAAAGGGACGGAGATTAAATATTGAAGCGGAAGATGGTTTATATACACTAATCGAAAGCACTAACTATGTTCACTAAGAAACTGTAATATTATTCGTCCAAATGCATGTACGGTGCGAGTCATATGCATGCTTAATTGCAAGTTTTCCCATTTTCACCGAATATTGCATCAGATCGCATCGGAAATGGTTTGAATATGGTTTGATTTTCTAGAGATTTCTGTTTGACAAAAGTGCTAAATCGTAGTTCATTTTACATGACTACTTCCATACATATATAGTTGTTTAATTTAACAACAGCTTCCAAACATATTATATTTGATTCCCTTGAAATTTGAAAAGTTTGAGTAGAACCCCGTCTGAAACCCTGCGGAGGACTCTGGGATAAATATTTTTACTTTCAATCATTCTACTTTCGAAATGATGACTCCGTGTTTTGCTGTTTTGACATCTGTCGCACTATTTCAGATTTATGAGGGTGGCCATAGACTTTATAACGATGTTCTTGCTGATATTTTGAACGGCCGCCGTTTTGCACATGGTAATTTTAGAGAGTCGAGACTT